>NC_048299.1:1656384-1956384 GCF_013100865.1 Trachemys scripta elegans | reverse complement strand
GGGCAGGTCTTCACTACGGGGGGGAGGGGGAGGGGGTCGATCGATTTAAGATACGCAAATTCAGCTACGTGAATAGCGTAGCTGAATTTGACCTATCGGAGCCGCTGTGAGGACGGCAGCAAAATCGACCTCTGCGGCTCCCCGTCGATGGCGCTTACTCCCACCTCCGCTGGTGGAGTAAGAGCGTCGATTCGGGGATCGATTGTCACGTCCCGACGAGACACGATAATTTGATCCCCAAGAGATCGATTTCTACCCGCCGATTCAGGAGGGTAGTGTAGACCTAGCCTGAGACTTGCTAAATCTCCTCTTGTTTGTAGGAGTGTATATACCGAGACACCTCAATGTGGCCCTGGAATCCTTCAGCATGTGCAGGAACTTATCCCTAGTTCCTGAGAAGAGCATCTGACCATCAAACTGGAGGTCCTCAACAGTATTCTGAACCTCCCTTGGGAAATCCCAAAAACTGCAGCCGTGACACCCTGCGCATGACAATTACTCCGGAGATGAATCTAGCAGCAGCATCTAGGGACGCTTGGAGAGAGGTTTATGGCTAATAACTGACCGTCCTTAATGATGGCCTGGATGTGTTCTCTATGCTCCTTGGGAAGATGTTCAATAAAGGATGTGAACTTGTTGCAATTTGTGCAGTCATACTTGGCCATGATTGCCTGATAGTTTGTGATCCAAAACTGGAGGGTTGCAGATGAATAGACTTTCCATCCAAAAAGGTATAACCTTTTCTGACCTTGTCATAAGGAGTAGGCAAGGAGTAATACTATCTACCCCACTCGTTTACGGCCTCCGCCACCAGAGAATTTGGTGATGGGTGGGAAAACAAAAATTCTGAGTCCCTGGGGGGAGGGGCTACATCTGCCCATTTACCAGTTGGTGGTATGGTGGCGGAAGTTTGCCACATAGTCTTTGCTAGATCCAGAAGTGTTTCATTAATGGGTAGCGCAAACTGAGTGGGTATCACTGACTGCAAAATGTCCAGGAGCTTGTGATGTCAGTCTCAAGAGGTATCTAGGGAGTGTCCGGCATCCTCTTCACAAGGTCCTGGAATTGACAAAAATCATTGGTCTTCTATGGTGGTGGAGGAATGACTGCCTTGTCTGCAGATGAAGACGAAACAGGAGTTTAAGGGGTAGCCTCTTTGCCCACCCTAGCCTTCTACTTCCTCAAAGGTCTCCTCATGTTGAAGGTTTGGTGGAGGAGACAGTGACCCTAGTTTCCTGGTGCAGTGGAATCAGTGGTCTGGCAAATTGCTGCCAATATGCCACCTAAGGATCCCAGTATGGCCACTGTAGAGGCCCATACAGGAGAGGAGGTAGTACCTAGGACAGACCCCTCCATCTGTGACGTGGGCAGGGGTCTTCAAAGTATGGATTCCCATAATGGTAAGAAGGACACTGATTAAGGGTGTAGAATCCTGCAGTACTGGGAAGCACTGGTAATCTGGAGACCAGGGTCTAAGTACTAGGAGTCATCTGGTACCCACAAACAGGGAGCACTCCAGCTTGTCTAACACTGACAAGTCCCTGGTGTAATGGAATTCCTGTGGTAACAAGTGGGTTGGTACTGACTCAGCAGTTGATTTGGGCGGTATCAATGGTTTGGAGCTTGAAGGCACTGGGGATGAAGGTGTATGCTTCAAATCTGTCCGTACCGATGGAGCCAAGTGGGAAGGCATCATTGGTAAATCTGAAATAAACTGTACTGATCTAGAGGCAGATGGTACCAGGGTCCTGCTGATGCCACATTTCTCTGAAGTGCTCCAGGATATCCCTGCTCTGCCGATACCAGAGAAAGTTTCTTTCCCCTCCATGGTACCGAGTCGAGACATCAAGGTCTCAGAAATCGCAGACCTTGAAGCAGATTGGGACTTCTTGGGAGTTGGCTCCTTGTGGTGGGATACCGTAGCTCCACTTTTTTGGAGCTTTCCCTGAGCCCTCAAGGATCTTTAACTTCTTAAGTGAGACCGTAGCCAAAGTCAAAGGGGCACTGGATCTGTGTGGAGACCGATGTATGGGGAGAGGGTGAGGGTCTGTCTTCTGACCTGAATCGGAAGCTGATCAAAGGGAGTGCTCTATGAGTAGCAGCTTCAGTTTTGTCTCCCAATTCTTCCAAGCTCTAGATTTTAGGTCCTGGCAAAAGTTACGCTTTTGGGAGATATGGAACTCTCCCAAGCAATAGATACACTTAGAACGGCCATCGCTAATTGGGACAGCCTCCTGACAAGAGAGGCAGGACTTGAAACCTGGCAAGCCAGGCATGCCCTTCCATGTCAAATAAGTTCCCCAGAAAAAATGGGCAAGAAAGGGGAGGAGGGGAGGTTAGGAAAAACAGAAACCTCTCACAACTATATAACAACAACTAACAAACACAACTACAAAACATGCTGACGCACGCACAAGGCAAACATGCTAGAGCTCTACCTCAGGTCGAGGTGACAGAAAAGGAACTGACGGGTTCACCTGTGCAGCCCTATATGCCCTCGGAGCACAGCATGAGGTTGCATAAAGCACATGTGGGCCAAACGGACACTTAACAGAAAATCTCTAATCAAGGGCTCGAGATGCACATGCACAATTGAAGTGGAGCATCCACAAGGACACCTCTTGAAGAAGATGATTAAGTACAATGCAAGCAGCAGTGCAAGCTTCCCCTCACTACACTACCACCCGTGACTTGAATGGAGTGCCTTTAAAGGCAAAAGGGCAATTCACCCTCCATAGCCCTCTGGCCTCTCTTTGGAGACTGCCAAAGAAGGGACTCAGTAGTATCAAGTGGGGTGGTGTTTTGGCCCAAGACCACAAACTCATTTTACAAAGGCAATTGAACAATCATCTGATGGAACTCACTCTTGATCTGAAAGATGTTTTCATACTGGATACAGAATTTTTTTTTTTTAAATTTACATTCACTCAATTGCCAAGAAATATACAGATATTGTGGTCAGATATTAAAAACAATGAGATGGCTGCCCTTTAGTATGCAATTAATCTACATAGTATTTGAGGAACTATAACAATTCCTATCAGTGCTGCTGATAAAGAAAAACTTAAAACAAAAAATGGTGATGGCTTTTGATCTTTTTCAAAGCAAAGAAACCAATATTAAAGACATTCTCTATTAAAATCAACCATTGTCCTGAATAAACATTCATTAAGTTAGCTGTTGGTTGTAGTGGTGTGGTCAGATGCAGTAAAGGATAGATAGAGCTGTCTCTCCCACACTGTTAGCACTTGAGTCCACACTTTCTGACCAGTTCACCTAATGGCTCCATGTATATGTTGAAAAAGACTGGCACATGAATGTGCGAAGCAAAGCACAATTCAATTCCCACTACACTTCTGAGACAGGCAAGTACAACTATTCCCATTTTACAAATGGGAAAATGGAGAAAGATTTAGTAATTTTTTCCAATGCTACAGTGAAAGGTGGTAAAGCTGGGGTTAAAGTGCAGCAGTTCCTGACTACCAGTCTGGTGATGAATCCATAATACATTTTGTTCCACTGGATAAACCCAGAGATAAAGACAGGCTATCAGTATAGCAGAGAAAACTGTAACAGTGTAAAACTACAACTGAAGACAGATCCATTGACGTGTTTTACTCCCCACTCAGTTAAGTGGGAAATCAAACATATTTGCAAATTAGCAGATTTGCTGGCTCAAACTTCTGATGGCTGAAAAATCAAATGTGAATAAAAATATCAAAGAAGTTTGTTATGAGAGTATTCAGGGACATAAGATGGCACGTCACACACACACACACACACACACACTTTCAGATAATTGTCTCCCTGGTCAAGATGTTACCTGAAAAAACAACAAGAAGGAGTCTGGTGGCACCTTAAAGACTAACAAAATGTAATCTGTTAGTCTTTACGGTGCCACCGGACTCCTCGTTGTTTTTGTGGATACAGACTAACACGGCTACCCCCGATACTTGATGTTCCTGGATTATCCAGGAGGGAGAAAGGATGGTCTTGTGACTAAGACAAAATACTTGTTTTATTCCTGAATCTACCAGAGATTTGCTGTTTGACATTAGATAGGCTGCTTCACTTCTCTGCCTCACATATCTAGCTGTAAAATGAGAATACTACTATTCCATAGATTAAAAACACAAGGGACCATTATAATAGTCTAATCTGGCCTTCTGAATTACACGCCCTATAGAATTTCACCCAGTGAGTCCTTGTGGTTCAACTTAAAATGCTGCTCTTGGAAACAGCAGCCAGAGCCTGCATTCAGACCCCTCTGTTGACCCCATCCTTGCCAGTTATATTCAGGAGGAAACTCCTTTCTATGAATGGATTTTGAATTCTTATGAATTGATGTTCTACCTGATAAAGCATAAGATCGGGTATTAGTTGGTGTTTGCTATAGACCACAAATCACACTAAGGAATAGGGTGACTGGCTCCTTACGCACCTCTTTAATATGTATAAAAAAAAGCTGCGTGATCATTGGAGACTTCACTTTGAGTGACATATGCTGGAGGTCTCATGCTGCCAGTATTAAAACAACCTTGGTATTTCTAATTATAGAAGACAATTTCTTAACTCAAAAAGTAAGAGATTCTATATGAGACCTTATCTTGACAGATAAAGAGAAACTGATCACAAAACTAAAATTAATGGTACCTTCGGTACAAGTGATCATGACTTGATATTTAGAATGTGAAAACAGAATAAAGATCAGACCAGTGACATATATACCTGGTGCTTTAAAACAGACAATTTCATAAACAAGTATGAGCCAAGTCTGCTCGCAGGAAGAATTTAATCAGAAAAACACTTCACTAGTTGCTCAAAAAGCCACAATCCCACAACTGAGCAAGCAGGCCATACTGGTTAAAAAAGTGACCTGGTTTAGAGGGGAAGTGAAGGTAGGTATAAATTTAAAAAGGAAGAAAGAGGAAGCTGAATGTAATAAATACAAATGAGAAGCTCGGAAGATTGAAGAAAATGGGTAAGGGAAGCAAAGGGGGTCAAGGAGAAATCTATGGCCAGGAGAGTTACATAAGTACAATAAGGTATTTAAGTATACTAAGAACACATATTTGGTCCATTACTAGACAGGAATGGTATTAGTCCACTAAGTGGAAATGGTAAAATTATCAATAATGCAGAAAAGGCAGAAATTTTCAGTAAATTTCTGTTCTGTATGGGGGGGAAACCAGATGATATACTCAGATAATATGATAACACTCTCTCCGTTCCATTAAATATTTCAGGAGGATGTTAAATAGTAGCTACTAAATTTAGACATTTTTAATCCACAGGTCCAGTGAACTTACATCCAAGAGTTCTAAAAGAGCTGGCTGTGGAGTCGCTGGACCATAAATGTTGATTTTCAATAAGTCTTGGAACGCTGGGGAAGTTCTGGAAGATAGGAAGAAAGTCAGTGTTGTGCCAATATTTAAGAAAGATTAAACAGGATGACCCATGTAACTATAGGCCTGTCAGCCTGACACTGATCCTGTGATAGATAATGGAGCCGCTGACATGGGACTCGATTCTTAAAGAATTAATGGAAGGTGATGTAATTAATGCCAATCAATGGCTTTATGAGAAATAGATCCTGTCAAACTAACCTTATTTTTTAAAAAAAAATCAGATTACAAGTTTGGCTGATTAAAGGTAAGTTTTGATGTAATATACTTAACTTCTGTAATGCATTTGACTAGGCACCAGGATGGATAAAAGTTTATTTAAAAAATAAAAATAAATAAATAAATCAGATTTTTTATTTAAATCTGATTTTGATGATAAAATGCTTTTTGAGGAAAAAGCCTATCTAAAGATAATTTTAATTAAGATACATTATAGCTCAAAGATATCTCATCATGGAATAAGGATTATAAATTCTAATTCTATAGTATGAGACAATATATTAATGTAATGTTTAAGAAAAGTTTTGTAAATGAGTTCCAATAGTTCATGGATTAGGGACCCAATCTTATGGGATTCCAGGGGCTTCTGTATAGATTATTTAGGTTAATCTTTCTATCTACCCAATGGGACTCAGTGCTCAGCCTAGAAGATACCATCAGAAATGCTTAGTTTTGTAATTCTCAAACTGGGGATTTGTCTTTCTAGAGATAACATGCTTGTTAACAGCAAAAATGTTTTTAAATAAATATACAGAGATGAGAAATAACAGAACCCTACTGTCCCTCTGCAAATTTGTATACACAGAGTCAATCCCTTATCTCTCTCTAAATGTGCAAAGTTTCAAAACATTCAATGAATAGAAGATTGTTTGGGGCGGAATAGATCTGGACAAGGAAAAGAAATCTGGAGATAAAGGTGAGAAGGGAGGGAAGGGCAGTAGAAACAAAAGTGAAACTGTTTGAGCAGCATATTCCAGAAGTCTTGAGGTGTTTCTGACTGTAGCCTTCATTGATTTAAGATCTACCATACCATTCTCTCTCTCTCTAGAAGGGAAAACCTATAATGGCAGCAGGCCGTAAAAGAGACCCAGTTTGGGATTATTTTAATGAAGTTCCTCTACCTGTGGGTAAAACAGGCATGCGTGCAAAATGCAAACAGTGCAGCAAAGAAATGCAAGGCCTGGTTGCCCCAATGAAACAACATAATGAGAAGTGTACCTTCTCAGGAGGAAGCTGCGTTGAAGATGATGAAAGGAATATGTTTGAACATGCAGGATCTTCAAGTTGGTAAACTTTTTTATTTCATACTTCTTTCTTAACAACTGCCTGTCTTCCTTCTGGACTATTCTTGAATTCTCATGTTTGAGCAAAAAATATAGTTGTTACCCTATGGTCCTATCATTTTAGATGCAGTTGTGATAAAAAATAAATAGCTGAAATAGGCAGATCTTCCTTTTACAATTTCACCTTTAACGTAGTACTGTCAGTGAATGCAATGAGTAATACTAAATGAGCATACTTAATAATAATTAAATAACTGCATTGACTTATTTTGTTTAGGAGAATCCATCCTCAACATATAAGATTCTGAAGACTATCCACCTTCAAGATCACCATCATTTTCTATAGTTTCAGAGTTATCTGCCAATGATGGTGTTTCAGTCACATCATGTATGTCCCATAGCCACAGTGTATCACCTGTAGCAAAAAGAAAAAAAAAAATCCTCCATCATCCAGAAACAACCATAGATAAATTTGTGGTAAGAACCAGCAGATTACAAAAAGAGGTAATTGATGAAAAAATTGCCCTGTTTGTTTATGCAACAAACTCTCCTTTCCGTATGACTGAGAACCCATACTTTATTAACATGGTTGAGTCATTAAGACCAGGATACAGTCCACCCAACAGAGCAGATGTCGCAGGAAAATTGCTGGATAAAGTGTATGAAAGAGAAAGTGAGCAGTGTGCAAAAGATCTAGAGGGTCAAATTGTTACACTGAGTCTTGATGAGTGGAGCAATGTCCACAATGATCCTGTTGTATGTGCTTGTGTGACAACAGAAGAAGGGAATGTCTTCCTTACAGAAACAATTGATACATCAGGAAATGCACACACAGCAGAATACTTATAAGTAGCAGCAGTAAAAGCTATAACAAACAATAATTAACAAAAATAATAAATAACAAACGGAAAAAAAATTCAAATGTCTAGTATGCAGCTTGGTCACAGACAATGCTGCAAATGTATCCAAGATGAGAAGAAATTTAGAAGAGAGTCCCAAGCTAATAACATAGGGTCGCAGTGCTCATTTGATGCACCTCCTAGCCAAAGATTTCAGTGTTCCAGAAATAAAGGCTAATGTTGTTGAAATTGCAAAATACTTCCGTAACAACCACTTTGCAGCAGTGGCTTTGAAAAAAGTGGGAGGAACCAAGCGAACTATCCCACAAGACGTGCGATGGAACTCAGTAGTGGACTGTTTTGAGCACTATATCAAGAACTGGCCTAATCTGATGACAGTTTGCGAACAAAATAGTTAAAAAAATAGATGGCACTCTCACAGCCAAAGTTCTCAACATTGGGCTTAAGAGAAATGTTGAACACATGCTGAGTACCCTGAAGCCTAGTTCTGTAGCCTTGAACAAAATGCAGGGAAATAGCTGTTTTATTGCTGATGTTGAAATTTGGAAGGAACTGAATGAGATCTTAAAAAGAGAAATATGCTATGACAGAGTTAAATTACAAGCATTAAAAAAACGAATGGGACAAGCACTATCTCCAACTCATTTTCTTGCAAATATTCTCAATACTCAGTACCAGGGTCAAACCTTAACTGTTGAAGAAGAGGAGCTGGCTATGACATGGACATCCAGCAATCATCCCTCCATAATGCCAACTATAATAAACTTCAGAGGTAAAGGTGAACCATTCAAGAAATATGTTTGCTGATGATGTTTTAAAGAGTCACACCAGTGAACTGCTGGAAGTCACTTAAGCACTTGGATTCAGAGACTGTTGAAGTACTAATCTCACTTAACAGCAGTAGCTTCTTCTGCCGCTGTAAAAGAGTATTTTCTTCCTTTGGACTAACTCGTTCCAAATTGAGAAACTGCTTGGGACCCGAAAAAGCAGGAAAGCTTGTTTTTCTTTTCCAGATTATGAACAAACAGGAAAATTAAGGTGAAGATGACTGAGTTAGCTGCAGAAGCCAATATTTTAAGTTTCTCATGTTGACCTGGCTGACATAGTCAATTTAATTTTTTTTTTTTTTTTTAATATTTCATTCAACTATTTTAGTTAAAAATAATTTTAACAAAAACAAACGTGATTTTAAAAAACGTAAATGTTTAACTAAATTCAAAAATTTGTATGCTTATTTTGTTAAAATATTATGTTTGCAGTTGAAGAAAAAAATCCAAAATACATAACATTGTTGTTTTAGTTAAATAAAACAATTTAAATGTCTGTCTGGTGATGTTCTCCTCCTAATACAGCATGGCAGGAAAATCCTCCAAATGTTAATGATTAACCTGCTGAATTGGAGATACTTCACCTCCCAATGACTTCATAAATATCTGCTTCAATTACCTTTGGTAAATGAAATAACTAAACAATCTGATATCGCTGTAAAACTAATCTGAAAAGTTTTCAAAATAAATCACTTAAAAAATGTATAGTGTATACCTTCTAAAAATGAAATAGACATACATCTCTGAGTTGTGAAGAGTATGTATTAAGGTTAATACAATAAGAATGCACTTTTATGTAGAATTCCATGATTAAATAGAGTCTTCCTTACTAGTGATTTAAATCAATTTGATTTAAATCAAATCCACCCTGCCAAGCACTCAACTGTGAGTGTGTCAATGGAGTACTTGGTAGCAATAAGCACTCGTAACCCATTCTTACTGGAGCATTGCATGTCAAGCTTTGTTGCTTCTGGCCTCTGTAGCTTTGTCTAGACTAGGAATTAGAGGTGCTTCAGAAAGAGTTGGCTAACATGTTAACAGTCCAATTTACACAACACAGTGTGCATTTTAATACATACTAACCTGGTCAAGATGAAGCATACCTTCAATTTGACCAGCTTGGCATATACTAAAATGTAAACTGCCTTATCTACACTGTCCTTTTAGAACATGTTAGCCAACATCTAACACAACATACCTTTGAATCCTAATTTAGAAAAAGCCTGTGCAAGAGGTCAATATGTAATCTTTTAGGTTCCCTATCCAGAAGTTGCTTTAGCTACATTTTTTAGTTGTTAATCTCAGTTAAAGACAATTTGATTCCATCCAAACTAACTAAGCTCAGGTTTCTTACACAGGTTATTTTCCTGATGGCAATGACCTCTGCTCAAGCAACAAAGCAAGTTTCAGGTCATAGTGACTCATTCATTTATCATCAGTTTCTTTAAAGATCAAGTGGTGCTGGACATCCATCTCAAATCAGACTCAGGCCTTTAGAAAGTCCATCCAGCTTTTTAATTTTATAGGACACTGAGTAGGTTCTATAGCAGGGGTAGGCAACCTGCGGCACGCGAGCTGATTTTCAGTGGCACTCACACTGCCTGGGTCCTGGTCACTGGTCCGGGGGATCTGCATTTTAATTTAATATTAAATGAAGCTTCTTAAACATTTTAAAAACCTTATTTACTTTACAGACAACAATAGTTTAGTTATATATTATAGACTTAGAGAGAGACCTTCTAAAACGTTAAAATGTATTACTGGCACGCGAAACCTTAAATTAGAGTGAATAAATGAAGACTCGGCACACCACTTCTGAAAGGTTGCCGACCCATGTTCTAGTCTCCAAGAGCAAGACATCTAACTGGCTGTCTGAATATAGCTTTCATTGATACAGCTTGGCAAGCCTAGATATGGAGGATCATGTTAAGGGCCATTCTCTAAGAGGCAAATATGTTGCCTCCTATGTATTTATCTATACAGAAGATTCACAAAATAACCAAACTATCAAATGCAGATTTAAGGGTTTTCTAACTGCATATTTTTCCCTCTTGCCTCAGCTGGCTATTATAGGAGTATTTTCATGTTTCAAAGAAAGTCCCCATGTGAGCAATGGAACCACCCTTGGAAACCTCCAAAGACTGAGGTGAGATGCCTGCTAGGTCCAATGGCTTAGAACTGTAAACCCAGGAGCAGGAATTGATTGAGATGGGTATCTTCAGAACAATTATAGTTATGAGATTCCATTTACCTCTCTGTTAGCTGCCAACCAAGAAATAGGAAGGCTTCAAAATTCCATACAGATTGGAAAGGTTCATCCAACCTCTTTAGCAATGATAAGGGCTTGTGCAGAGTATAAAAGAAACATACCAAGTCTTTAAGAGAGCCAAAGAAAAAAGGCAAAACAAGTTATTCACAAGTAAAAAAACAAAACAAAAACAAAAACCTGATTACTACCTATCCCAGAGGACATATTATTTAACATCAGGAAAATGAAAGCTATAAATGAAAGGGTTATAAAGAAAAGTTAAACCATTAATGAACAGAGAGTATGATAAGACTAAGTCATTCACTATCTTATGTGATATGTGAACTTATTTCAGTAAGTCTTATTATTGATATAAGATGTGTTAAAAGACAGTTTCCTTCTGCATTACTCTGTATTGCTACATAAACACTGCATTCATGTTTTTCCTAAAGACTAACCTGTTTCTCCACATTGTTCATGAAGTAGGAAGGGATGCAGGGCGACAAATCACACGGTCTCTCTCCAGAAGGAACCTTCTGGATGGAAGAGGAGGAATGTGGTAGTCCCTTATTCCTTCTGGAATTCACCACTGATGTGGAACCTAATCGGCCCTGTTGTTTCATCAAATCTTCAGGCTGCTGATCACCACCAAGGACAACTGGACCCTAGGGAGAGAAAATGACATTGGATTCATCATCTGCACAGAGTTTTTGAAACTGCAGTATAAAGAATTAAAGCATCCTCAAGAAATAACCACCAGGGGAGTGAGTAAATAAAATAAATAAAAATAGATAATTAGGTTTTCATAAAAAACCCTGATCAGTATAATGTTTACTTCTAAACTAGAAGAAGCTTAACTTCTGTAGGAAATAGAAATGTTTCTAGTCCAATTCTAATGCTCCTGTGCTTTGCTTTTTTCTACAACACTACAGAGGCAATGAGAAAACGAACTAAAGAATGTAAATAATACACAAACTCTGAAGCAGTTACAATTGCTCCCCTTCAACAAACCCACAAAAACAAGGAAATTAAAAGTAAGCCACTCAACAGTACAAAGCCTCTACACCCACAAGCAGACATCTTACCGTTACTACAACATACACCAAAAACTGCAGGCCCCAATCTTTACTCTGCCTCCCACTTTCACTATTCTGACACACCCTTTACTCCTGGGGAAATTGTGCACCAAAATATTAAAATTTCTGTGCACATTTTATT
Organism: Trachemys scripta elegans; assembly: GCF_013100865.1. NCBI lineage: Eukaryota > Metazoa > Chordata > Testudines > Emydidae > Trachemys > Trachemys scripta. Next base: position 1,944,543 of record NC_048299.1, on the reverse strand, counting down.
TGTCAAAATAACAATATAATCACACCAGTTTCAATTATTTTGGTAATTTATTTCAAAACTCCCATCAGCAACTATGTCTGTAACAATACAGATAACAAAAAAAGATTCAGGAAATGTTTTTTGTCAAATAGTTTCCTTATTAGTCATATTAATACAGAACATGGAGTAATAATTAATTTAAACAACACCACCACCACCAAAATATATTTCCCGCACCCCTCAGAAGCAGTGCAAAGACTTGGGGGAAAGTCTTAAAAATCCCTCTTGCAAACTTCCTTGAACCTGAGCCCAGGTTGGCTCAGTGGCCTTGGAGCATCCTCAGGTTCTTCATACAGGAGAACATAAGAATGGCCATACTGGGTCAGACCAAAGGTCCATCTAGCCCAGTATCTTGTCCTCCGACAGTGGCCAATGCCAGGTTCTTCAGAGGGAATTAACAGAGCGGGTAATCATTAAGTGATCCATCCCCAGGTCACCCATTCCCAGCTTCTGGCAAACAGAGGCTAGGGACACTATCCCTGCCCATCCTGGCTAATAGCTATAGATGGACCTATCTTCCATGAATTTATCTAGCTCTTTTTTGAACTCTGTTATAGTCTTGGCCTTAACAACATCCTCTGGCAAAGAGTTACACAGGTTGACTGTGCGTTGTGTGAAGAAATACTTCCTTTTCTTGGTTTTAAACCTGCTGCCTATTAATTTGATGATCCCTAGTTCTTGTATAATGAGGAGTAAATAATACTACTTTATTTACTTTCTCCACACCTATCATGATTTTATAGGCCTCTATTATATCCCTCTTTAGTCGTCTCTTTTCCAAGCTGAAAAGCCCAGACTTATTAATCTCTCCTAATACAGAAGCCGTTCCATACCCTTACTCATTTTTGTTGCCATTTTCTGTTCCTTTTGCAGTTCCAATATATTTCCTTTTGAGATGGGGCAACTACACCGGCATGCAATATTCAAGATGTGGGCGGTACCAGGGATTTATATAGAGGCAGTATGATAGGTCCTTTGGACTGCATCCATTGTGCATCTGCAATTTTGCCTTCCCAAGTACTTTGGTAACAGGAGTTTTCATTTTCCACTGGATATTTAAAATACAACAAAGATCGTGAGTGTGGAAGGTGTTTAGCCTTCTCCCATGCCTGCTATCGATTGGCCAGGTCTTGCCACAATACGGCATATAGCTCAGGATGCACATCTCATAAATCCATATCTTGGTGTTCAATGTAAGTTTCTTATTATCCCACACATGCTTATTCAGTTGACCAAATGTGGTGGCTGTCCTTCTGATGCAAGAATTAAGCTCATCATCTAGAGCAGCGGTTCACAAACTGCGGGACCGGACCCCAAAGGGGATCGGGACCCCATTTTAATGGGGTCACCAGGGCTGGTGTTAGACTTGCGGGGCCTCAACACCCAGGACTAAAGGGAGAAGAAGGCTACAGCCTTGGGTGGCAGGTCTCAGGTTACAGGTCCCCAACCTGGGGCTGAAGCCCTTGGGCTTTGGCTTTGCTTTGCTCTCCCCCTCCTCTGGGGGGCGGCAGGGCTCAGGCAGGCTCAGACTTTGGTCCCCACTCCTGGGGTCATGTAGTAATTTTTGTTGTCAGAAGGGGGTCATGGTGCAATTAAGTTTGAAAATCCCTGGTCTAGAGAGATAGGTTAACCAATATAATTGATCCTAAATAGCAGATCTTGTGCACAACCTCTAGAGTAGTGCCAGCTATTTAAACTTCTAGTGCAGTCAACACACCTTGTGCCATAATCCTTGTCATCTTCAGATTGATGGTGAGTCCAAACTCAACACAAGCTAATGCAAAGCTACTGCAAAGTTTCTGGAGTGCCTCTTCACTATGTGTGATGAACAATGAGTTGCTGATGAAAGAAGTTCTCTTAGGAGTGGTTTAATTTTTAATATTTTTTTAAACTCTTAGACATTCAATGTTGAAGAGTTTTCCATCTTATCCTGTATGGAGATGTATACTCTCGGTGCTAGGTGAAAAGGCATGATGGTAGAGCAAAAAATAACTGAAGAGTATTTGTGCCAAACACACCCTGGTTTAACACTGCTGCAGATTTCAAAGCTGTTAAACTGATCATCATACTGGACTGTAGCTTTCATGCAATCATGAAAGAATCCAATCAAACTAAGGAGGATTGGGGGGCACCCAATTCCTTCGAGCAACTGAAAAAGGCCCTTTCTGTTTACCAGGTCAAAAGCCTTTGTAAGATCTATAAAGATCATATAGTGAGGTTTTTCTCTGTTCTTGACAGTTTTCTTACAGGTGCCTTAGTGCAAAAACCTTTTTGATCGTGAAGCTTCCACGCCAGTAGATCAACTGAGTCTCTGGATATACACGATCAGCAAGAACTTAGAGCCTGTTGAGAATGACTCATGCAAATGCCTTGCCAGCAATACTAAGGAGAGAAATTCCTCTATAGTATCAGAGGGGTAGCCGTGTTAGTCTGAATCTGTAAAAAGCAACAGAGGGTCCCGTGGCATCTTTGAGACTAACAGAAGTATTGGGAGCATAAGCTTTTGTGGGTAAGAACCTCACTTCTTCAGATGCAAGTCCTCTATAGTAGTTGCAATCATTCCAATCTCCTTTATTTTTATAAAACATTTGGATGTTGACATCTTTCATGTCTTGTAGCATCCTTCCTTCCCTCCAACAAGCATGAAAGACATTGTGCAGATGTTTAAGCACAACCTATCCTCCTTATTTCAGTACTTCAGCTGGAACTCCATCTTCTCCAGTGGCTTTTCCTGATGCTAGGCAGATGACTGCCTTTTCAAGCTCGTTTACAGATGGTTCTATATCAACCTCTTTGCTAGTCTGGAGCCTAAGGGTCACATTTAGTGCTGCTTCAGAAACAGTGGTTTCACGTGAATAAAGTTCGGAATAGTGTTACACCCAACATTGCATCTGTTTGCCTCGGTCAATGATCATATCTCCCTTATTAGATTTGAGTGGAACAGTCTTCTTGGCTTAAGGACCTATTGCTTTCTTGATGCAATCATACATACCTCTTAGATCTCCATTCTCAAGGACATTTCACAGAATCATAGAAGATTAGGGTTGGAAGAAATTTCAGGAGGTCTTCTAGTCCAACCCCTGGCTCAAAGCAGATGATTTGTATCTTCTCGCATAAATAGAGCCATGTGTGATTAAGCATATTGCTTGGTTCTGGTTGCAATGCGCTCTTGGCCAGTCTGAGGTTAATACATGTATCAGGAGAGGGGTTCATGTTGTGCTGGAGGAATGCTGTGCATTTTGCTTCCATGAGTAGGAGCATTTCTTCAGAATATGCCGCAAACCAATCTTTAGCTTTTGATAAAATGATGGTACAAAATAAAGTTGCAGCTGTATAGGTATGTCTTCCGAGTGTATTCTATGCTGCATCTGCATTCAGGGAGGTATAAACTGAGGACATACCTTCCCTGAGATACATAATGTTTTCACCCAACTCATAAAATAAATTGGCGACACCTTCCTTGGTCTTTTGTGTAGCTTATGTTAATGTGTAGGCAACAGCTTTCTTTAGTATGATGGAATTTCCATAGTGAAAATCTTGTTTTGTAGCATACAAGTGCATGGTCTGTGTCATGAAAACTGTGTACTGGGAACATTCTGCAGGTGTTTTATATGAGTGACAATTAAATCCATGAGTCCTTCCAATGATGCCTTGGAAGTAGGTATAGGTAATGCACAGTCCTTGATGCGTGCAAAGCTCTAGTAGTCTTTTCCCCCATTCATTCATTCTCCCCATTCCATGGTCCCCACTGCATAGTGGCCACAACTTGTGATTTGAGCCAGCTCTAACCTTGAAGTCTCCCAACAGACAATCGCTGGTAGCTTACTGGTGACACTATGAAGCTGTTCATAGGATAAGTCTTTTTCTTCAGAAATGGAGGAAAGTGTTGGGACATATGGATATTGGCAAAGCTATGCATAGTAAATATATTTAGGGATACATATGGTGATATAATACAATATGTTCTGATGTTGCAATAGGACATTTGACTTTGGGTGCTCATGAGTTTTTGACTGCAAAGCCCACCCTGTATCCACGGTGGTCTTGTTTGCTTTTTTCATGCCAGAAAAAGGTGTAATGCATCAACCATAGAGATCCGGCATCAGCTAGTCTGGTTTCAGAGAGAGTGGTCATGTCAATGCAAATAAAGTGTCAAAGGTTTACCTTTGGACCAAAGTCCCTTTCTCAGCCATACAAAGGCTTGGAGACCAAAGACATTTGGAAGCCAACAAATCTGCAGGAAACTCCAAAAGACAGAGCTGAGTTGCAGTACCAACCACAATGTTTTCTCCACATAGGATTGGATCATTAAACCAGTAGAATAGGAGAGGATTCTATCTCCTTGTTGACAATGTGCTTTGTAATACAAACCCTATGCCTGGATACCAACATAACCTACTGTGACAAAGTTCTGTCCTTGACTCCGTGGGTCCTGCGTTTCCTGACGGATTTTGCTAGCCTCAGAGGCTCACTGTGACCCTCCACATAGCCCTTCTCTCTCTAGAGGCAAGGGGCACAGTCTACGGAGCCATTTTCATCATAAGCCAGCAAGGGAGGTAAGGAGAAACCACCCTCCCTCACACAATCGCTGTTGTCTCCCAGTATCAGTGATTAATCAGGGATGGGAGCGGGGAGCCCAGGCCCGCCCTCTACTCCCGGGGTCCAGCCCAGGGACCCTAAAATTAGCAGCTAGGGAAGCTGACTTTTTGGAAATAGCCCAGGGAATTGTACATGTCCTACTTCCCCACAGCAGCCCCCACTCAGTATCTTCTTCACAATTACCTCAGGGCCTCCTTCCTTGCACCTGATATGGATTCGTACTACTTCGTTCCTCCAACAGCACAGCTCCCTCCTATAGCTCCTGGCACTGACTTACTGGGAGGCTTTTAACTAGTTCCAGCCAGTCCTTGATTGGCTTCAGGTGTCCCAATCAATCTAGCTGTCTCCACTACCTTCTAGAAGGATCTTAATTGGCCCCAGGTGTCTTGATTAACCTGGAGCAACTGCCATTTGGTTACCATGGTACCAGGGATTTATTTAGCCTGGGGCTAACATACCTGTTCCTCACTACTTTACTGTAGCCATCTGGCCTTGCCCCATCACACTACATAATTATGCACAGAAATGATGCATATAGTGTACCCTGAAGGCATACATGCACCTCATCCCTTTTCTCACACATAGGAGATCTATGTTTTCCACCCTCTTATCACAATCACAGCTCTGTCATACATCTCAAAGTAATCCACGCACTTGCCAATAAGGCCCAACTATTGCCTCTCCATTTAGTATAGGTACACCTAACACACAGCCTGCTCCTGAAGTGTATCCAAATAATTCCTGTTGGCTACTGCCAGCTCCAAGAGAAAAGAAAATGTGGCATGGGTAACCATTTCCCCCCACCCTGCTTTTGTCCTTTAATAGTGTTAGATGGAATCCTGTGAGAGAGAGTGTATGGACTCAACAACTGTGGGATTGGCAAACTGTGTGTGTTAATGGGGCACTGCTCAGAGTGGACACAGTTAAGGTTTCATGGGCAACCTCAACTGTGGATTTCATGATTTTCAGAAGTTTGAAGTTTTGCTCAACTCGACATTCTGCAAGAGGATAACATACCACAAAGCAACCTTAACTCTGCGCTAACAGTTTTTTGCTGCTGAACGTAGTCCAGCCTGCTTAGATACCTTTCACTGCTAACAATTTCATTGTCAGCCATACACTCTTCTCTCTTTTTCTTGGGAGAGATCCTTGAGAACAGTTGGTCTGCTATTACAATTAAGTAATGCATGATCTCTGCTAAAAGTTTAGATTGCTTCAAAACAGGTTTCAATATTTATTTGATACACTGAACGTTTAGCAGTGATAGATAGTCGAGGTCAAAAGATAAAAGCTACACTCATACTGAAACTGCTAGATCTCTGAGGCCTTTATGACGGTTGATCATGAGGTGCTGCTGACTCACTCTACCCAGATGTTTATACCATGCCCACCACTGTAGTATATATCACACTTACTGTAGCAGTAAATTGGCTGTACATGTCCTTTTTCAACAGATCCCAGAAAATTACGATGGGCAGCTGTTTTTTCGGACGGCTCTTACCTGCAGGGTCTGGGTCTTAACACCTCTTAAATGTTTAGACTACAAGCTTTTGGGGGCAGAGGTTATCTCCTACTATGTGAGTGTACAGTGCCTAGGCACAATGGGGTCACAATGACAACTAGGGCTTCTAATCTAGGAGCTTCTATAATAAGTAATGTAAGCCACGGAGAGAGATCGTGAAATGCTATGGTACTTCAGTGTCATCTATATGCGAACGGCAACCAATTAGACAACTCTTCAGCAAACATAATATTGTTGCTAACAGCACCTGAATGAACTGGAGATCTGGAGTAAAAGCTGAAGATAAATCCTGGAAAGAATGGAAGATCACTTTGGTTGCCAGTACTGGAGTATTTGGGGAAAAACAGCTGTGGAGTGGATGTAACCTAGAGTGATGGGCATTTACAGGGTCTTAGACTAACCACTGCTCCCAAATGCCCATGCAAAAAAGCAACGTTTTGTCACCTTAAGATGAAATTACAGGTTAACCTACCTGTATGGCTGACCTATATGGAAGCTGTTACTACTGCAACATTCAGCTGTCGACTTCCTAAGTGGGGCAGATAGGAGAGAATATAGAACAGGCTTCTTCTCTGCTCTGCAATCTACATTAAGCATAGATTCCAAGGCCAGAAGGGACCACTGTGATCATCCAGTCTGACCTCCTGCATAACACAGGTCATAACTTCTCCAAAATAAATCCTAGAACATATATTTTAGAAAGACATCCAATCTTGATTTAAAGATTGCAAGTGATGGAGAATTCACTACAACCCTTGGTAAAATAGGCATGCTGCAATTTTTCAAGATGGGTTATATTTTTGGAGTTTAATGTATGCACTCTACGTACACCCACATAATACATCATTTGAAAGCTTATTTTAAGTACATTTAGATGAGGTGTGATGTAGAGCTGTTAAGTGGCAATATAAACCTGTATTTAAGGGGAAACAATGGTACTCAAAATGAGAAAGTGTCATTTTTTGCTCAGTTCCAGAAATACTGCAGCATGACCATGACTATTTATCAATGTTGATAAATGCAAAGTAGTACACACTGGAAAATATAATCCCAACTATACATACAGAATGATGGAATCTAAATGAGCTGTTATCACACAAGGAGGAGATCTTTGAATCATTGTGGATAGTTTTCTGAAAACATCCACTCAATAGCAGCAGTCAAAAAAAACCCAAACCATTAGGAACCATTAGGAAAGGAATAGATAATAGGACAGAAAATATCATAATGCCACTATATAAATCCATGGTACGCCCACACTTTGAATACTGCGTGCAATTCTGGTTGCCGGATTTAATAAATAAATAAATAAATAAGATATATTAGAATTGGAAAAGGTACAGAGAAGGGCAACAAAAATTATTAAGGGCATGGAACAGCTTCTGTATGAGGAGAGACTAAAAAGACTGGCATTTTTCAATGTGGAAAAGAGGCAACTAAGAGGATACAATAGAGATCTATAAAATCTTGACTAGCGTGGAGAAACTCTCTTATTCACTATTATTTACTCCTTCACATACCACAAGAACCAGGGATCACTCACTCAAATTAATAGGCAGCAGGTTTAAAACAAATAAAACACAGTCCATCTTCATACAACACACAGTCAACCTGTGGAACTCATTGCCGGGGAATGCGGTGAGCACCCTCTGGATCTGGGACCCCACACCCTAACCCGCTGCCCCGAGTCCCCTCCCGCACCCAAACTCCATCCCAGCCCCTGCACCCTCTCCTGCGCCCCAACCCCCAGCCCCACAACCCCCTCCTGCACCCAAACTCCCTCCCTCTTAGTTAACCGGCATTTTTCACTTACCAGCACCCCTCATTCTCCCAACATGCCAGGTAAAACAGCTTTTACTGTACTAACATGAAATGTTTTCTCAGATACAGGTCTGTCTCATCTTACATAGGGGTTACGTTCCACGGTCAGCGCGTAAAGCCAAAATGACTCTTGAAAATCCCTTAAATCACCCATAAAGTACAATTGTGTGTATACAACCCTGTACAGTACTATGTATTGTATACAGCAATGTACAGTATATAATAAAGACTACATATGCAAAATATAATTTTAAAGTATTTTAATAACATGAAAGAAAGAAAGAAAGAATAAAACACGAAAACAGTACAGTACAGTAAACCTGAACAGTCACCAGTCATCCTGGATATTCTTGCTAGTCTTGTACTGTACACACTCCAATGATTAGTCTTCCTCTTCCCCGACAACACTATTATTGAGTCGTCAGGGCTTGATGTCGATCCAGGAGACGATGGGCCAGGCGTGGGTGACGGAGAGCGAGTCGTAAACGAAGTGGTTGGCTCTGGTTCAGCTCGAGAAGTTGATTGTGTAGGCTCTGCTGCTGCTGGTTGTTTTTTCTTTAAAACCATGGTGATTGGCAACTGTCGCTGTTGTCTCTTGAGCTCCTCCAACATTTCTTGGTACAGTCTCAAAACATGCGTAATACGACGTGTGATTTTGAGGCTTCGTTCCACAGAAGGATCATATTCAGCAATTAAATCATTCAAGTGTTTCACTGCTTGGAACACTTCAGAAAATTTATGAAGATTCCAAGTTGCTGGTTCTTCCTGTTCGTCATCTTCGTTGTCTGTAGACGATTTTATCAGTTCCTCTAACTCTTCGTTAGTCAATGTTTCTCTATGGCCCTCAATTAATTCCTCAATTTCTTCCTCGAGGATGTCGACGAAGCCACCACCACCCACTTGCCTGGCCACCTGAACAATGAGTTGCACTTCTTTGTCAATGGTCAGGAAACCCTTAAAATCATTCACACAGTCTTCCCACAGGTTTCGCCAACATGCATTGACTGTTTCAGGCTTGATTGCATCCATTGCCTGTTTAATATAAGTGATGCAATCAGCAATGTTGAAGGACTTCCAACACTCCATCACATTAACATTGGGATCAGCATCCATAGCGGTAAGGATCCGTGAGAATGTAAGCCTCATGTACATGGCCTTGAAACAGCTAATGATGCCTTGGTCGAGAGGTTGGAAGATGGAGGTGGTATGGGGGGGGGGGGGGGAGAGAAAGACGACTTCAACGTTGTTATGCGCAAACCAGAGTGCTGCAGGGTGGCCAGGAGCATTGTTTATGATCAGCAACACTTTAAAGTCAAGTCCTTTCTCTTCAAGGTACTGCTTGACCTCCAGAATGAAACACTTGTGGAACCAATCCAGACATAATGCTGCCATCACCCAAGCCTTTTTATTGGATTGCCAGAACACAGGCAGGAGATTTTTGTTCTTGCCTTTTAGGGCACGGGGATTTGCAGCCCTATAGAGCAAGCCTGACTTTATTAAATGCCCAGTCGCATTTCCACAAAGCAACACAGTCACACGGTTTTTAGCTGCTTTGAAGCCAGGAGCTTGTCTTTCTGATTTTGAAATGTAAGTGCGGGTGGGCATTTTTTTCTAGAAGAGCCCAGTCTCGTCAACATTAAAAACGTGTTTTAGAAGATAGCCCCTTTCCTCTATGATTTTCTTTAATTGTTCGGGGTAGGCTTTTGCTGCCTCCTCATTGGCAAATGCAGCTTCACCAGTAGTCTGCACGTTTTTGAGGTTGAAGTGGTTCCTAAAACTGTTATGCCAACCTTGGCTGGCTTTGAATTCCTTCTTATCAGAAGGCTGTCCCTCTTCGGCGGGAGGTTTGAACAGCGCATAGATGCTAAGAGCCTTTTCTCGCAACATGTTGCCATTGATAGGCACACGTTTACGGTTCATGTCTTCCAGACGTAAGTTTAAATGCCTTTTCAGTCTTCACTAAAAAGTCTTATCACGCACTTGGCTCGTCACCTTAGTTACTGGAGCACTTGATGCCACAGCTTGACGAATTTCTGTCTCTCGAATCTTGATGGCATGGATGCTAGATTCGTTGTGGCCGTATTTATGTTCCACGTTGGCAATGGACATACTGTCTCTCAATAAGTCCAACACAGCCAGTTTTTCCTCCAGCGTTGGAACACATCGCTGTTTCTTTGGTTGAGCACCAGATGAAGTAGGTGCCTTGCGTTTAGGGGCCATGTTATACAGTACAAAAAATATGTACTGTCTCTTTAAACAGTACAGGCACAATAGAATCTCACTCAGCGCTGCAAGAGGCACACAGTATGAGAGGCACAGGGGGACTGAATACTGTAGTGGGAACAGCAGATTCGCTTCTCCCATCTCACACACTATTTAAACTTTTTTTTGTTTGTTTTTTGCCAACCCTCCAGGGTTATTATAGGGGAGAACCTTACCACAGGCCTAAAGACATGTTGCTGCTGTCAAGTCCCCCCAAAAAATATTTTAGTGGGAACAGCAGATTCGCGACTCACGCTGGTGGAATCACCCGGGTTTTTTTTGTTTTGTTTTTTTTCCCCGACCACGCAAAGCTGAAATCGTGCATGTTAAATGCGCATAAGATGCGACAGACCTGTAGTCTTAATTGTTAAGGTATCTCAAAAGTGATAGTTTCTATACTTTCAATTTAAATTTGCTGATCAGATCAGTCTCATACTGAAGGTTGTGCCCCAGTAGCAATAGATTGCATACCCATAGTTTGTACTGCACAGTGGATAGATATAAAAGTACATGAATTCCTAATGTAATGCTTCTCCATTTGTAAGCTTTTGTACATATAATTTAAACAGCTAGTCTGCCTGGTAGAGGATTTTAATTTGTAATTACTATGCATGCAGTACTAGCCTTTGAAATATTCTAAAAACTAGCCTTTTAATTCAGTGATATATGCATAGGTCAGTATTAGTGTTAGAGATGACAATACACAGCTTTGTATTATGAATATGCAAAACCTATGAGAGAAAGAAATAGCCTAACAAGAAATAGTGAAGACAAAGTCCACAAACAAGTCCTTGCCTTTACACTGAAAAGGGATGAAGAGAATGTTGTAGCTCTTAACCAGGTCATCAACAATATGACAAATCCATTTCCAGAGGTGCCTACCAACATATCTACTGCATGTAACATGAGATGTGAAAGAGTTTCTACTAAAAATAGAAGATGCTGGTGAAGAATAGATGAAGAGATTTTTTAAGAGGTGCAGTCGATTCTGATGGGACATATAGCTTCTTCAGCGCTGTCAAGAAATCTGGCATCAAAACATTTACTGACTTGGCCAAGACGGCCAAATTTAAGTCTGGCACCAATCACCGCAGCTGTCAATCAAGAAATTGTTTTCCCAGAGCCATATCCTTAGCAAGATGCAGAGATGATGTTTCAATGGCAACTATTTCTCAGTCACCCAATAGGACCTGTGCCTATGTCCCTCTTTCATGCTGATGAACAGACAAAAATTGAATTAGGGCATTAGCTGGAAGATCAAGATGAAAGGATCCATGAGCTAAGAGCATGTAACAGAGAAACCACAGTGTACATCAGAGATGCCATGGCTATAACAAATGACTGCTGGAAACAAATTTGACATTCAATGAACTGGCTGCTGAGTACTTGAGGCAGGTACTAAAAGGATTTGATAAAGCTAATTCTGTAATTGAAGTCTTTTATAGATATGACAACAATAACGCTCTGAAAATTGCAGAAAGTCAGCACTAGACAGGATCTACGGTTGGGTGCAAGAAATACCAGGTGACTGATGGATGTCCTGTGCCTCCATGGAAAAAGTTTCTAAATGTGGTCCAACAAGCAGTCACTTGTAAAATTCCTCTATAAATATATGGTTCAAAATGCACCTCAGAGTGTAAGAGCACACCCAGCACAGACACTCCTTCTTGCTGGAGGCTTTTCCAAAGAGGTGTTGAAGATGTCCAGGAGTACAGTACTCAAAAAGAAGCAGACAAAATGATACTTTTGCATGCTCTATATGCCAGCATGAGTCTCTTGGAATCAAAGGAAACTTAGTTTAGGTCACCTGATACAGATGTTTTGGTCCATGCTGTTCAATGCATTTGAAAAATAGAAGACACAAAACATGTGGGTTGAAACAGGCACCTTTACCAGCACGACTGACAAGCAATGCTTCATGCCTGTGCATGCCATTTGTGATGCTCTCCTGGCTTCTGCTGCACATGCATTAACAGTATGTGTGTCTGTCATCCCTATTTGGTATTTTGGGGGGCGAGAGGGGGAAATCTGTGTTTAATGTTGTCAAAACAAAGAGCTTACCACTTCAGAGATCTTGACAAATTGGAAGATAGTGACAGAAAAAGTTGCAATTTTTGCATCAAAGAAGTTGGTAGCAGTGCTGTATGACCAGAGTGAGAAAGAAAAGAAGACCCCCATAGAGACCTAGCTTGTGCCTCAATCAAATCACTGGCCAAACTCCTTACCACATGAGGACAGTTTTGAAGAGCATGTCAAAAGAGCACCCTAGTAAACAAAGACTTGGATGTCTTTGCACATAGGAAAACCAGATATTGGATTACTATTGCAACATGGATGGAAAAATGTGGGTGATTAATTACTTCCTGTATTCTTCAAGCGCCCAGTGGCATCTGAGCTTTTACAAAAATCTTATTTGTGCCTGTAGAACAGTCGTCCCCAAATAGTGGGGAGCTCCTCCCTCCCCAGGAGGGAGTCCACTTCTAGGGCAAGGATACTGTCATGAGCGTGGTCCTGGAAGAGGAATGGAGGATGTGGAGGAGATAGTGTCGTGAACTTGATCATATAGCGCTGTCTAATGACATCCAGGACTCACTTGTCTATTATCACACTCCATGCTGGTAGAAAGAGAGTCCTAGGTGGTCTCTGAAGGGGGTGACTGGCAAGAGCGGTGGTGTGCATAGTGGTTGACGGCTCCCTAGACGCACTCAGAAATAGCGCTTACATGAAGAGTGGGTGTGCTGTACGGAAGACTGAACCGATGGGCCAGGTGGACGGCACCTCTAGGTCTTCAGATGCTTTTAGGGAGGTTCGTAGGGTCGCTGGTGGTAAAACTGAGGAGCTTTGTACTGCTGTGCGGGAGCTGGCCGATAAATCTTTCACTAGGGTGTTGACATATAAATAACCAGCAATTGCAAGGTGCCTCTAGAGGCTTACGCAAGTGTAGGAAATCATCCGTTCCTCCCTGAAAAACCTGTGAAAACAAGGAGAACCCAGCAGCATATCCTGATCACCACCAAGGCCTTACAATCCCAAGGCCCACTGAAGTCAACCATTTTTCTCTTTTTTTACTTATCCTCCTTGGGTTTTCCCCCGCTATTCAGAGTGTAAATAGTTTGCATCAAGCTTTTGACCGCTCCCTGATCTTCTAAGAGTAGGCCTCTCTGCTTCATGTGAGAGCCAAGAAGCAAAGTGAAAGTAACAAGGTTTACAGTGCAAGACACATTGATTAGTCTCCTTATTGAATATGGCCTTTATTTGCATTTTCACTCAAGTCACTAGGTTTCAAACGAAGAGTTTATCTGCTATAATATTTAAACACCACTTAAGAACAAAGCCAACTCAAATGAACAGGAAGAGCTAAAAGTATCCGTTTCATGTTGTAACTGAATAGTATAGCAAGTTCACAGATCAGAATGGTGACATTATTTAAAATCAAGGAGCAGCAAAAACATATGTGAACCAGGCCAGAAGGTATGAAATAGTGTGTACAGAAAGAATTTATATAATTATGAACTATATTATAGTAGTAACAAGAGGCCCCAAGCAGGATGATTTTTCTAAATGAGAAACATTCCTATGTGTATATCATTGTAGCATAAAATATTGTGCCAGAGGGCTACTGTTAATATAATTATTGGTTTTACAGTGAAATCACCCCTACCGTCCTGTAACATGATGCCCAAGCAAGCGGTAGCAAGTGTAAGTATAGCCAAATGAGCCTTAATTGTGTGTCAGGGAACGAAGGGTCTCAAAACAGCACAGCATGAAAGATTAAAGCACCCAAAAGCATAAGGCAAATACTGACTACAATGTCTGTCAATTAATTTCAGGGAGAAATGTTCAGAAAATACACATACTTAACAGTGAGTGCATACTAATTCAGATGCCAGCTGGCACACGAATCAATTAACTGAATCAAACTACATCACCATCTGGTGTCAAAGACACATACATCAATTTAACAAAAATTTATATTAACTGTTCCAAAAATTCAGTTTGAGGCTTCCCGGTGCACAATTTGAACTAATCTGACCATATGCAGATCACATGCTGAGGAGACTCCTCTGTAGTTTGCAAAGTACTTTGAATTCCTATGGGACTAAAGATTCTCTACATAGGCAAACTTTTGCTTTTTTTTAAGCTTTAACTTAATTTTGAAGTTTGTTAGACACTTGAAACAACTGACTCCCACTTCAAGGCTTTTCCAGTAGACTCTCAGAAGGAAGTGATAAAGAATTACTGGTGTTTGGGAAAACTTATGTCTGGACTCAAGCCAACACAGGCACCATCTTCTTCCTAGAGAGAAACTAGTTGGTGTGTGTTTGCCCCTGCACAGACACACAACCACAAGTAAAAAAGAATAAGGGAAGTGTCAGTATGCTTAATCAACTGCATATTATGTGTGGGTATGTATGAGTAGCTGTACAATGGTGGCAGGGGGCCCTAAAAGTGACTGATGAGCACATCTTGCTTTTCCATCAGGACATTCCTTATCCATTACAAAAAGCTTTGCCTCTGACTTCTCCCCCATCACCCAAACTACTAATCAAACCAAATCCAATGAAGTGGCCATGGCACTCAACCACACATAGAAGATTAGTTTAGATTATTTTAAATTCCCCAGCTTCAATAGAATTACATGCTGAAAGCAAGTACCTTGCTGAACTGAGGCCGTAAACGTTTAACTATCCCCAAAAAGGAATGTTTAAGACACAGCACTTAAAACAATCATCATTTAAATAGCTCCTTCAAATTATTCAACTAAGGCCAATCTTTATGTTGCAATAATGAATTAACTATCAATAGTAGAACACTACTGAATGCAAAATGGTGAGGTGGAAGATTAACACCCTTATATGTGGAAACTTATAGCAGGCAGATAACAGATGTTTGCAGTCTCATGTGGTCCTGCAAGTATACCAGATTAATGTCACCTAAGAAACACGTCATCTGAGAAAGGTAGAATAAAAACACTGATATTTTCTTCCAGCACCTCAGAGGGTTTTTTTTTTAGCTGAACTTGTATTGTCCTTGCAGGAGCACTGCCACTGGGTAATTCTCCTCACTGTGTTGGCCCTGTCTGAAAGGCAAGTTGGGGGCTTTAAACTATGAATGTAGTTTATACAGGTAATAGATGTGGCAATCAGAATCCATTCACTCCACCTATTATGTTTTTAAAATTACATTACAAGTTTCAAAGCCTCCAACTTAACGAAATATACACAATTGGTCCAATACAGGGATAGAAGCAATCCTACCACACTCTCCCTGAAGGAATGTTTAGCAGCATGTTCTCCCCTGAAGGACCTATAAGAAGGAAATGTGATGTCTTAATTTTTATCTTCTGGATTTTGAAATAAAACATGGGGACAAGACAGAAAAGTCTGAGCTCCTAGGTTAATTAGGACTTGACTAGACAAAGCATTAGAACAGGGGTCGGCAACCTTTCAGAAGTGGTATGCCGAGTTTTCATTTATTCACTCTAATTTAAGGTTTTGCGTGCCAGTAATACATTTTAATGTTTTTAGAAGGTCTCTTTCTATAAGTCTATAATATATAACTAAACTATTGTTGTATGTAAAGTAAATAAGGTTTTTAAAATGTTTAAGAAGCTTCATTTAAAAATTAAATTAAAATGTAGAGCTCCCCGGACTGGTGGCCAAGACCCAGGCAGTGTGAGTGTCACTGAAAATCAGCTCGCGTGCTGCCTTTGGCATGCATGCCATAGGTTGCCTACCCCTGCATTAGAACATATACTGCAGGAAATAACCCTGAATTGGCAAAGGTGATTACTTAAATAACCTAGCAGATTTTTTCCACCTTTAATTTATGTGATTAAAAAGAATTAATACTCAGCTTCCCTGGAGAGGTTGCTGCTGAAAGTCCTCCACTAAAGTGTCGTCTACAAAATTCTAGTCACAGTATAAATGGTTAAAATCTCCAAGGTACAGAATGGCCTTACCTTGTTGGCACGTAGTTGCTTGTAGATATCTGTTTGCTGCCTTATGCGATACTCCAAGTCAGAGATCTGAGCCTGCAACCACGTCCACTGACAGATAATGGCTGCTCTCTCCATTGCCCATTGGCACTCTGCTCGATGATGCCTGGAAAGCAAAAGTTTGCGTACTTTAATCACTTCCATTTATGTAAACTAATTTACTCTACATATAAAAATCAACTAGGATAGGCAAATATTCGCAAGTAACATTCAGCACAAATTCACTTTAAAAAGAGACCTATAAATAGCTTCTAAAGTCTATATCAAAACAACATTTCCTGCCAGGCAGGCAGGATCAATTAGGGTTTGCACTTCTACAAGCAATGCCAACAATCCATTTCCAGCCACATACCAGCAATCATCCTGGCAATTATAAGGCAGTGAGAATAAATGGCTTAATTCTTCCTCAACTGCAGCAACACAAACTGTTATTCTCTTTGGTAACAGTATAAATAATCACTCTGATGACTTGCTAATCACAAAATGTGGTCCGTCAAGGCAAGAGTTCTGCTTTCACACACCTAACCACCTGCACACAGAAGGTGAGAATTTTTTTTGTAGCTCAGTGGGATTGAATTATTGTAAAATGATAAAAAGGAATCTTTTGCTCCTTTATACTCTAAAAAGATATGACAATTTATCTTCATTGCCAGAGTTAGTTCAAGTTAGTTTGAGTTATTCCAATAGAGCTAGTTAGCTAGAGTGAGGGCTCTTCTACATTGGACATTAGCGTGCAGCAAGCCAGGGTGAGTGTCTAAAGAACACTAGCTTGCAGTACAGTAATGTCCCCTGTGGACACTGTTTCAGTGCACTGGCTTAGGCTATGTCTACACTACAACCCTTTTAGCGACATAGCTGTGCCACTACAGCTGCACCACTAAAAGGCGCACAGTGTAGCCGCTATTTGTCAGCAGGAGAGAGCTATCCCGCTGACAAAAAAACTTCCACTCCCAACAAACGGCAGTAGCTTTGTTGGCGGGAGAGCTCTCCTGCCAACGAAGCACTGTTCACACCGATGCTTTTCGTCGGCAAAACTTTTGTCATTCGGGCAGGGGTGGTTTTTTTCACATCTCTGAATGACAGAAGTTTTGCCATTCAGTTTCCGTTGTATACAAAGCTTTAGTGTAAGCCTTCTGGATTCAACCCTGTGTTGCTGTACACTAAATTCAGTGTAGACAAGTTCTGAGACGAAAGAGAAAGCAACCATTCAGTGACCTCATTAGCAGATAGAATAACTAGATTAGCAGTTTGAGTTGTAACCTGAGCTGCTGCATGCCCACTGCACTACTAGCTGAAGCATCAGCAGCCCTGAAGTTTCAAAACACTCCATGAGTAAAACACTTCTTAACTCAAACTAGAGATTTGTGTGTGCAGACAAGAGTCTGGTTAGAGGCAAAACTCGAAATATACCTCAAGCTAACAATACAGTGAAAACAAGCCCTAAGCTGCAGCTAGAAAGAGTGGGAACCTGGCAAAACTAACTGAAGCACTTGGCACTGACATCATAGAAATAGAAGAAACCTAAATATCTAGTCCTGTGAAATTTGTATTCTTTACAATTTTGTGGGTTTTTTTTTTTTTGATAATTTTTATTTCATTTTGTCCATGTGGGAGGGGGCTGGGTCCTGCCCCCAGGGCCGACCGGGGTGGGGGAGGGGGGGAGAGAGAGCCAGTACAAATTACCAGGGCCCGGTGGTCCGGAAAGGGGCCCGGCTCCCCCCCCCCCGCCACCCTCGGCCCTTGCTGCGGGGCCCGAAAAAAAATTTTCACCGGGGCCCGAACCCGCTCTCGGCGGCCATGCCTGTCCCCAGGGCGCTGGGAGTTGCAGAATGAGCCACCCCAGCACTCATGTTGAGGTGGCAGCTCCAGTCCCACAGAACTGGGTCCGGCTCCCTGCTCTGGGTGTTGCGATCTGGCATATGGGTTTGCTGCGCCAGCTGCTCAGGTTTGGCTTAGCCACCCTCATGAGCCAAGTCGCAACACCCAAACCTGGAAGCAGGGCCCAGCCACACAGGACAGGAGCCACCACAGCAGGGTGAGTTTTTTGTTTTATTTTGTATTTGCAAAAAAACATGGGGGCTACTACTACTATCTACCTTTTCCCCATAAGAGTGTTTGCGGTAAAACAGTTTGTTGCTTTCTGTTTGCTGCCATTAACTGTGGCAGAGAAGCATTTTATGTAATATAAACTTTATTCACAGTTGTGAGATTATCGACAACAAGAATTCAAATGCAAAAAGGATATGGCTATTTATGGTCCTCAAAAGAAGTACAAGGGAGACCGAACTCAAGGATGAAAAGGAAGGGCACTCACGGGAATAAAGTCAGTCAAGCTCAAGAGCAAGAAACAAATCACCACAGAGGAAATGCTACAGCCAAATGGGCTAATGCAATCCTTGGGAATCTCGAGTAAGAGTAGAGAGGTAATATGATCTATGCAGTTGGCACTGGTGCAACAGCTGCTGGAATACAGCGTCCAGTTCTGGTATCCACAATTCAAGGATATTGATAAGTTGGAGAGGATTCAGGGAAGAGCCTCAAGAATGATTAAAGGATTAGAAAACGGCCTTACAGTGACAGACTCAGGGAGTTCAATCTATTAAGCTTAACAAAAAGAAGGTTAAGGGATGACTTGATTACAATCTACAAGTACCTACATAGAGAGCAAATATTTAATAATGGGCTCTTCAATCTAGCAGAGACCGGCATAATGTGATCCAATGGCTGGAAGTTGATGTCCCCTGTACCGCACTGTTACAGTGCACTGGCTTAGTGTACAGCAAGCTAGTGGGGGAATCAGGAAAGCTCTGGCTTGGGTCGAGTCGAGCAACAGGAACAAGAGTTGACTTTTGCTCGTTTATCAACGGCCCCACCACTTGGAAGATGGCTTGGACCATGCTGATGCTGTCCTGTACGTGAGCCTCTGACTGATCCTTGATCAGCCAGTTGTCCAGGTACGGGTAGATCTGAATGCCTCACTGTCTGAGGAAAGCCACTACTAACGCCATGCACTTCATGAAAACACTGCTCTACAGCCAAAATGCTTCTGAAATAAATGTAGTCAAACTTTACTAATTCTGGGTCACTGAGAACGAAAATGATGCTTAAAATTGTTGATTGGCTCTAGTTTTCAAGATATGCTATTGGGTCAGTATATACGACCCTTGACTTGGGAATGGCGGAGGATAAGTGAGTTATAAAGGGAAGGGGGATCTCAATTTAAACCAGAAATGACTAAAATACATCTTTGACTGGATCTATGAATAAGTCTATGACTGGGTTTGGACAGTACTTGCTTTTTAGGCAAAACAATGAGTAATGCAATCTGAAGCTGGTATTGCGTCATACATGATATGAATTGCATCATGTTATTGCTAGAAGTCATGGATGATGCAATCATAACGAAGCTTACATCACTCTGCTGAACAAATTGCCCTATATCAGCTCTAGAAATCATACAGTGTCGTGCTCTCTTATTTGTCTGTGTTTGATTTTGCAAAGGGACAGATTTCTGTTTAGCCAAAGTGAGCGGAGATGCCTCGTACTTGTGTGAACAGTGCAGATCACCACAAACATAGCAGAAGTTAAGTGACTTTTGCATCACAAAAGCGCAATATAACCACTACGGTTAAGAAAGCCTATCACCTTTATTTTGGCTGCAAAATTGGAGATCAGGACAAGAGGTGGGCCCCACACATATGCTGCAACACTTGTGCAACAAATCTTCGCCAGTAGTTGAACAGGAAAAGGAAATCTATGCCTTTTGCAGCGCCAATGATTTGGAGAGAGCCAACAGATCATACCAGCAATTGTTACTTCTGCATGGTGCCTCCAGTTGGGAAAGGTGTGTCAAAGAAGAAAAAAAGTGAACTGTGCATTATCTAAACATTCCATCAGCTATACGTCCAGTACCCCACGGAGAAGGGCTGCCGGTTCCTGATGCACCAGAATCATTCTCACTTGAGTCAGATGAGGAAGAGGATGAGGATGAAACTTCTGGTCCTGAACCATCAATGTCACAGGACCCACATTTTCTCCCATCCTCCTCCTCTGAACCACACCTCATAACACAAGGTGAACTGAACGACCTGGTCAGGGATTTGGAACTACACAAGAGTAAGGCAGAGCTGTTGGGCTCCAGACTACAGCAGTGGAATCTCCTGGCAGGTGATGTTAGGGTTTTCATGTTCCGTGACAGTCAAAAGGATCTTGTCCATTCTTCTTCATGGAAGGTGATCTTGTAGCCTGCAACAACATCGATGGTGTGATGGCAGCCCTCAACATCGTTCACGATCCAGATGAGTGGAGACTGTTCATTGATTCATCGAAGATGAGTCTTAAAGCTGTTTTACTGCATAATGGCAATGTTCTGCCATCAATTCCAGTTGGTCATGCAGTCCATATGAAGGAAACCTATGACAACATAAAACAACTTTTGAGGTGCATAAACTATGACCAACATCAGTGGCAGCTTTGTGGCGATTTGAAGGTTGTTGTTCTCTTGCTTGGTCTGCAGATTGGATACACAAAGTACTTTTGTTTTCTCTGTGAATGGGATAGTCGTGCAAGAGATTCCCACTACATCAAGAAAGATTGGCCACGCCGACAGTCACTGGAGCTTGGGAGGAAGTGTTCAGCATCCACCACTTGTTGAATCAAGGAAGATTTTGTTACCACCCTTACACATCAAGCTGGGTCTGATGAAGAACTTTGTCAAGGCCATTGACAAAACACAAGCAGCTTTCAAGTACCTCCGTGGAAAATTTCCAAGGTTAAGTGACGCTAAGATAAAGGAAGCTAAGATAAAGGAACTACTGTTGGTCCTCAGATTCGTGAACTTCTTCGAGATGATGCATTTGACCATGCACTGCGTGGCAAGGAAAAGACGGCATGGAAAGCCTTCCAGTTAGTGGCAATAAATTTTCTCAGAAACAACAAGGCAGACAACTACAGGTTGTTGGTGGAAAACCTCCTCAAGGCATACAAAAACCTTGGTTTCAACATGTCACTAAAGATACATATTTTACACGCTCATCTAGATTGTTTTCCACCGAACTGCGGAGCAGTGAGCGACGAGCACGGCGAGCGATTTTACCAGGACATTGCAACAATGGAGAAACGCTATCAGGGCAAATGGAGCCCATCAATGCTTGCAGACTATTGCTGGACAGTGACAAGAGATGCTCCATTTAATGAATACAAGAGACAAGCCAAGAAGCACCGAGTAGACACTGAATAGGACTCAACTATGTACATAATAGTTTGCCTTTTGTTTCATAAAAAATTTTATTTATATAACCCTTTTGCTGATTTTTAAAGTGTTACATAACCAGGACAGGTGAAATATCATGTAAAGCAACCATAAACACATGAAAAGACCTAGGTTTACAATTTATGATTAAAACTCTACTATCTACACAATATACATAGACATAAAATGTAAAAACTTAAATATCTTAGAAACAGTAGCCAATCAGTTTTAATTGTCATATTTGAATTCAGCACATCAAAATACATAATAAATAGCACATTTTATCTCTGAAGCAGACGACTTCTCAAAAATTGTAGACCAGTGTAATTTTAACTATTTCTAATTATTTTTCCTAGGTTGTCATGCAACACCACTACGGAGCTCCGTCTCAGGCTGAGGACAGCTGAGAAGCAACTGAGGCGTCGGGTCACACATGCAATGGTCAAAGTGCCAACGGTGCCATGAGATGACTACTATACATGTGCAGCTCTGATCGACACTGCTACTGAAAATCTCTGATCAATGGTGCTGGGACCAACACCTGAAGTGGAGCACCCACCCACAGGGACAGCACTCAAAGAAGAATTGGTAACGGCAATGGTTTGAGCATTGGCCTGCTGAACCCAGGGTTGTGAGTTCAATCCTTGAGGGGGCCATTTAGGAATCTGGGACAAAATCAGTACTTGGTCCTGCTAGTGAAGGCAGGGGGCTGAACTTGATGACCTTTCAAGGTCTCTTCCAGCTCTATGAGAGAGGTGTATCTCCATATACTATTCTTATTTTTTATTTCTGAGAATGGGTGAGTGTGCGCATGTATGAAGCTGCACAGTTTCACCCTTTTTCCTGTGGCTTTGAATTAGACATTGTTTGCCCCTCAGCAATTTAACTATTTTAAAACAGCTTGTATATCTGAATTTCCTTTTGTAAAATTTAAAACTGAAGGCACTGTAAAGATACAAACACTGAATGAAGTGGTCTCTAAGTAACTTCTCAAATTGAATATTTCCAGACCTTTTAAAAAAATATAGAGAGTGAAGATACACAGGAGAGTTAAGATTTCCCAGCTTCCACAAAAAGGTCCTAAGACTTCCATAGCCAATGGATGGAGAATTACAAAGCAAATTTATTTGGAGCTGTGATTGTATCAATTGCAGTGGAGCAGTGAATTTGCAAAGCACAAAGTGTCAATTTGAGAGATCTATTAGACTCGTGTTTTTCTTGGGAACAAAACCTAATGGATGTTTCATGCAACCCTTTTTATGGCACCCAAAAGTTTGCTAGGTACCTCACAAGACAAGTTCAAAAACATGATCCCTGCCACAAACTAATATCCAACATGATGACATAAGACAGTGAACACGGTAGTAAGGAGGGTACAGGAGGTAGTAATACACAGTATGATGTGGGGGTTGTCAATAGAGTAAAACAAATGTTGGCTACTTTCTCGTAGGCTTAGAGAAAGAAACTTTTAGGTGGGAAGAAGACTGGGACAAGGTCAGAAAAGGTATTCTAAGCATACAGGCACTCTGGAGATGGTGGTGAGAGGAGGAGTGGAAGATGTTTGCTATCAGAGCAGAGGCAATGGCAGGCAATAATAAAAAAAAAATTCATAGGAGAGGCAGAGTTGTGCAAGGCCTTGAAAGCAAATACAAGCAGCTTGAACTGATGTTTGCAGAAGGATGAGCCAAACGATGGATTCAAAGAACGGGGGATGACGTAGATCAATGGGCAAGTAATAGGATCTTAGTGGCTACATTGGTGTCAAAGGCCAAAGAGGAGGTTGTAGTGATGAAAAGAGGGCATGAGGTGGATCTATGTGAAGGTTTAGCAGTGTGGGCAGAAAAAATGTTGGATCTTATAGACATTGTGAAGAAAGCAGCAGCAAGAACTGGACACAGATTGGATTGTTGGAGGAGAAAAATCAGATGACCTCAAGTGTACAGGCTTGAGTGACAGGCATTATCTGCAGTGTGTTCAACAATAAGAATGGGAGAGTGGAAAGTGTTTTGGTGGAAAGAAAGGGATCCAGTTTTGGCTATGTAAAGCTTGAAGGAATAGCAAGGCATCAGATAGGTTTAGATATGAGATTGGATAGCAAGTAAGTCAGGAGGTGGATTGGAGAAGTGTAAGTCTCATCAGCATAGTGAGTATAACTGAAGCTGTTTGAGTGAGTTAGATCACCCAGAAAAAAGTGGATTGACGGAGGAACTGACATTAAATAGATCAAAAGAAATTCCTCTCACCCCTTTCTTTTTGTAGCATAAAGCAAGTGAATCAATACAGCTCCTACTGTGATTAGAGACAAAGCGTGTAGCTTCATTTTTATATAAAGGAGTGTTACGGAGCGAGTAATTAAAGTGGAGTTAGCGTGATTGGAGACCTTTCTATAATAAATAATAATATAGCTGAAA
Organism: Trachemys scripta elegans; assembly: GCF_013100865.1. NCBI lineage: Eukaryota > Metazoa > Chordata > Testudines > Emydidae > Trachemys > Trachemys scripta. The sequence goes on along the minus strand of NC_048299.1, from coordinate 1,920,640 downwards.
AACTTTTTAAAAACATAATTATTTAATCCTATTTTTCAGCCTTAAAAATATATATTTTTAAATGAACTGCTACTGTGACACAGACTTGCCCAGGCATATATATTAACCAGTCGGACCATCTTCTCAATATTTCACCAAAGGGGACTGCGTGTGGTCTCTGCCAAACGCTAAGAACTAGCTGATTGTCATGGTTACTGTGAGATGTTTGCAGAGGAAACATTTTAACAAATATGTAAAATGTAGACTATTGTCACCTGAGATGCGTGAGCTCTCAGGGCTCTCTCAATCAACACTGAGAACAATGGACATCTGTGGAGATAGACTACGTTCACTTTTAGACCAGGCTTAAGGATTTACAAAAACAAAAGCCCCCCAAAAGCCTCTAAGGGACCACTGTGGTAAGAAACTAGTCTGCAACTATATAAGAGAACAGAAAAGAGCACAAGATTTTATCCATTACAGAGGAGAAACCCTGCAAAATCAGTGTCTCATGAAAGGCAGATCCCAGCTGTTTGAACTGGACCAGCACTGCAAGTACAGTAACTCACTTAAAGTCGTCCTGGTTAACATTGTTTCGTTGCTGATCAGAGAACATGCTCTTTAAGGTTGTGCAATGCTCCCTTATAACGTTGTTTGGCAGCTGCCTGCTTTGTCCACTGCTTGCAGGAAGAGCAGCCCGTTGGATAGGGTTACCATCCGTCTGGGTTTCCCCGGACATGTCCGGCTTTTTCAGCTTTAAATGGCCGTCTGGGGGGAATTTCTAATAAAGTAGAAATGTCCGGGATTTCCCCCTTCCCCTCATGCCGAGTGCGGCACAGCTGATTGGACGGCTGGGCCTGATTGAAAGCCGCTCACAGGCACTGGGGCCTCTAGCAGCCAGAGTCCCTCCCCCTCCCCTGCTCCCTCCTCCCCCGCAGAGCAGCGCCACAGTGTTTGGCTGCATGTGGAGCTCGCAGCTCTCTCTCGGCCTGGGGGGGGGGGGGGGGGGGGGGGGGGGGCAGGCAAGGGACAGGGAGACTTAGATAGGGGGTGGGGTCCTGGGAGCAGTTAGGGTGGGTGGGGTCTCAGGAGAGGGCAGTCAAGGGACAGGTAGGGGGATTCTGAGGGGAGCGGGAAGTGGCAGGGCTAGGGCGGCAGCCTGTGTCCTCTTTTTTGATTGTTGAAATATGGTAACCCTACTGTTGGAGCTAACTGGTGGGGGCCTGGAACCAGGGTAGACCGACAGCCCCCCGCTCCCCTAAGTTCCCTGTGCGACAGCCGCCCAGCAGGCTATCAGTCGGCAGTTCAGCTGTCCCTCCCCCCACTGCCCTGTGCTGCTCCTGCCCTCTGCTTGGAGCTGCTCCCCGGTGTAGCTGACATACTTGAATTCTTGAATCAGCTGCAGCAACACTAAGTCTTTTATGGGATCTTCTTCCATAGCGTTAGAGGTCCAACTCACTTTCTATATTAAACCGTTTAAATCTTGCAGTAAAATTCAGTTAATGAATGGTCAGTTATAGGAGTTTCAACTTAAGTACTTCTGTGGCCCTCATCACCATATTCCTTACAGTTTTAAGGAAGCTAGTATGTGTCTTTCCTTTATTTATTGTAAGTAAGCAAGTAAACTCAGACCTGCTCTACACTTAAAATTTAGATCCACCTGGAGGCAAAACTAACTGGGAGCTTCATCATCACTGGTTAAGGGGTAAGTGATTATCACTACAAAAGGTTCTTTTTCTCCTGCTAATAATAGCCCACCTTAATTGATTAGTCTCATTATAGCTGGTATGGCAACACCATTTTTTCATGTTCTCTGTGTATATCTTCCTACTGTATTTTCCACTGCATGCATCCAATGAAGTGGGTTTTAGCCCACAAAAGCTTATGCCCAAATAAATTTGTTAGTCTCTAAAGTGCCACAAGGACTCCTCGTTCTTTTTGCTGATACAGACTAACACGGCTACCACTCTGAAATGTGTGGTTCTGCCTCCCAAAGGTTCATGGAGATTGAATGGGGGGAGGGATAGCTCAGTGGTTTGAGCATTAGCCTGCTAAACCCAGGGTTGTGAGTTCAATCCTTGAGGGGGGCCACGTAGGGATCTGGGGCAAAAATCAGTACTTGGTCCTGCTAGTGAAGGCAGGGGGCTGGACTCGATGACCTTTCAAGGTCCCTTCCAGTTCTATTTAATTTGAATACCTATTTGACAGGACATGATCTAATCTCATAAGTGTCTGTCTTCTGGCCTTAAAATCTATTCATCTACGAATGATTGAAGAAATTAAAAAGTATTGCACCACCACACATTTTTCCATTAGTCCAGACAGATTATTTCTAAAGAATTTTCTAAGAGCAGAAATCCATGTCTAGCTTCTTTATAATAGTGGGCAATGTTAACTGCCATCATCAGAACGAGAAAGGGTGCATAAACACTTACTGAGATATGCCTAGTTTAAATTGCAAAGGTTAAACACACTTTCTGATTCTGTGTCAGATTGCTTGAGGTGGAAAGAAACTGAAAGCATAACTAGACATTCAATTTTAATGAAAGAGCATATTCGGAACATCAGCAAGGGTAGTCGAACACATTAAACCCTTTCCTTTCTTTCTCCAAGTCCTCTTCCTGAACTGTCATTGCGATGGCTTGATCGTTCATTTGCTCAGTGTTTTATATACAGCACTTCTGTTCTTTAATAAGTGGCCCGCATAAGAGAGCGGACAACTGTATCAAGTGGTTACTACAGAGAGGAACTTCTGAGAAATGTAGATGCTTTACAAGAAGGTAGAAATAAGGCCAGATGTCACTTTCTCATCATGGAATTTCCCTTCTTAGAGGGGAAAGTGGGGTGGAGAGGAGACAGACTGACTACAAAAGTTTCTGGGAAATGGTTTTCCTTTTTTGTATGGGAGTCAGTGATGTAGCCACAGGAATGTTACTTTTATTTGACAACAATGAATTTTATTAAGAAGGGGCTTTTATTCCTTTTAAAGCTCTAGATAGATCATTTAGAGAACCAGAGTCAAGGTCTCAAATTGGTTGTGCCTTCTGAGCCTCTTTGATATGATCTGAACGATAAAGCACCTCTCCCTCTTAAAAACCGCACTGCAGCCAAGAGAGATGGAAACTTGTAAAGAACAGGACCTTTGTGAAACAGGTAACACTGTTGTTTTCCTGAAGGATGTGCTCCAGGAGGAATTATTTTTGGGAAGTTCCATGGCCTGTTATTATACAGGTCAGACTAGATTATCACAATCAGGGCCGGCTCTGGCTTTTTTGCCGCCCAAGGGCTCCGCTCTCCCCCGGCAGTGAGCCCGACCGGGGGGAGGGCGGCGAGCCCACTGCGGCTCCGCTCTCCCCGGCGGCCGGAGCACCACGCTGCCCCCCTCCAGGTGCCGGCCCAAACACAAGCTTGGTGGGCTGGTGCCTGGAGCCGGCCCTGATCACAATGGTCCCTTCTGGCCTTGGAATCTGTGAATGATGAGCGGAGCAAGGCCTGCAGTATGGACAGACAAACAGCTTGTTACTAAAAAAGTGGCTGTTCTAAAGGTGATATGTAAAGGACTTTTAAAAAAAAATTAGGTTAGTTTCTTTATGGTTTGTGAAGAAAGCGTGAGACGTGCTCCTATTCCTTTGTTTACTTTAGAAATATTGGAAGTGTCAAGTCTGGCTCTCTTTCTTTTTTTTAAATAAAGACTTCTTGAAATAAGATCTTAAATATTTATGAGTTCACATTAATTGTTAATTAACACCTCCATACTTTCAGAGAGACATAGCTTCTCCCAAGTCTTAGATATCAAGTTTTAGTTTTTTCTTAAAACTGCAGGGCTTGGATGCCAAAGTAAAAAATCATAGGACTGGAAGGGATCTCAAGAGGTCCTCTAGTCCAGACCCCTGAACTCAAGAATTATCCTTGATGCTAAGAGCAGCAAATTTCCTAAGCACTACATATAGCTGACTGAATGGCTTTACTCAGAATGACATTCCATAACATATTGCACAACAAAAACAAACTATCTCCAGCTACTGAACAACCAATCTTCTGCTTCTGGCTTCACACCATCAGGGACTTCCTGCTAATCTCACATTTCTAATTATTCAAGGTTTTACAAGGCTTAGTGTTCTCAAAAAAAAAAACCCAAAAAACTGCATGCTCATCAGTTGAGCTCTCAATATCTTTAACCTTGTCTCAGCCACCTGTAGCTTTTAATCTGAAATTCTCACATTATGCACTGGATATAATCTAGTTTCAGCTACATTTTTTAATATTAATCTTTGTATACAACTGTAACAAGCATAGGCTGCCACACATGCACCCCTCATGGAGAAGCAAGTTTGAATTTAATCTGGAGTCTGACACCAGTACTAAATAAAAGTCACCAGCAATAGAATACTGATGTTACACATCCACCAAGTTGGGTATATTTTTAGATTAAAGATTGTGCCATAATATGGTAGAGTTATAAGAATCAGAATGAAGGTTCAAGGCTGTGCTTTATAAGCTACTGGGTCTTATGAAAACTTTTGCTTAGATAGTCATACACTCACTTTAAAGACCCCCTGAGAGAAACTCTCAGTTATGTTTCACATGTTTAATGATAGTTAAACAATAGACTTTGCTTCAGCCAGTTGAACAAGTTTTATTGTTTACTTCCTTCTAGGGTCATGTTCCTGACCGTGGAGCTCAGCTGCCTCCCTCCTCTTCATGTGCAGACGGAGGGAGCTGAACATAGCATGAACAATGCCAATGCTCGAGTGTGGGACAAGGAGCCTTTAGGCCCAGCTTCCCTCCCCGCTGCTGCCACCCTATAGCAGGCCTCTCAAGGGATTTCTGCTGATATCCCAGGCTGGGGCCTTCAGGGGAACACACACCCATCTGGCTCATATTGGTCCAATACATTAGAAAGGGTCAGCTTTTCTGAGGAGTCAGTCCTTGAATCCAAGTACCTTTCCTGAGACAGAAGGAACCCCTGTAGTGGAGGGAAGACAATAAGAGATTGATAATCATTCCACGCAAGTATCCCTTTCAAATCTGTCTGACACTGGATGAAGGACTGATTTTTACAATAGCAGATCACCTCTGTGAGGCAGAGACAGAGTCCAGTGTTAGGTTAAAGTCAGGCCTGAGAAGTATAGCCTCTACAGACAGAAAGACAGTATCACTGATGCTCACTTTCATCTAGAGTTAAGGTTTCCCAGTGACAGCTTGTGCCCTTCCATAATATCAAGATCTGCAAAACTCAAACTTCAGAAAAACAGGACACAGTTAAGTTACATACCCTATATATAACCTTAATATTGCCCCCTGGAGCTGGCAGCCACTGGTGAGTTATCCACAATGGTCTGAAACTGCATCCAGTGAGAGAGTTGTAGCGGTACTAAATGGCTTGAGTGGTGGAGTGAGTAGGTGGGGCAGATTGGGGGAGGTATATTTGTGAGTTGAGGAGAGAGAGATTAGTTTAAGGAGCATCACAGAATTGTGGCTGTGATGTGAGATGGGTTTGAGCCCATCCTGTGGGTGCAAGTAAAGAAAAAGGGAGCATGTGAACCTAGCCTAGTTGCCTGAATCATTTTATTGCAAAATTGTGTAGGATGTCTCATTAGCAAAGCACAGGGGAGGGAAGGGGAGTGTCTTGCCATGCAACAGGAATGGTCAGTAATGAGGTGGGATATGAGAGCAGTCTATGGGTTTAATGATGGGTAAGGGAAAGTATAGGTTTAGATGGAATCCTGCAAGTGCAAAGTGGTATTCTGAATAGGCTAAGTGAGTGTAGGGGAGGTGCAGGTAGGTACTTTCCTTTACAGTGAAAGTTGCACGTGTTGGTAGGAGCTAGTGGCCATTGTAGCAGCTGTAGACAACATGTAGAATAATAGTGGACTACCCAATCCTGGTCCTGCCCTCTTCTCCCTGCCCCTTGCCACCCAGCTGTTCCAACCAGTCCTGTGTCTTCCAGTCCAGCCACCCTCCCCACTGCCCCCCACCATGCTATTCTGTCCAGGCTTCCCCTCATCCTAGGCAGTCCCTAAATGTGTCTATGTGGCATTGTATCCCATTTTCCAACTGTACCTGATGATCAAATCATGAATTTTCCCTATGGATGATGAGAGAACCCAAAGGCTGTTTTAAAGTGTTAACACAATTTTCTGAAAAGGAGCTGTATCCTGTGCATTCCTTGGCCAGTCTGCAGTTTTCCTCACATGCCCAACCCCCTTCATTCTTGGTATGTGCAGCAAACAACACTACACAGCCTTCTGCGGCATAGGAGGCTCAGAAAGGGGTGAAGTGGCCCATTTATCTCAATATGATGGCATACCTGAATTAAAACACCTTAAGATGAATGCAGCCTGAAACAATAGTTCTGAGATGTATGAATGACTCCATTCATATCAGTCTCATTTCCCCTATCCAGCCAACTTCAAGAGAGCCACAATAAACATGCCTATTCTCAACACCTGCATGCTCCCAGTATGCCTGTTCTCAGCTGCATACCCAAGAGTTCCCCCACACATAGTGGGGAAATAGGGAGACAGGCGCAGACCCCCTGGAAGGACAAGGTCCCCCACATCCTAGCTCAGAGAAGGGGGCAGGCAGGGGTATTAAACCCCTATATATGGGCTGGGGCCCCCCAGATCATGGTGCACACATGGGAGGGAAATATCAGGGTAAATATCACGCATATGCTCCTATTTCCTCCCAGTCTGTCACTCATCCCCGCCCCCATTCCCTTTTCCTGATATCCCTACCCCACCATTCCCCCATCACCTAATCCCTCTACTACCCACCCATCCCCATTTATCCCTTTCCTCACTTATTTCCACCCCAATCACCTTCTCCTCCCAGCATACACTTGCATGTACAGTTCATTTTTTCAAAAATAGTTTCAGCGCCTTTGGAATATTTACTATACTCAGATTATATTTCCCCAAAATAAAAATTCTTCTTTGACAGAAGCAGATTCAAGCAATATGCCTCCCTTTTTAATTTCTACCCTGGGTTGAGGATTTGCATTCAGTGTGCCCCTGTGGGGCTCAGATTCAATGGCCAGAACATTCTCTTGAAGTCCTGCAAATCTTAGGTGGCTTTCAACACCATTGGGCTCTCTCTCTGTACATGCAGAGAATAATCCATTAGGCAGTGGGGCCTTAGATATGCTTACCAGAACACTCAACTGGAGAAAAACTCTTTCTAAGAATGCTGGAATTTGATTTCTCCCAAAGGGCTGGTGGGTGCTATGCATTTTATAGGGTAACCTTTGAGCACTGGAGACCCTAGTGCAATGATCTCAGCGATGGATCTCGAATTGTGCATGAAAATGTTGCCAGCATGTGTCAACTTTAAGAGCTTTTTTCCCCTGGGGGCTGTATCTTGGGAACCCCTTGTTCACATTGTCCCAAATTTGGTTCACTGACCAAACCCCACTTCCCCATGACGTGCACAAAATTTCAAGGCAATCCGAGTAACTGTATGGACTTTAGAGCACTTGAAGTTGAGCTTTAAACAGAAAGCCTGTCTTGATCAAATACAACAGAGCTGGTGGCACTCTGCTATAATTAGAGGGAAAATGGGGGGGGAGGCACTACATACCCATCATAGCATAGCAGGCTCAGCGAAGTGCTGAAGTGGCTCATTCATCTCAATGAAATAGTCTCGGATAAAAGAATACCCAATGGAGATGAATACAACCTGAAACAATATTTCTGAGATGTATGAACTACTTCATTCACGTAATTGACTGTCCCATCTCTCCATCCCAATACTGAAGAGTTTCTGATGCAAACATGCCCATTCTCAGATCCTCACCCAATATCCGCAGTATGTTCTTCATGTGTGCTCCAAGTATGCCTGTTCTAAACTCTCCATCCAGAGGGGCAGGGCTTCCCCAAAACCTGGTTCACTTGGGGGGCGGGGGAGGGGAAAACGGAGATGGGCTCAGATACCCTTTGGGTGACAAGGCAACCCAGACCTTACATGAGGAAGGCAAGGAGAGGGTCTTAGATCCTCCCCCTTCACAAGGGGAGGGGACAGAGGTGAAAGTAAGTCGGTACGGGCCAGTACAGCATACCGGCAAGAGCCAGTAGGCTGTGCTCGACTGGACCGGCTTCCCCAGGCTGGCGCTTTAAAGGGCCCAGGGCTCTTGCCGCTGTGGGGATAGATTCATAGATTCTAGGACTGGAAGGGACCTCGAGAGGTCATCGAGTCCAGTCCCCTGCCCGCATAGCAGGACCAAATACTGTCTAGACCATCCCTGGGAGCCCCGGCCCTTTAAAGCGCTGCCCGAGCCCCGGGGTAGCAGCAGCAGGGCTCTGTCGGCAATTTAAAGGGCCCAGAGCTCCACTGCTGCCGCAGCGGCCAGAGCCCTGGACCCTTTAAATCGCCCCTTAGCCCCAGGGCTCCCAGCCGCAGCCTGGGGGCCTTTAAATCTTGATTTAAAGGCCCTGCCTCTTCCGGTTGAGGCCACGCTCCTGCTCAGGACTCCGGCGTACCAGTAAGTCCTTTAAGTTACTTTCACCCCTGGGAGGGGGCCCCAGACCCTGGCATGCACACGCACACACACCCACGCACATCCAGAAAGTAGGTCTGGATCCCAGATTACATTTCAGAAGTAGGCAGAGGAGAGGGGTTCAGATGCACCAGATCCTGCCCCCCACACAGAAGGGTAGATTGTGGGGCTGACAGGCACCCATCCCTATTCTCCCCCAGGTCCCCAGCTTCCCTTCCCTGAGCTCCTCAATCCCTCTCACCTCCCCTCTCACTCATCCTCATTTATCTCCCTCCCCCAATGCAATCCTAAACCCCCTTACCCTCATTCCCCATAGTAAGTAGGCAAACTGATGTGCATATGAAACTAATTAAAAAAAATAGATAATTCTTGCATTCGCCACACTAGATAACAGAATAAATAGCCTTGCAGTGTAATAGAGCAGTGGTTCTCAACCAGGAGTACACACTCGCCTGGGGGGACGCAGAGGTCTTCCAGGGGGTACATCAACTCTTCTAGATATTTGCCTAGGTTTACACCAAGCTACATAAAAAAGCATTAGTGAGGTCAGTACAAACTAAAACTTCATACAGATGACTTGTTTATACTGCTCTATATACTATACACTGAAAGCAAGTACAATATTTATATTCCAATTGATTTTATTTTATAATTATAAAGGTAAAAATAAGCAATTTTTCAGTAATAGTGTGCTGTGACACTTTTGTATTTTTAGATCTAATTTTGTAAGCAAGTAGTTTTTAAGTGAGGTAAAACTTGGGGTACACAAGACAAATCATACTCCTGAAAGGGGTACAGTAGTCTGGAAAGGTTGAGAGCCACTGTAATAGAGGGTGTTAGCATGCTAGTGATGGGTGAGCTACAAATACCTGAGAGGAAAAATAGCTTCTCTCTTCTGAAAACTCTGGTGCACTCCACTAGCTATTAGCACTGCAATACGTATGAACCTGAGACACTTCAGAGGAATGTTCTTACATACACTCCAATCACCATCTTTAGCAATAAAAGTTGTCTACATTAGGTCAATATTGTCGTTTTATACTATATGGTTTAAACTTCTGGACACCAAATTGAATTACCAGTTGAAGGCAATGAGAATTCCCCATATAACACCAGTAAAGGAGGTCCCTTCATCCAGCAACACCAAATTCTCTCACTGTACGGTCCTATTTATGATGGATACCTAGATATCTATTAAGGAATTTCAGAGGCATGAAAATCTACAAGTCAAACAAAATATCAGTCATCATGGCAGTCATCTCAATGCTCCAATATTAAGCAGGATGTTTAATAGGAAGCAAATTTATAACAGGAAGAGTCAGCACATTTCTTTGCTCACATTCTTCTATGAGCAGATGCCTTTGCAGCAAGATAACAATTTAAAGTCCAACTGTAGATCTTGCTCTGTTGTTTAAACATAGGCAGCCCTAAGGATGTACAGAAGAACATACTAATTTTCCTGTTCCAGAACTCTGAAGGACACCATTACAGTACTGGCATTAGCACGGGATTTGATATTATGCTAATTTTATTCTCCCTTTCTAATCAAGTTGTTTCCTTAGCTAAATGACTAAGAGAACCACAAATGTTTACATACTCTGATCCTCAAACCCTAACGAATCTAAGTTAAATATTTAACATTTCAGACTTGGATAGAAATAAGCCTTTTCACTTTCCATAATAATTCACTCCCAGATAGTAAGACAGCAGAACGTCACTAATTTGCACTAGCAGTTATGGCTTTTGCAAGTTGGAGAGTAAACAATTCAAAAAAATAAATACACCTCTACCCCGAGAGAACGCTATCCTCGGGAGCCAAAAAAAAGTCTTACTGCATTATAGGTGAAACCGTGTTATATCGAACTTGCTTTGATCCGCCTGAGCGCGCAGCCCCGCCCCCCCGGAGCGCTGCTTTACCGCGTTATATCCAAATTCGTGTTATATCAGGGTAGAGGTGTAAGTCACAATGAAATTTAGTTATAACTGATAATACTTTGTATTCATCTCGATAAGTGTTCTGTACTGTGTTTTGTAGAAACAGTCAAATCAGTAACACAAAACCTTACTACTTCACCCTATTAGATCTTTCAGAAGTGAAGCAAGACCACTTGGTAACATATGCAAGTTAATATGTGCATCAGCAAGGTTCTGCTGTGACTGGAAGGCACGTATAGTTAAGCATTTGTACACTGGGAGAATAAAGCTTTTTCACTAACATTCAATACAATCTTATTGCTTCCTCTGTCAGCCTCACCTGTAGTATTGTGCTGGGTTCTCAAATTATAATCAAGTTCTCAACTCCAACTGTAGTTCTCTAGTAATGTTTGTCCTCATGTCTAATGCTGAAACAGATTAAAGAAATTAGGTTTTGACTTTTAGTTTAAGTTTACATGACAGCCAAAACAGATGTCAGCTTAAATTTGTTGTGAAGAGTGTCTAACCAATATGTGATGCTTAGGTAAATGCTGTACTGTTTTTGCAGATCTAGCCTCTCCCACTACTCTAAAAAACTCTAAATATCCAGAAAGCAAGCTTGCGTTACATCTAGATGCGATTCCAGTTAGATCCGAATACAGTTCCCATCACCATAGCATGAGCAACTCACAAAATTCTGAAGAGTTGAAGATATAGTTCTCTCTTCCTTGCAGTGTGCAGAGACTTGCGTTTTTTTTTGTTTTTGTTTTTTTTTTAAAAACGCCGTGTACTGTGGAAAGCCTAATCAAAAGTAGGATTTATATATTTTTTCCTAAGACAGAGTTTCATGGACATCCCGATCTCTTTGGGGAGCGAGTTCCAGACTCAGGACCAGTTATCAAGAAAGTTCTCTGCTGCACACGCAAGTCTAACTCTTCAGGGTGACAATTCCATTCTTCCAATGCCAATTTAGAGTCTCTGATCCTATCAAAGTCTTACAACACATGGATTAATTCCTTTCTGAGACTACTTCTGCACACGGGGGGGGGGGGGGGGGGGGAAGAGGAGGAAAGGTACCGGGGTGCCTGGGAATTCCCTGTGTTTATCAGGATGTCAGTGACAACATCCAACCCCCAAGACACACTCACATTTTTAATTTAGTTAGGTGGCCTCTTCAAGAACAAGTGTACGTTGTTTTAAAGAGATATCCTGTGTGATATTTCAGCCTCACTGAATTGAATTCTTCCAACACTTAAGGGGTTTTACTAAGGAGGGTTGCCTCTAAGATCCCTGAAAGCTGCGCAGCCACGCAGCAGCCTATTTAGCACCGCTCAGACGCTCAAGGAACCCGCCCAGGGACTTGCCACAGCCATGGGAGGGGTACCCCTCCTCTGGCCCCAACTCTGCTATGGTGCGGCCAGGGAGGGGGTGGGACAACCCAGAGGCTCCCCAGGCACAGCCAGGGCGGGGCTCCCCCAGCCCAGACCTACTGGGGTCAGGAGAGGGCCGCCTATCCTGAAGCCCCAACCCCAGCGCTGCTGTGGCAGGGAGAGGCACCTCTTCAACCCAGCCCAGGTGCTGCTGCAGAGAGAGCATGCTGGAGGAGTCCTCTCTTCCCGCTGTAGCCCTGAGCACCCTCCTACACCCCAAACTCTTCATCCCCAGCTCCACCCCAGAGCCCTCACCCCCTGCTCCCCAACCCTCTGCCATAGCCCTGAGTCCCTCATCTCCAGCCCTACCCCAGAGCCTGCACGCCCAGCCAGAACCCTCACACCCCAACTCTGTCCCAACCCTGAGCCCCTCATCCCCGGCCCCACCCCAGAGCCCACACACCCCTGCACCCCATCCCTCTGCCCCTACCCTGAGCCCCCTCCCACACTCTGAACACCTTGGCCCCACCCCTGCCACACATCACCTCCATATTGGTGCACATAAAATTCATTCTGCACATGGGTGGGGAAAATTAGAAGGAACACTGCCGGCAATATGCTCATTAGTAATTTCATACAATTTTTGGATAAGAGATTTTAATTGGCAATCCTACAAGTCTAATAGATGGTAAATTTTTGCTGGCTCACCAAATCTGATGTTCATTATTAAAGGAAGTACATTCAACTCTGAACTGATACCATCTCCTTCTATATATCAAAATACTATATATGACTCAATCACAGTTCAACTGCTGAGAAGACTTCCTGGAGCCTCTGATCAAATCCTAGTTGCACTACTACATATTATGCATCAATCACGTTAAAGCTAGGAATTATTATTTCATTCTCTACATAAGAGGCACACCCAATTGCATTTGATTGTCACTGTCCTGCTGCGAGATGTCTCTCTAAAGCAGGATTCGAACTCAGCTTGCTGGTTCCCACTTTCATATTTCATCTATTAAGCCAGCATCATTTCCACCTGGGGCTCAGAAGATTACACTGCAGTTACAAAAGCAACATCTACAGTATAATTAGCTTCCAGAGTGTTATTTTAAGTAGAGCAATAGAAAAATGATTGCTAGGCAGAGCTAGGAAATCAGTTTCCCTGCAGGCATAGCTAGCTGCCAACAAGGCTTCGAAGTATGAATAAACAGAAGAACTGCTCACATAAATTCCTATCAGCTAATTAGTTTTGCTCACTGTATTCAGAGTGACACAATGCTGATATGGAAGAGATTTTGTCCCTAAAAACAATGAATTCATATCAAATATATGCAGATAATGGCAACCATTACTTAGTATATGGACCCATTCGGATTTGTCATATCCCTATGTAAATTCCCAGTCAAGAAAAGAAAGGGAATTGTATTTTAAATTTTCAATTTAATTATCAATTTAAAAGTTACTCCACTAAAATAAATCTCTACAATGCTATATTAATACTTAGAAATTCATGTTTATTACATAGCAGCAACTAAGCAGACCTTCATTGTTTTCAGAGCTCATCTACATGTTTACAGCCTCTCAGGAGTGTAAGAAAGTAACACTGTAAAACTGACTACTGATACAGAAATCAAAACTGACTACATGCACCCGCTTTCAAATACAAAGAGCACACCAAGAAAAGAGATTTTTAGATCTGTTTTAGTAACAAATTCTCATGTGAAATGGGATAAAATCTGCAATATTTTTTAAGTTGTGTCCATTTAAAGCCACCAGGTAAGGAAGGCTGAATGAATATAGCACCCCCAGCTTTCCACCCCCCCATAAGTACCCTCAGAGGAATTTCTTAAAATTACCTTTGAGATTGCTTCACTGGTATCTGCAGACAGACACATTAAACTTAAGGCACTTTACATCGCTAGTAATCGTATGACTGACTGAGAATGTGCCATTTTCAGTCACATTATAGGTGGCATTACCAGCTCCTCCTAGAGTTCAGGTTGCTTGATACTGCCCATTATAAGATGCTTTTTTATCAGGGATGTGCCTTTTGCTGTTCCTGTGAAAAAAGTCCAAATTTGGCAGTTATCAGCCTTTGAAAAAGTTTCAGTTTGCACGTGGTCAGCAGATTTAAGAGTTTGGCAGCTACAATCTCCAAAGATTATCTGTACTGGGAATGCTCCATCCTGTGGTTGAGCTGGAATTACCTTACAATCGCTGTTTCTGACTGCTGGGGGTCATTGCACCTGGCACAAAACTTTCTTAATTATCTTCCTGCTGACACTCGGACAGGGTGGAGGAGGACACAACATGACTAGAATACAGAGGGAAAAGAGCTGAACTGGAGGAGGGGTGGCACATGCGAAGACAAGCAATCAGAATAGAGAAGAGAGAAGACTATGCCTGTCAGGCTGTGCAGAGAGAGAGACTGGGAGGAGACAAGGTGCTGCAAGGGTGGAGGGGGAAATGATTGGAACTGACTTGGCAAAAAGATGGTACTGGAAACCAGTGGAAAGGGGCCAGGGGAGAGATGTTAAATGAGAAGCCCAGGACAGGATAGACATGGAGACTTGAGAGTAGAGCAGTGTTGACAAACAGATTCATACATTCCACGGCCAGAAGGGACCATTGTGATAATCTAGTATGGAACAAGGGCAGAAGGGTATCAGGATTAGGGAGGGAGATAATGCACAAGAAACAATGACTACTTGAGACCCCCTCTCCAGAACCCAGAATGGAATCCAAGATTCCAGTTTCAACATTCCTCTGTCAGCAAATATCTGTGAAACTAACTGCTATATGTGGGTCTCATCCTCATCTAATGGCTGGTCATCTGCCTTTATGTGAAACTACTACAGCCATCAGTTACTCTATTACCCAAGTGGTTGTGCTATGGATTCAAAGGTTCCAACACATCCGATGAAAAACATGGGTGTCAATGTTTCCACATAAAACATTCCATTAAGTTTAGTTAAACCCACACACACACACACACACACACAGAGAGAGAATTACATACAAAAGCCTACATTAATAGAATGTTAAGACTGTAAATTCAAGTACTCAAGTTATGAAATGCCAGAATTAACACTGCCTGTGCAAACCTAATTCGACTCCCCCTGTGTGTATGCATTATTATGCAGTCCTAATTACATGACTGTTTTTGCCATAAGATCTTTGCCTTACTCAGTGCACAGAAAGTACCATGCTCTAGGAATGAATCAGGATTATGTATCGAAAGGGGCTGTTGGTACAACCCCTGCCTCATTTATGGCTGAAGCTGAAATGTGTTTAGTGCATGAGGCAAAGGACTGCATGAAGAGAAAGGATGTTTTCATGGTTAAAGCAGTTGAATGTTGCAAGAGAAATTTGGAGTGCATCACTGTCACAGCCATGGAGTTCTTATGTGATGCTAGGCAAGTTGCTTAAAAAAAAAAAAAAAAAAAAATCAAACTTTACATGGGTAGTCACTACTTGTGCATCTCATTTTCTGGGTGCCCAGTTCTAGACCATGGGGTCTAATCTGCAGAAATGTTAAGCACTGTACACTGGTATCTGAAGTTAAATGGAGACGTGCTCTGAACAAGAAAGTGTTATATAATGCTACATACTCTGAAAAACATGAAGCCCTCAGCCACTCAATTTGGGCACCCAAACTTAAGACCAAAGCTGTCCACTAATTTCTCAGTGCATCAGTTCTCCAGCTGCAGAATGCAGCTAATGCATCTCATCTTACAGGCAAGTTTTGAAAATAAGTTAGTGTTTATGAAGCACACAGCTACTAACAAACATAAAAAAGCCGACATGGAAATAGCGTGCACTAAATAAGGCATGGGGCCAAACTCTGAAAGACTATGATAAAACAAAATGCTGAATAGCTGCTCCTCAAATAAGCACTATCCTTCCTATGTACTGAATGAGGGAAGAGGTCCCGTGAGGAAAAAAATAGTATGCGATCACATAATTACAGAGTATCATAACACATACGCACAAGAAGGGCAAAAAAAAAGTTGCATAGACAGCCTTAACTTTGGCATGGACTAACTTGACCTCACAACCTTAAGTAATATTGAACATTAATTCTGCTTTTGCAAAAAACAGTAAAACCGTAAGAACGGCCATACTGGGGCAGACCAATGGTCCATCTAGCCCAGTATCCTGTCTTCTGACAGTGACCAGTACCAGATGCTTCAGAGGGAGTGAAAAGAACAGGGCAATTTATAAAGTGATCCATACTGTCATCCAGTCCCAGCTTCTAGCAGTCAGAAGTTTAGGAACACACAGAGACAACCACATCATGGCTAATAGCCATTGATGACCTGTCCTCCATCAACATATCTAGGTCTTGTCTATATTACAGAGTTTTGTCAACAAAAGTGATGTTGACACTCAAAACGCGCTATAATAAAAATCGGTATTGCATGTTCACACTCTGTCAGCAAAGCACGTCCACACTTGGGGCACTAGCATCAACAGTATGAGCAGTGTGCTGTGAGTTCCTATCCCACAGCCCAGCTCGACACCTTCTGCCGTTATATCTTGTGGGAAAGCGGAGTGGATTGCAGCGCATCTTCGGACTGGGCTCAACATCCTGTGATGCATTGCTTTCTGTCCCAGCATTCCACAGGCTTCCAGCTTTCTTTCATAGCATTTTTCAACAGCCCTTCTTTGCTGTGCAACCCGGCATTTTTGTGAGAAGTAATGGATCCTGCCAGTACTGCTCTCTTATGCTCTGATAACTGTCATGAAGATATTGCGGATGGCAGTGCAGTTAATCGCGAAGTTCCTAACTGAAGGGGACTCGCAGTTGCCTGACATGCTGTGTAATATGGATAGGAACAACTTTAGATTGCTTTTGGCATTCACAGAATAGCTGCAGAGGGTCACTTTTGGGCTCAGGAAACAAGCACTAAATGATGGGATCATATCATCAGACAGGTATGGGAGGACAATCAGTGGCTATAGAACTTTCTGATGTGAAAAGCCACCTTCCTGGAACAGTGTGCGGAGCTCGCCCCAGCACTGTGGTGCAAGGACACCAGAATGAGAGCTGCCCTATTGTTAGAGAAGCGTGTAGCACTGCATGGAAGCTGGTGACTCCAGACTGCTACCGGTTGGTCACGAATCAATTTGGAGTTGAGAAGCTGACCATTGGGGATGCATTAATGTAAATGTGCAGGGCAATAAATCGCATCCTGCTACGAAGGACCGTGACTCTGGGAAAGGTGCGTGAAATAGTGGACAGCTTTTCAAAAATGGGTTTCCTTAACTGTGGAGGGGCTATAGATGGCAAACACATTACAGTTTTGGCACCAGACCAGCTTGCAACGGAGTACATCAATAGGAAGGGGTGCTTCTCCATGGTGTTGCAGCCGCTTGTAGATCACCTTGGGCGTTTCACTGACAATGCAGAGTAGTCCTGAAAGATGCATGCACCTTCAGGAACACCAGCCTGTATAGAAAGCTACAAGCGGGGACTTTCTTTCCAGACCAAAAAATTACAGTGGGGGATATGCCTTTAGTGATCCTGGACACCCGGTGTACCCCTTACAGCCATGGCTCATGAAATCTTACATGGGAAACCTGGACAGCAGTAAGAAGCAGTTCAACAACAGGCTGATTAGGTGCTGGATGACAGTGGAATGTGCCTTTGGCAGATTAAAAGCGCACTGGTGATGCTTTTGTGGCAGGTTAGACCTCAATGAGGATAATATTCCGAGGCCCGCTGAAGTATCCACGGGGCTCTTGGCGGTGGGGTCGCCACTGAGGATAGCATCCAGCTCCTTATAGAACTAGCAGGTCTTAGGTACAGCATCAGAGTGACCGTTTGTCTCCCTCACCTAATGGTATGCCTGCCTCAGCTCCGTTATGTTCACTCTGCATTGCAGAGTGTCCCGATAATAGCTCTTTCACAAAAGTCTTGAGAAATGTGCCATAGGCATCCCAATTCCTATGGCTCAAGCGCAGCTGTGACTGCAGTCTCCTCTCCCCACATACTGATCAGATCCAACAGCTCCGCAGTGGTGCAAGCTGGAGAGCATTTGCTGCAATAACCTGCCATGATCAAACAGAAAATGGAATTCAAAAAAAATTCCCAGGGCTTCTAAGTGGGGGGGAGGGGGGGGGGAGGAGCATGGTTTTTACCTGGCTGTAGGGCAGTGGAGTTCAAATTGTTGACCAGAGCAGTCACAATGGGCATGGCGGGACACCTCCTGGAGGCCAATTAAAGCAATAAAATCCAGTGTGGTGTCTACTCTGGCACTTGTCAACAAACATTTTGCACAAAAAGCTGTATGTCTAACGTCAGGGTGGTTTTATTTGTCAACAAAACTTTGTAGTGTAGACAAGACCGAATTCTTTGTTGAACCCAGGTATACTTTTAGCTTTCACAATATCCCAATGGCAGTGAGTTCTACAATTTACTGTGCACTGTGTGAAGTACTTCCTTATGTTTATGCTGCCTATTGATTTCATTGGGTGACCCCTGATTCTTGTGTTACGTGGAGGAGTAAACAACAATCCTTTATTCACTTTCTTCACACAACTCATGATTTTATAGACCTCTATTGTATCCCCCACTCCCCTTCATCACTTTTCCAAGCTGAACAATCCCAGCCTTTCATCTCTCTTTCAAATGGAAGCTATTTCTTTTTTGTTACCATTCTCTGTACTTTTTCCAGTTCTAATATATTTTTTTTGAGATGGGGCAACCCAACTGCATACAGTATTCAAGGTGTGGGAGGACCATGGATTTCTATAGTGGCATTTTATTTTCTGTCCCATCTATTCCTTTCCTAATATTGTTTACTTTTTTGACTGTCGCTGCACACTGAGCAGATGTTTTCAGAGAACTATCCTTGATGACTCCAAAATCTTTTTCTTGAGTGATAACAGCTAATTTAGTCCTCATCATTTTGAAAGTATAGGTGGGATTATTTTCCCAGCATGCATTACTTTGCATTTATCAACAATCAATTTCAGCTGCCATTTTGTTCCCTGGTCACCCAGTTTTGTGAGAGCTCTTTGAAACTCTTCAGTCAGTTTTGGACTTAACTATCTTAAGAAATTTTCTATCATCTGAAAATTTTGCCACTGCACTGTTTATCCCCCTTTCCAGATCATTTATGAGCATGTTGAACAGCACTGGTCCCAGTACCTCTCTCCACTGTGAAGAATGACCATTTATTCCAACCCTTTGTTTCCTGTCTTTTAACCAGTTACTGACCCATGAGAGGACCTTCCCTTTTATCCTATGACTTCTTACTTTGCTAAAGAGCCTTTGATAAGGTCACTTTCTGAATGTCCAAGTACACTATATCCACTGGATCACCCCGTCCATATTTGTTGACACCTTCAAGGATTAGTTAAGGATTTTAAGTAGTGTTTGTTTACTTCAACAAAAACAAAACGATATTTTAAAATAATTTTACTACAAAGGCAACATTAGAGCATGTACTGCCTCCACACCATAGTCTCCTAAAGTTTTTCAGCTCACAAAAAAGGCAATACAAAATTAGGTTCAAAAGGAGATGCACTGCATGCATCAAGAGGGAAACAAAACATGGAATATCGCTTCAAATACAGCAACTCCCCAGAGATTAAAAGCTTTGCAGACACCTACTACCCAGAGGCTATGAAAACATAAGCCCCACCTCTCCAGTAAGGTTAAGCAGCGCAGCACCACCTCTGCCAACCAAAAAGCAGCTGGGAAGGACACTGGAATTTCCACCAAGGTCCTGATCCTGGGCCTTTGCTCATACGTTCTTTCATATCTACTTTTGGTTATTAAGTCATCAGTTCTGAAGATCTACCCCTCTACCCACTAGGAGGGAAAAGCCTCCTAGACCCCAGAAGGCCTGACTCCTTGGGCAAGGGTGCTCTATTCAGCCCCTTCCTTAACTTCCTAGCAGATGAAGCTCTCCATCTATTGCTCTGCCTCTTCCAGCCTGCTTTATTTGGGTCCTCTTACCTCACATGAATAGCTTTCTAGTGCTTGTCACTATAACTTATTTTTCACTGCTGCTACTCAGTTCTGAGCAGTGTAGGGAAACTGACAAACATCAGGTCAATTTCACTTTGCTGATTCTTGTGAAACCTCTGAAGACCAACTGAGACAATTGGAGCTGTTCACTGAAAGAGTCATAGACATAGGCTAGAAAGGACCAAATATCAAAGATTCCACCCTCCTCACAACAGCCAAGAGGTTCTGCTAGATCAGGGATGGGCAAACTTTGGCCCGCGGGCCACATCTGGGAATAGAAATTGTATGGCAGGCCATGAATGCTCACAAAATTGGGGTTGGGCTCGGGGTGCTGGCTCTGGGGGTGTGGCCAGAAATGAGGAGTTCAATGTGCGGGACGGGGCTCCGGGCTGGGGGAGTGGGGTGTGCGAGCTCCGCCTGGGGAGGGGGGTGAGCTCTGTGGTGGGACTGGGGATGAAGAGTTTGGGGTGTAGGAGGGTGCTCTGGGCTGGGACTGAGGGGTTTGGAGGGCAGGAGGGGGATCAGGGCTGGGGCAGGGGAAGCAGTGCAGGCTCTGGGGTGGGGCTAGGGATGAGAGGTTTGGGGTGCAGGAGGGTGCTCCGGGCTGGGATTGAGGGGTTCGGAGGGGGATCAGGGCTGGCGCAGGGGGTGGGGAGAGGCTCAGGGGTGCAGGCTCCCAGCAGCGCTTACTTCAAGTAGCTCCCGGAAGCAGCATGTCCCTTCTCCAGCTCCTATGCGGAAGCGCAGCCAGGCATGCTGCCCCATCCATTGGAGCACGTAGGGGCTGGAGCGGAGCCATCCTTCGGCTTCTGGGAGCTGCATGGAACAGCCCCTGACCCTGCGCCCTGGCTAGAGTGCCGGAGTGGGGCCATGCCGTGGCTTCCGGAAACCGTGTGGTGTGTCCCCCAACCCTTTGCCTCGGCTGGAGCGGGGCCAAGCCACAGCTTCCGGGAGCCGTGTGTTGAGTCCTCCAACCCTGCTTCCCAGCTGGAGCACCGAAGCGGGGCAAGCCCCAGATCCTGCTGCCCAGCAGGATCTCGCAGGCCGGATCCAGCCCGCGGGCCGTAGTTTGCCCACCCCTGAGCTACGTAGGATCACGACAATGAATGTTATCAGACACCTACTAATCAGAGGCTTATAATGAAGATGAAACTCCTGAGCAGGAAGAGGGGAAGCACCTTAGTAAGAATCTTAGCATCCTCTATGTGGCATGAGGGTGGAGACTGCTTTCTAGAAGGATGCTGCCTCTCAACAATGAGTCCCTTCCATCCACTTCTAGCTAATAAGTTACCACAGGGGAGGAATAGAACACTCACCTCACTAGATAACTCGAAAATAAACAACAGGAAGAGGATCATTCAAGAGCTGGATGATGCAGCCTAATCTGTAGGATTATGTGCACCATAAAAATCTGCTGTTAAAAAGAGCTCTTTCTTCCAACCATCTCAAAGTACTTAAAGGTTAATTACAGCCCTAAGACACAGTAACCCCTAATTAACAGATCAGTAACCCCTAACTGACAGGGGTAAACTGACACACAGATTAAGTTACTCTGCTATAGTCCAAGTGTGTCAGTGATAGGAACAGAACCAAGATTACCATTCTCCAAGTTTTGTGCTCTTATCAGTAAATGATCAATACCATCATTATAGATTCACAGATTCCAAAGTCAGAAGGGACCACTGTGATCATCTAATTCAGGGGTGGGCAAACTTTTTGGCCCAACAGCCACATCTGGGTATTGAAATTGTATGGCAGGCCATGAATGCTCACAAAATTGGTGGTTGGGGTGCGGGAGGGGATGAGGGATCCGGATGAGGGTGCGGGCTCTGGGATGGGGCCAGAAATGAGGAATTCAGGGTGTGGGAGGGGGCTCTGGGCTGGGGCAGGTGGTTACGGTGCAGGGGGTAAGGGCTCTGGGATGGGGCTGGGGATGAGGTGCTCTGGGCTGGGACTGAGGGGTTTGGAGAGTGGGAGGAGGATCAGGGTTGTGGCAGGGAGTCAGGGTGCAGGCAAGGTCAGGGATGCAGGCTCCCGGTGGCACCTACCTCAAGTGGTTCCCAGAAGCAGTGACATGCCCCCCCTCTGGCTCCAACATGGAGGCACAGCCAGGCAGCTCTGTGTGCTGCCCTGTCCACAGGCGCCGCCCCTTCAGCTCCCATTGATCATGGTTCCCAGCCAATGGGAGCTGCAGGGGTGGCACTTGGGTCAGGGGCAGCATGCAGAACCCTGTGGCTGCCCCTAGGGGTAGGAGCCAGAGGGGGGACATACCACTGCTTCTGGGAGCTGTGCGGCAAGCCCCCAGCCCCGTGGGAGCTCGAGGGCCAGATTAAAATGTCTGGAGGGCTTGACGCGGCCCCCAGGCCGTAGTTTGCCCACTCCAATCTACTCTGACCTCCTGTATAACAGGTCACAGAATGCTTCCAAAATAATTCCTAGAATATTCCTAAAATCTCTTTCAGGACAATATCCAATCTTGATTTTAAAATCATCAGTGAAAGAATCCACCACACACCTTGGTAAATTGGAACAATGGTTACTTACACACACTCATAAATTTCTGCCTTATTTCCAATCTGAATTTGTCTGGCTTCAACTTCCAGCCACAGAATTGGGGGTTATACCTTTCTCTCATAGATTGAAAAGACCCTTATTTAATATTTGTTCCCCATGGAGATACTTACAGTAACCAAGTCACCCCTTCACCTTTTTTTGTTAAGCTAAAGAAACTGAGCTCCTTGAGTCTGTCACTGTAAGGCAGATTTTCTAATCCTTTAATCATTCTCATGGCTCTTCTCTGAACCCTCTCCCATTTACCAACACTCTTTCTGAATTGTGGACACCGAAGAAAGATAACCCTTCTATTCCTACTCGAAATTCCCGTTTATGCACTCAAGGACTGCATTAGCTCTTTTGGCTAAAGCACTGCACTGGGAACTCATGTTTAGTTGATTATCCACCATGACTCTTTTTTTCAGAGTCACTGCTTCACAGGATAGATTACATAATATTGAAACTGCTGAATGCTCTAAATGCATCTTACAACTGTTGTTTGCATCTTATGTCTAAAAGTAAGAGGTTCTACATCCCAAACTAAGCAACTGGGGGGAGGGATAGCTCAGTGGTTTGAGCACTGGCCTGCTAAACCCAGGGTTGAGTTCAATCCATTTAGGGGGCAGGGGAAAAAACAAAACAAAAAAACACTGTCAGGGACAGTACTTGGTCCTGCTAGTGAAGGCAAGGGGACTGGACTCAATGACCTTTCAAGGTCCCTTCCAGTTCTAGAAGATAAAATTAATATATGGAAAATAAATAGGTATATCAATTGTCCTGTCTGCTAGTCACTTCCTCCCTAGAAAGCAAAACAATAGCTTGTAATAAATATGCAGTACTTTCAAAGCACACATATGGCCTCTATTAAAGCCAATGCATTACTAAATTAACAGTATGAAAACATGGTGGTTGTAATTCGTAATATACATCCAAAAAATCCCAATTTCACTATGCTTAAAGTTGTTTGTTGACAAGGATAGTGGTGTTTCAAGATCTCCATGCTCAACAGGAACAGTGAGTTTCAGAAAGGGTCATTTTTTTTTTTTTTTAAAATACAGGAAAGTTCTCTTTGTTTCTCCCCTTTTGTACTTTTCACCCCACAAATCATGGTCTGTTTTTGATCTTTTCCAACTATTACATTTCTTTAGGCAGGGACCTCCTCACCCTGAATGTCTGTGAAGAGACACGCATTCTACTAGCACTATGGAAAATAATTCATTTCTCCTCTGTAAAGTCATCTATACATTACAATATAAACACCACAAAGCAGAAGTCCTAATTCTCAGATTACTTACAACACATACATTTACAACCTGAAGAGATTGTTTTGACCTAAAAAATTATTCAAAAGCCCTATGTGATGGTCTTAAGATGTTGGTTACCGTATTGTCCTTTGCCTCAAGAAAATGTCCTTATGATTCTATCTAGGTTTTGATAGAAGACCTATCAGGATAGTATTTAAGAATGTCACAACAACCTTATGAGATAAGGAAGTATCTGCATTTAAATTAGATAAATGAGGCAAATAGTGACACCAAATCTCACACAGGAAATCTATGGCAGAACCAGTAATTGAACCAAGATCTCCTTCCAACTCAGTACATTTACTACAAAACCATACTCTTCTTTTCTATTACTGAAAACTCATACTTTGTGTTCTTTTTGCCCAATGTTTTATTTTACCTGAAAATGGAAGATCAGATTAAGTAAATTAAATTATATATGCTACTCAGAAAACCCAGCCAAGACTGAATTAGAATACTGAAGCAATTCTACAAAAATAAGCATGAAGTTTAAATCTGAAAGTATGGATCAGGTACTCAAGGGAAAAACTCGTTATGACAAAGCATTTATGTATTCACCCACGTGAGAGAATGTGGCCAGACTCCGCGTTCTGAGTAGTATCAGTAAGGAAGCGGTGAGCTGTATGAATGCGCACATCTGGTGACCGAGTTTAAAGGAGGAGCCGGTAACCTCAAGGTTAGAAGTCTGACTGATAGCGGGTGGGGCGGGAAGCAGTGGAGAAGTTGGCGACGCAGATTCCCGTCTCGGAGGGGGAGATGCGGATTTAGGCTTTGCTGTGAGCAGTTCAGGCGGCGGCGGCGGCTTTCACGTCGCTGCGGTTGTCACAGCATCTCCTCCTCACCAGGAAGGGTTTTGCAGCGTGTACGGCAGGGAAGCGCCAAGTGACTCACAGCACTTTAAATCCACCTCAGGAAAACTCTCGCCGCCGCTGCGGGAAAG
Source organism: Trachemys scripta elegans (assembly GCF_013100865.1). NCBI lineage: Eukaryota > Metazoa > Chordata > Testudines > Emydidae > Trachemys > Trachemys scripta. The sequence continues at coordinate 1,896,096 of NC_048299.1, read as the reverse complement.
AAGCCCACGCGCCGGGATGACCCCGCCACTCCCCTCGGGCCCCAGGTGCGAGAAGGGCGGGTAACTTTGTAGCCCCGGTCCGGTAACTGCCCCCACCCGCGACAAAGCAGCCCCCGTTACTCACGCTGCAGGGGTCGGTACGGGTCGCTCCTCCTCCGGGCTTTCGCTATCAGTCTCCCCCCCGGAACCGCAGCTAGAGCCACCACTACTGCTGCTGCTTTCCGTGGCGTCCGAGTCACAAGCCCCCTGGGCGGCCCGGAGCCGGGCGGTGGCGCTGGCCGCCAGCTGCCGCAGGTCAGGCCCCAGGACGCGAGGGAGGCCGGCGGGAGCCGCCCGCCCCATGTACCGCACCAGCCCGGCCAGCTGCTGCCGAACGTGCCGCTCCACCTGCTGAGCCTGCAGCGCCCGCAGCCTCCGGCACAGGCTGCGCGCCCGGCCCCACAGCGCTGCCTGGCGGCCCCGCACCGCTGCCTCCTTGGCCGGGGGCACCTCGGAGGGCGGCTCGGGGAGCGCCGGGGCCATGGCCGCCGCCATGCGGGGACCGAGAGCGGCGCGTCACGGGGAGCCCGGGCGCCCCATAGGAGCCGCAGGTTCTGGCGGGCTCCTCTTTCCCTCCCCAGCCACCTCCCCACGGCCGAGCCCGGACAATACAGCGCCCAGGAGCGCCGCCTCCCTCCGCGCGCCCAGTCAGGCCCGCCACCGCGCGCACGCGCCTCTACAACGCCCCCCGCCCCCCCGCCGGCAGAGCTCTCCCAACCCCTCCCTCGCCGGCCCAGCACATGCGCACACTGACCCCATCGGCTCCACTCACGGCGCCGTCCTCGCACGCTCCAGTCTACGCAAGCGCACTCTGAGACCCCGTCTTCCCCTTTCATCTGCGCGTGCACCGGCCTGTCGCAGTCAACAACTCCGGTCGCACGCGGAGGGGGGGGGTCACCGCTCCCCCGTTCTGATTGGTTCTTTTGCTACTATCGCCGCCCCTCCCTGATATACTCTCCTTCAGTGGGGGAATTCTATCCAATCAGAGTAGACAACGCCTTCTACCACGTACCAAAGGTAAAATGGACAGCTCGCTAAACCAATCACAACTATCCTCCCCCCCCCCGTAAGTACAGCCGACGCGATATAAAGCTGGACGGGTAAAAGGGGGACTCTGACTGCCCTCCAGTGGTATCGCTAACACTTGCCAGTTTCCCCAGTGGCGGGGCTACACAGCCAACCTAGCTCCTCACTTCTGCAAGGAAGTCAGCCAGGCCCTGGGGATTCAGCTTTGTTCCATGCCCTCAATGCAAGCAGAGGAGCAAAAAGGAAGAAGTATGATTCCAGTGCTTTAAGGCAGAGAGGGCAAGGGGTCAGACCCAGCTAAATAAACACACACACAACTGTATCACTAAGGGAATGTACTTTAAGCACTCTTACCCAAGCTGTTGCTCACAGATCTTTATAGCCCCCCCATACACACTTTAAGCACTTCATAATTGTATACAAGCAAAGCAGTTAGCTTTGTGCTTCAGAGACCCTAACAGTTGTTCTTCCTTCTCTATTTACAAGCAGACATGAGAGCAAGATATTGGTGTTAGGAGTACCACACGTTTCTCTCAGTGCTTCAAACACAAGCCCAACCTCAATCATCAACTGACTTTTTATCCAGCCAACAAACCAAGCATCCAGGTTCAGCAACTACCTAGGAATACTCTTCGGGAATTGCCTCCTGGGCAACTCAGGGGAGTGCACTATTTTCAGTTTCACTGTTGCCAGCTCTCCCAATTTCTTTGCAATTCAGGTGAATTTGCCCAGAGCCACAATCATTCTAAAAAGCTCCAGCCCTCTCACATATTTCACTTCTGTCTTGGGGAAACCCCCTTAGATGGCTGCTTTCCCCATTGCCCTGCCTCTGGAGGAAGAGAAGCCAGTCGGAGCTGCTGCAAGAAGCAGGTAGTGCTCCCACCCTCCAGGAGCTGACAATTCTCATAGGAGGAAAACTAAGAACAGTTAGAGCCCAACAGCCCAGGCTGCACCCTTCTTCCCTCCAATAGGTAACGGAAGCTCTTCTCTGTTCCTCCCCTTTCCCCTCCTGCAACATTAGAGCTGGGAATGATGAGTGAGAGAGGTAAAGAGCTCCTGGAGCTGCTCCCACCTCCAGCCTGGAAGGGGAAGAGGGAGATCCTGCTGCAGATCTCTGTACTGCCTCTTCCACCCCCAAAAAGAAAAAAAAAAAATCAACAACCCTGGGACAGGGATGAAGAGCCCCAGGAACTGCAAGAGGAGCAGAGTGTGAGTCTGGGAGGAGGGCAGAACTGATGGTGGAGGTTGGGAGAAAGGGACAGAACTAATAGAGGACTGGGGGAGATGCAAATGTGGGAGTGAAAGCTCCTGCAATGGAGATCAAAAATCACCTTAATATGTTTGGGAGCAACGGCAACACTAATTGTGGGGATGGGCAGTGTGAGTTCAAAAATCAAGACAAACCAAAACCAATTTTTAAATGTATTAATTTTGCTGCCAATTTCATGATTTTTTTTTAAACTGGGGTTGCCAATATTCAGTTTATATAAAGGCAGTGGACTGGGATCACAGTAGAAAGATCAACATCCTGAAAGGCAGGTGTGTGGGGGAAAGGGTTGTAGGAGACTGGTTTACTCACAGAAACAGTGCCTTTAAAAGGTCTTTTCATTGTATATATTTGATCTGGAACAGTGAACACTTGGAGATTTGACAAACCCCACATCAAACATGAAAATTAAAGCCATAAACACTGAGGCAGTATAACAAAAGCTTTCCATTCATAGATCTCAAAGACATATTACCAAGCTGGTCAAATATCATCTTCATTTTACCATGGGGAAATCAGCTTGTCCAAGGTGACTCAGTAAGTCAACATAGCAGCAGAACTGTGAGTAAAACTCAAGTTTGTCTCTCAGACATGTGCCCTTTGCACAGGACCACACACGAAGTTAAACAGATAAACAAACAGTTAGGTGACTAAGTTAGTTCAATAAGAGTATTAATTAGGTGCAGTACAAGTAAATTAAGAAGAAAAATTTAGTCTATCAAGAAAATCAGAATAGCTATCATTTAGAAACTGACAGTCTAAAAGTCTTAAAAAAAAAAAATAAAAAAGGTAATGAGAGAGACAAAGAACACCTGCTTTTTGAAGCGAACTCTGTGACAAAGGAGAAGCAAGTTTTCCATATATGGTCATCAGAAGCCTTTAAATTTATTTTGGGAGGGACCACAACAATTTTATTTGACTGAAGTTCTACTGTAAACTGGAACAAAAGTAAATATATAACTAACTATATTACATTTTATTGGTTTAAAAGAGGCTCGTGGCAAACTTCCTCTACCAACATAATGGGTTATAAAGAAGAACAGGAGTACTTGTGGCACCTTAGAGACTAACAAATTTATTAGAGCATAAGCTTTCGTGGACTACAGCCCACTTCTTCGGATGCATATAGAATGGAACATATAATGAGGAGATATATATACACACATACAGAGCCTGTCTGGTCATTCAGTGACAGACCTGCGGGTGGCTATATTACAACAGAAAAACTTCAAAAACAGACTCCAAAGAGAGACTGCAGAGCTAGAATTGATATGCAAACTAGACACAATCAACTCCGGTTTGAATAAGGACTGGGAATGGCTGAGCCATTACAAACGTTGACTCTATCTCCCCTTGTAAGTACTCTCACACTTCTTATCACACTGTCTGTACTCAGCTAGCTTGATTATCACTTCAAAAGTTTTTTTTTTTTTTTCCTCTTAATTAATTGGCCTCTCAGAGTTGGTAAGACAACTCCCACCTGTTTATGCTCTCTGTATGTGTGTATATATATATCTCCTCATTATATGTTCCATTCTATATGCATCCGAAGAAGTGGGCTGTAGTCCACGAAAGCTTATGCTCTAATAAATTTGTTAGTCTCTAAGGTGCCACAAGTACTCCTGTTCTTCTTTTTGCGGATACAAACTAACACGGCTGTTACTCTGAAACTTGGGTTATAAAGATTATTATAACAGTCATATCTGATTAAATATTTTTCCCAGAATAAAAGGCTAAGAACAACAGTTAGGAATTTAGTGTTTATAATTACCTATTAACTTAAATGCACAAACTATTTCAATATTACGTTTTTACTGTATTTTCTAGCAACACCAAGGAAAGACTTCCATTACTAGCTCCTATTTTCAGGCACTTATAATTCTGAAAAGATTCCTCTCTGGGATGACATTTGTCATGCTTGATTATAAAAAGAAAAGGGGGCAGAAGAGAAAGAGATTTAAGAAGGTCTAAAGCTCTCTTTTCCAGAGAAACCTTAAGAGAAGCATGCTTGCTTCTAGGCAAAGTTAAATACAAAATTAATGTAAAATCTGAAGTTAAATCCTTTTTAATTGGGAACTAGTCTTTTTGATATAATAATCAGAAAAAAATACTTATTGAGTGATTCATTTTTTTAAGTCACTAATAGTGTTAGCATAAGGCTATTTTATAATGAAAAGACAACTGATATATTGCTATTTCTTGGAAGGCTGCAGCATTCTCCTTAAAACTGGAAATGTACAGTAATACCCTAGCACAATATACATCTTGTCATGTTTTGTTGCTTAAAGTGAAGTTCTTCTCTCTAAAATGTGAGACTAGAAACAGTGAAGTTCCAAGTTTTACACTTAGTAGCTTTGATGCTTTAAAGATAAGTTAAACATTACCTGCCAATAATCCAGTATAGTAGCCATTGTTAGTGTTTTTTGTTAGCAGCTCAGTCACTAAGTTCCTTCAGAACATTTGGATGTGCGAACTGGGCCTGGTGATTTTTACAGCTTTTAATTTAACAATTTGTTCCAGCATCACCTCTTGTGGCAGCAATCTTTGATATTACCTCATCTATATTACCAAAAGAGAGTAGCTATCTCCTTCATCTTCTCTGCCATGAAGAATGATGCTCAGAATAAATGATTTCTGTTAAATTGGTTTATTTTCATTATTTGCTCCGTTTAATTCCTGGTGATCCAGCAGACTCAATTTTTTCCAGGCTTTCTGGTGATCATATTTAAAGAATTTCTTGTTTCTATACCTCTAGCTATTTGCTCTTCAAATTTCACCTTAGACCTCCTAATTTCTGTCTTCAACATTGCCTGCTAGTTTATACTCCTTTTTATTAGTTTCACTACAATTAGATTTCCAAATTCTGAAAGATTTTGGCTGAGTTTGTATAACCTACTTGAACACTGCAATTTACCCATACTGGTTTACTTCTTGCTTTTTTGTTCAGAGGCATGCATGTATTCTCAGACTATTGTTTCCTTATATAGCAAGCATCCGTGCCAAATCTAAGGCATTTGTTTTCTTTACTTTTGACTCCATGGCCTTTTTTGACTAGATTCCTTATTTTATTGAAATCTCCCTTTTCAAACTTACCTTTCTTCTCCCTAGTCAGTGACATGTAAATTTCACTTCTTTATGGTCACTATTACTTAGCAGCTCAGCTATTGTTAATTCAAGCACCTCATAAACTACAATAAGATTTTCAAATTAATCCTCAAACTCAAAATATATAGTTTATAGAGAACTTTATTAACCCTGTTAGAATGGAAACTCTGAAGCAACCTGGATTATGGTTGAGAAACTGTGCCACCATAACAAATTGTATTTTAACTCTGACCTCAGTTGCCATTCCATCCAGAACCTCTCTAGTGGCTGTAAGAGTTTCTATTGAAATTATTTCATTGTTAAGTTTAAGTATCTAGTCTAGAATTGTAAAGAAAGTCACCTGATTGACCAGATATAGGACCACGTGACAGTCTGCTGAAAGACAGCCTGACATAATAGTGTTGAAACCCTAATTATATAAACTGTTCTACATGTGAAGACTCCAATGCTGCACCCAGGGCCAGCTCCAGGGTTTTGGCCGCCCCAAGCAGAAAAAAAGCCGCGATCGCGATCTGCGGCGGCAATTCAGCGGGAGGTCCTTTGCTCCGAGCGGGAGTGAGGGACCGTCCGTCGAATTGCCGCCGAATAGCTGGACCTCTCTGGAGCGGCTGCCCCAAGCACCTGCTTGCCAGGCTGGTGCCTGGAGCCGGCCCTGGCTGCACCTAAAGCAGTTTGCAGGGCCAGGGCCTAATAGTGTCAATTGCTCTCATTTGTCTCAATGGTTGAAAAATCTGAAGCCTAATGATGATCGGTAAGACTATGATTTAGTCATGGAGGTCACGTCAGTCACGGATTCCGTGACTTTACCGGACCTCCGTGACTTCTTCAGCTGAAGCCAGGGTTGGAGCCGGGGCTGGGCCGGGCCTATGCTCCCCACAGTGGGGCTACAGTCGGGACTGTGCACCTCTGCCCCACAGCTTGCAGCAGGGGTCGCCTCGGGTGCCATGTGCCTCTGTCCTGCGGCTTGCGCTCCTGCCCCCGTGTGCTCCTACCCCACGGCTTGCGGAGGGGGCTGCAGCCGGAGCCTGCGCTCCTGCCCCGTGGTGCGGGCTGCAGCCAAGGCTGTGTACCTCTGCCAGGAGGCTTGTACAATTATTTTTAGTAAAAGTCACGGACAGGTCACGGGCTCTGTGAATTGTTGTTGCCCATGACCTGTCGGTGATTTTTAGTAAAAATAACCATGACAAAATCTTAGCCTTAATGATTGGAGGTGAAAGAGGAGAAGCCACCAGAAGAGGCAAGGAAAGTGAGATATAAGCAGTGTTCTACCACTCTTCCCTCCCCCCACCCCCACCCCCCACACACCCAAAACACACTTCACTGCCTATAGCCACTGAAAAAAAAAAACTGAAGTTTTTTTTTTTTTTTTTTTACAAACCTCTAATTTATTTTCACCATTTATGTTGTGTTTGGAACTTAATTCATTATGGATAGATTTAGTTTCAAGTTTATGGTTTTGGGGCTTGTTGTTTTTTTCCTTAGGTAAGTGTGTTGAAGATACATAGACAGAAGTATTTCTTACTCTAGCCCAATACTGACATTTTGGGAATAGAAGTTGATTGTTGGTGATCGTTAGCACCAATTAAAAAAAAAAATCAAAAGATGATCCACTTTGTCCTCATTTTGCAGTTACAAGGAAAAAGAAGCAGTGAGCTGCATTTAGATTTCAGGTCACACTTTGGTATCTCTGTATTACTCCTTAGAAATTAGTAATGCTTGGAAACGAAGTATTGAAAGCCTGCAAGACATTTTAATGGAAGCTTGGGCAAATATTGTACTCTATAGCCAGTGTGTTTCAAGGAAACAGAATAGCACTGGTCACTGAATATGCCTAATGTTTAAAATAATGGCATCTTCTAGCAATTCCCTATATTAATGAAGAGGGTATAAAGCAGTAAAACTCCCCTTCCTTCACCACGCCAAACTAGTAACTTTCCTTAAGTTTACTTCAAACAGTCTATTTTACTCTCAAAATCCTGAGCATTCAGAAATCAAACCCAAAGGACAGGTGCTCACTCTTCATTACCATTATTCCTTCCTAAACAGCCCATCTACAGAGGTCTCAGAGGGACAAACATTGCCTAATTCAACATTTTTGGCAGCCACCCCCCAGTCTCCAGACCTAACCAAACCTGGTTCAATCATTTTTCTCACAATTATTCAAAAGCTGGAATAAGAGTCAAGTGTACTATATTTGAAGCTCCCTGCTAATCAGATAGAAGAACACATGAAAGTGCAATACTAAAAACCCCACAAAGTCTTTCTTCCCACCCCATACATTGTACTCCTGCCATCTCCGTTTATTCTGGATGCATTCTAAAGTCAGAATTGCCTGATTTTTGCCAGGGATGTGAGGAAAGTTGGCTGAAAGTTATGGGAGATGCCAGTAGTCAGACATTTCTTACCTTCACGTGACTCCCTTGCCTGTCCCATCGCATTTTGTTCCACCCATTTTCTTTGTCTGATTGAGAGAAGCAAAGCTCTGCACTGTAAGCCACAGCAAAAAGTTTGCAACTGGAATACGTTTTTCAACGTTAGTATTTAACCTGGAAGGGAAAAATTAAAAAATAAGAAAACAAGCAATTAAAACTGCATCAGAGAACAAATATGTGGACAAAAAGGAATTTTACAAATGTAATGGAGAAACAAATTACTTTTTTAAAAAGTATACATACATATGGATGGAGAGAAGGCGGTCTCCCTTATAACCTTTAGCCTAGTAGTTAGGATACTCACCCAGGATGTAGAAAATCCCAGTTCAATTCGCCCCTCTGCCTGATGAGAAGGGATTTGAACAGAAGTTTCCCATGAGTGTCCTAACCACCAGATTATTGTGTGATCCTCACTCTCACCCAATATTTGTTAAAGCTATTCCACTTTAATTAAATTAGAGACCCATATCAGAATATCCTATTGTCAGTCCAATAGCTAAAGATCACCTGAGATGGAGAACCCCCGTTCCAATCCCTTCTCATCATGCAGAGAGGGGAATTTAACCAGGATCTGCCACTTTCCATGTGAGCACCCTAATGCCTTAGCTGAAAATTATAAGGGAGCAACCCTGCTCCTCCTATGCCAGTTGTTTTGTGTGGAGTTAAGCAGCCTCTGAGTATACCCACTTGAACAGGCCCCACAAGCAAGATGGATGGGGGGAAACACCTATCTTCCCTTGGTTTGAGGATCCCACCAGGACACCTAGAGTGAGACAGCAGTGGGCATGCCCATAAGCAGAAACTTAGTTGCCTAAGGACTGCCTCTGCTCACAGGAGTAGTTCCATTGAAGTCACTAGGAGGAACAATGGCAATGGGATATGAGATTTTCACTGCAAGCTGACAGATTCAAAACTAGAGCAGGTTGGTAGTCATAGTGGGCCTAGCTTCTGAGGTGTGCAGAGCACTTATTTGATAGGTACTTCATAAGAATGCATCCAATGTTAAACATTGACAAGGGAATGGCTGAGATCAGCTTTGTGGTTTGTTACATACCAAGACAGAAGGTTAAATAATGACCTAATTGCCACGGGTGGTACTTAGCTTAAATCTTAATATATCTGTTGCACTTACTGTTCCATGTAAATTGAACAATACAGTAGTACAAAACATAACATTTCTGAGACTGGCATGGGGACGTTCAGTTTCCTATTTTGTGAAAGCACTAAACTATGCCTTTCATAATTACCATACTCCAAGACAGATGTGAACTTCAGATTAAGAGTTTAATCACATAGGTGCCACATGAGCATATCGGTTTCACCCTTGCCTCTCTCTATTGCCAACACTTCCCTGTGATATCATTGCCTCCTGCTGTATGGACTTTATTTACTAAGACACCATGCCCATGTACAGCACTATATAACTAAACACAAATATACTGCTTAACATGGCCAGCCATATCATTATTGAAAAAAAACAGAACTATTGATCTCCAGTGCTTAAAGTGAGAACTACACACACAGATGAAGTCTTGCTGTATTTCACTTCCTCCCACAAAATCCGTCTTGTCTTCTAGAACTAATCCCTGCTCTAGTAAAAGAAAATAAAAGCCATAAGTCACTTACACCTATGCATTTCATTCAGAATTATCTTCAGTGCCTAAAGCTTTGTGTCAAGGCCTTCACTGATGGAGCCCCTTGGGATCTAAGCACCTCCCAACCAGACCCCCGGTTTAGGCAATTCCCATCCATTTTAGCTGAAGCTCTTTGTTAGAGAGCAAACATGAGGAAGCTCCTTTTGTGCCTCTTATGCCCCAGGAGCCCAGTCTCCAGCACTGCCAGGACAGTGTATTTCACTGGCACTAAACTCACACACACAAAAAACATTTTAAAAAAATCAAATAGCAGCTACCCCAGTGCAATGTAAATGACCCTGGAGTCCTTCAGGAAAGGACTCCTGCACAAACTTCCTAAGGGCAGGAGACAAATTCAATCCCCTATAAAGAGCTGCTGAAGAGGGGAGACCAAAAGCTGCCCAGAGGATATGTAGTGGTGGTGGCCTGTGTGTGTGAGACCCTGCCATACCCTGTTCAGTCCCCAGCAGCTAACACAGGCAGGAATAGCTGAACGAGGATGGGAAGGTGAAGGGAAGGAGGCCAAGGCCAGCGGGAAGAGGGGTGTCCGCGGGGGACCTGAGGCGAGGCCGGCAGCGGGGGGCCCTGAGGCGAGGCCGGCGGCGCGAGACAGGGGTCCTGAGGCGAGGCCGGCGGCGGGGGACAAGGGGCCGGCAGCGGGGACCTGAGGCGAGGCCGGCGGCGGGGGGACAAGGGGGCAGCAGCAGGGGGCCCCGAGGCGAGGGCAGCAGCAGGGGGGGGGCGGTAGCGGGGACCTGAGGCGAGGCCGGGCGCGATGGAGGGGCGAAGGGACAGCCTGAGGCAGGGCCCAGGGCTTAGCGCGCCCGACAGCAGGGCCAGAACCTCGCACCTGTTCGCCCCGCTCCTCGCTTACCTGAGTACAGACAAACCTCCTAGTACGGCCACCGTCCGCTTCCAACCCGGTCTCTAGCCCTGCCCTTCCTGCCTCTCATTGGCGTGACCTGTTGCCATGGGGATAGATCCCACCCCTCCCGCCTTGGTGGTACCAGCCAGGGTGGCAGGTTTCGTTTCCGGTGCGCGCGCCGGAAGCGGATTGCAGAGGCTCTTGGGAGTTGTAGTTTCGGCTGTCGCGGACCGGCGCTAGAGAGTTGTGAGGAGGTCGGTGTCGGGGACCTGGGACCTGCATCTCTCCATCCGTGGGCGGCTCCGAGCCGCTGTGTGCGTCGCGGGCGGCTCGCAGCATCTGCGTGTGTGCGCGCCGGGGGCGGGAGGGGCTGCGCGCCGGGGAGCCGGTGCGTGGGGCGGGGGGAGCGGGGAGCCGGTGCGTTGTGCGGATGGGGAGGCTCGGCGCCTCCGTGCGCGGCGCTGCTGGCGGGGATGGGGCGGCCCCGTGCGCGGCGGGGAGGCGCTGAGCCTGCCGGCGAGGGCGAGGTGTGTGATGTGGGGATGGGGTGTGTTGGTTTCTCGGCGCGTCATGGGGGTGAGGGGGTAAGGGGAGGCGTGGGGGTGTCTGAGCATCGGATGGGGGGCAAGGGGAGCCGGTGGGGGGATGGGGTGGTAAGGGGATGGGGGGCAAGGGGAGCTGGGAGTGGGGGAGATGGGGGCAAGGGGAGCCAATGTGAGATGTGGGGGTGTCTGAGCCTCCATATGGGGGTGATGTGGGGGGGTGTCTGAGCCTCTGTATGGGGGAGCTGGGGTGATGTGGGGGGTGTCTGAGCCTCTGTATGGGGGGGGCAAGCTGAGCCAAGGTGATGGAGGGGGGGTCTGAGCCTCCATATGGGGGGGGGGGAGGCACGGGGGCGGGGGGGGGGGTGTCTGAGCCTCCATATAGGGGGGCAAGGGGAGCCGGAGTGGGATTGGGTGGGGAAGGGGAGCCTGTGTGAGATTGGGAAGTTTTTTTTCAGAGATGTGGATTTTAACAGCTGAGTTCCAGAGGCAGCGGTTCACTTCTGGGAATCTCCAGAGGAGAGCCCTGGTTTGATAGAGCTGGGGAAGTTTCTCAAGCCTGTTTTCTTCTCCTTAGTGCTAACAACTGCAGAGGGAATAAATGTTGTGGGGAATGGATGAGGTGAGAAGGTTCCAAGATGGGTATCTGGAATTGGAAGCAAAATTGGAAAACAAAGCTCCCAGATGACTCCTTTTTCCTGCAACCCCACTGGTCCTCAGCCCTGCTGTAGAGCCTAGTTCCCTGACTCCACATGCAGCCCTAGTGCTAGGCCTCTGGGCTCCCCATTGGGCCCACAGACCTGGATTCTGCAGTGGGACTGGGCTGGGTGTGCAGCAGGTGACATGGACCTTTGGGAACTCCTACTGCCAATGCTGTCCCAAGCCACCTACCAGCATCAGTGACCCTCCACAGCCTCACTACCTTAGCAGCAGAAATCCCAGAAAGGCAGTGATGCAGAACAGAAATCTTCTCTAAAGAACCAGTGCTCCATCAGCCTCTGTGGTAGAAATTAAAAACAGTTCTTTGAGCATTGCCTGCATGGATCCTCGTTTTAGGTGAGGAGCAAGCCTTGGGATTTTGAAATAACAATGTCTGCATGAATTCCCTGCCAGTGTCCTTGTGACCTCCCCTACACCCAATGATGTACAAAGGGATGTGACTGCATCTTAGTTTTTTCTGACTGCTATGGGCAGTGAGCAAGAGCTCTGTGGTGTAGGTTGCTTCCTTGTGCGGCCTGTTTTGGGAAAACAGCTTTTTCTATATATAAATATAGATTTATGTATAGCTAGGAATAGTTACTAGAGATGGCCAAAAATCCTAATGCTTTGTTGAGCATTGTGTTTCTGGGCTGTTCTCATGCTGTTGAGGGCCTATCTAAAAATTACTAAAGTCAAGTTTGCTGGCTTCAATCTGTGTCCCTGCTGTAATTGTATTAAGTCTGTCATCAGCTAACATATTTGGTGCCTGTTCTGCTTCAGTGTAAGCATGTCTCATTCTGCTTAGTCAGGTTCTAATGCTGGGCCTGGAAATGCTTTAGCACCCAGAGACTTGGCTTGGTCATCTTATGTTGTTGAGTCTAAATGTCCCATTGAACTGCCTGTTAGAAGTCCCACAGCCTCATGGTTCCATTCTCCCTAAACCCAGTGTCATGTCAAAAAGAGATACAATCTCCCACCACTAGCTGAGCATCAAGCCTTAACAGCAGACTTCTTGACTCTTTGAAACACTCCATCTCTCATTATCATTCTTCTCCTTCAGCGGCAAAGATGAAAAGAAGCCATGAGGCCACCATAATTGCGAGTCTTCCTTGGTGTCAGTGTCTTCAGCCATGTCTGATGGCAGCATTGAGTGTCTTGGGATCGTCCATCTTGGTTTTGGGTGCTCTGGTATCATTGATGGCTTCTGGTTCGAGATCCTCTGCGTTCGGGATCTTGGCATTGGACACTCTGGTTCTGGTGCTGGATCTAGCTGATGAATGTTGGTTCCAGATGCCTCAATGCTGAGTACATCTATCCAGGCTGTTGCCTCTGTGCTGCTCCTGGCTACCCAGGTGCTGGGTTGCTAGATCCAGGCGTGACTGCCCCCCAAAGCTTTCTGTGTCATTCAGAGGAAACGTAGCCCAATGGAGGGAATACAGGACTATGAGCTCTAGCTCTGACATTCTATGTAACCTTGAGAAAATCACTTAACCTCTCCGTCTGTGCACTTGTTTGCCTTCCATCCTTAATTTTTCTTATCTCCTTCAGACAGTCCCTTCCCCAAAGGGCTTACAATCTATTACTATGTGTTTGGCCAGTGTCTGGCATAGTGGGGGGTGCAGGCATCTCATTTGGGGATCTCTACGTGCTACTGTAATAGAAATAGTGAATAATTACTTGACATTGGTGGTGTTCGTGAATTGAGCTAATCTGTTGCTGAATCTCTCTGGATCTCTGTTCGCTGGCTCTGACATCTCCTTCCTTGGTGCTGAATAGTGAAGCATTCCCTCCTTTTCCTTTGCATGTTTCCTCTGTGCACTATCCTGGTGGACTTGGCCTTCAGAGCCAGGAACTATCAGAGTCAACCTTGCTGCCATCATTGATGAGGTCATAGATCCACTCTTGGATCTCCCGATTTCAGGATTCTTTTGCCCATCCTGATAAGGGATGAGGCCTTCTTGGTTCTCTCTGAATTCATGGTCCTCCTGGCATGAATCTCACCTATTCTATATACCAAAGGCACACTAGCCCTATTGGACTATGTAGGCTCAATTGCTTGTATTACTTACATGAGACCTCATCGTGCAAGACCTTTCACTGAAGATTTAGTCTACGTGCAAGTAACTGATGTCTCAATCTTTGTCGTATTTAAAGGAATGGAAGGAAAAAGATGCCACGGATATGCCTATTCCAAGATAGCCTCATCTAAGCCACATGCTTCTGTGACATCATTAGCAATCACTCCCTAATGACTTTAAAGTTTTCAAGAGCTGGCTATTTTGTATCATACTGGGATAATACTAGAGGTCAGTCCATTCCCACTCATAGATTGTCAAAGTAGAATAAACTCAGCATCCACACTTGCCATGAATTAATAGAGATACCAATACCAGCAGACATGAAGGCATTTTGTACCAAGTCTATGATGACCATTACTCCAAGACTCAGGAATGTTCATCCCCAGAGAGGCATATTAAACTGCTACCTAGAGTTCCATCCATGAATGATGTTTTTATATTCGTGCTGCATTATTACCAGGACTTAGCTTGTAGGTTGGATGATCCAATTTGGAGCATCCTGGAATCCTTAGTTGAGCAAGATTCTCCACCTTATCTCTTTGGGTCTGGAGACTGCTTATTAATCACCTACAGTGGGTTTTCATGCAGGCAATGCTGAAAGAAATATGTAAATATTTTTCTATAGCAGTTGTTCTTTGAGGATGACTGCTTGGATGGATCCATACTATCTGCCATTATGTATCATTGGGCTAGGAGGGAATCCAAGCTCAAAAAGAACCGCTATTGAAAATACCAAGTTCATGCCCATTGTACACTCATCAGTCACCTACAGTATGGATCCATGCAGGCAATCCCCTTGAGAGATCATGTTTGCTATAGTAATTAACCATTTTTTATGGTAAGAAGCCAAATAAGTTTGTATTTTTAATTGTTTATTTCAAAAATAGTGAAATAGACAAAGTGTCAACTTCTTATCACCAAAATCAGTAGGTCTGGCTCTGCATGCACACAGGGAGCAGATCTGTTGAGTATAAGAAAGGTGCCATTTTCACACAGTCACTTTTCAGAATAGACACGTTTTAGGCTGTTATTGCACCGCTGGAATCAATAGGATTTTTGCTATTGATTCCGGTGGGAGCCCTTTGAAAGCCTAGTAATAATAGTATTATCTGAATGGGAACACCCACAAATCTGCTTCAGATCTGTTATGAAATCTTTGTTACTCTAATTCCAAGAATGCTCTAAAAACGAACTAGTGGGCATGGGTAATAGATTATTTCCAAACTGATGTGGTGGTGTCCTTGTGTTTCTCTTTCCCCTCTCAGATGTCATTAGTGCCACATTGAGGACAGTGCATTTTAAAATAAAATAGCTAGCTTAACTTCTTAACTTGGGCAAAAAAAAAAAAAACTGAAACCTCAAACAAATGCAGGACTCTTCAATGTTTCTTATAACTGGAAAAATACATTAGCAGATGTATGTCAGCCTTAAGAAAAAAACGTGTGTGGGAGGGAAGGAGGAGAAATAACAAGCGCAGTCTATCAATATATTGTATTTCATCTCAGTGGGACTTGCTATGGCTAAAATGTGAATGCCTAGAGATCAGTAGCACCTTTCATCCTGCAAATTTCCAAAGTCTTTACAAACTTGAACTGATATTTAGAGGGATCACTTGCCCCACCTCTAGATATAACATAGCAGCTATTTAACAGAGTGCAACAACTTTATTCCGTAATTTAAGACCTCAAATAATAGATATCATAGCCAAGCAGAATGCAGTCATTCAAACTGGAATTTGATCAGAACCTTCAGCTGTATTCCTCACCTAAACGATAGTTAGTATCAGAAAAGCTAGTGGAGGCTTAGACATTTCAGAGAGGAATATAAATTCTAACTTCCTGCCTCTTCACCCTCTTGCTTTCCTAGGAATCAGATCTTTTCACTTTGACAGAGATGTTCTCGCTGAATTCATGTAGAAAAGGTAAGGACTTGGTTGGTTTGGGGAACTCTCTCATCTCTCACCATTAATTTTTCTTGACTGATCAGCTATAGCACTAGATCTCTGGACAAAGACATCCAGTTCATAAATAATTTTACCATCCTTTTCTATGCTGGATGATATGACAGGTGTGCCATACTGCCTTGCAATGTGAGTTGATACCTTATTCATTTCAGTGTTTGTGCCACCAATACATGTTTAAATGTGCTACAAAGGAAAAGGAAGGATGTGTGAGAAAATTAGTGGCCACATTGGCAGTTGTTATGTAACACATAGGGCCCGATTCTGCCTTCCTGTATCACTCTTTTTAACTGCAAGGGGAGCCTCACATCCAAGGGTAGAATTTGTCCCTACTTGTAAAAGTGTAAATGTTTCCAAACCATAATTGTTTGATATCTAGTACTTATGCAGCAGTGTAAATCACTTTTCAGCTAGGGCAGCTGTCTGAACAAGGGTTAATGTCACAAGTATCTGTGCTTACGTTAAGTAGTACAGTAAGAGAGTCATTTCAGGGGACTACAGAAGCTGGAGATGAAAAAGAACTACTATGTCATCCAGTCCATCTCCCTGACAATGCAGGGTTGTTCCCTACAGTGCGTTACTTAGTTCTTCATCCAGTTTAGTTCTAATTAGTTTGAATTTTCCCTTTTAATTTCATCCTCCTATTAGTTGTATCCCTTTGTACTAGTTCAATAAGTCTCTCTCCTTGGTGTTTACATAATTCAGAATGTCAATTTATCATGTCCCTTTTTGTCATCACTCAGCCAAGCTCTTGATTTAGCTCTTTTTAGTCTTCCATCATAAGTCAGTCCCTCCCGGCACTGGTCATTTTTGTTGCTTTTTCTGAATGTCCTTCAGTAACAATCTTAAAATGAGCTGCTCAGAACTGAATCCAGTATTCCTGGTCTGGTTGCACCAGAGATGTACAGCGAGGGTTTATTACCTCCCTGCTCTGGGAAGTAATGCCTCTGATTCACTGCTTTGGTGGCATAACATTTCATTAGCCATTCTTGTTTCAATGTCAAGCTAAAAATTTAGGTCATTGGAAGTCACGGATCCTATAATTTAAAAAATTAATGATATTTGACATTTGTATTTCAGTGGAAAAACTTAAGATGCCAAGTAAAAATCTGGGCAGGATGGGAGGCTGAAGGAGAGCAGCAACTCATGAGGGCTAGTGGTTTGTCATGGCTGGACTGGGGGTAGGGACTTCATCGATTCTGTGACACTACTATTTTTTTGAGGAAAGTATTGAAGCTAGCATAGCTGGATAAGAAGCTTCTGTACAATGCTGCTGCTGCTGCCGCCATCCCTTTTGCAAAGGCTCATGTAGAGGAGAAGAAGGGTCAGCCGCGGCTCGCTGCTGTGAGTCTGAACTGGCAAGCAGCGGGCTAGTGGTATTAAACTATTAGTTAAATGCTGTTAAACGCTTTTCATTGCAAAATAAAGGATATTTTGGTTGAAATAATGTAACCTGTGACTTCTGGCATTTTTTCCATAAATTGATTCTTGCCATTTTTCTGTGACCAGACTTTAACTTATTATCTAATTTACCGTGACAAACCACTAGCCCTACTACTTGTATCTAATTTGCTGAACACTCTCACCCTTTTATTTTTTTCTGCATCACTGTTTCTTCCTCCCATTGAATGTGTGTTTTCCATAGTCTTCCCCAAGATGTACAGCTACGTTTTTTCCATTGTTGTATTCTCCACCGATGGTTCTCATCTCTTTATTTCTGCATTCACTGGTATGCATAACTGAAAACAACTTAGTATAATCTGCAAAAAGAACAGGAGTACTTGTGGCACCTTAGAGACTAACAAATTTATTAGAGCATAAGCTTTCGTGGACTACAGCCCACTTCTTCGGATGCATATCAAGATACATACATACAGAAGTGGGCTGTAGTCCACGAAAGCTTATGCTCTAATAAATTTGTTAGTCTCTAAGGTGCCACAAGTACTCCTGTTCTTTTTGCGGATACAGACTAACACGGCTGCTACTCTGAAACTTAGTATAATCTGTGATTTTCCTTAATGCAGTGGTTCTCAACCAGAGGTCCGAGGCCCCCTGGAGGGCTGCATGCAGGTTTCAGGGAGGCCACCAAGCAGGGCCAGCATTAGACTCACTGGCCCTGCTTGGTGGAGTTGAAGCCTGAGCCCTGCCACCCGGGCTGAAGCCTGAGCATTATAGCTTCGTGGCGGCCCCTGTGGCATGGGGCTCCAGGCAAAATACCCCCTAACGCCAGCCCTGGTTTTTATATGCAGAAAATCAGTTATTGTGGCACAGGTGGGCTGTGGAGGGGGGGGGCTCAGAAAGAAAAAGGTTGAGAACCCCTGCTTTAATGGACATCTTACTCCTTCAAGATCACACTGAAGATGATAAATAAATAAACTGGATACATTGGCATTTAACATTAATCCCCTCTACACACACACTTTTTTATTTCCCCCAGAAGTTTTACTTCCAATTAACGATTTATATCTAAACCAATTTGAAATAATTTTTCAAGATAGAGTTCCTGGGGTTTAGTATCAAATCATTTGCATCTACTGAATTTCCTTAATTTGGGCAACTTGTCTGGCAAGATTTGTTCTGTAGGAACCAATGCCATGTATTGCTTATGGTTGTTATCCTCTAGTCCTACTTTTCTCAATATTTGTTTAATTATTATATTGGGGATAGACTTATGGGATAATAAACTGCCAGGATCATTTCAATTTTCTTTTTTGAAATTCTGTACTGCATTTTTTTCCAGTGCCTCTCTGGTTGTCTGATTTTTCAGAAATATTTGTCATTGGTACAGTAAGTACCAATTTGCTTAATACCCTAAGATGCACATCCTCTGAGACAAGTGATTTAGCGTGTGTTCAGATCTTCCAAGTACACCTTTATCTGTTCTTTGTTAAATGTCTTTTATATGGGGTTTTACCCAATTTAACTGTTTAGACATCTTTTAAAAATCTGCCCTCTGCATGAAAAATGTAAAAGTTAAATTTCTTATTTTATCTCCCTCCTGATATTATTTTTTTTCTCTCCTGATATTTGTTGAAAGCCTTATTCCTCTTAATGATTGTTTATACATTTTAACCAATGTAAAATCTTGGTTTACAAACAAAGTATTACTGATTAATAAATGACATTTAAACTAACAAATAAATAGATCTCACTACTGTAAAGAGGCACTCTCAATTTAATTGTAGCCCAAAGTGCATACGTTATAAATAGACTTAATAAAAGTTAAGGTGTATATAAATCTTTTCACCATTTTAAAAAAGAATTCTGATGGAGAGTGGGAAGATTAAAGCATCCCTTCAGTGGTAGGGTAGTTGGCATCCATGTGTTACAGTATTAAGAACTTTATGCTCAAAACATTTAATTGTTAAAACTGACCAAATTTAATTTTTTTCAAGGTGAGAAAAATGCAAACAGTGAACAATATAAATAAGTATTTTTTTTAATTCTCAAATGTTAGTATCTAAAGTGTTAGTAAAATAATTAAGTTTGATTGCAACTGAGACACTGCAAACTTGAAGTATGGTCAGTATGTATGAACTTGAAGTATGTATCTTTTTTTTTAAATTACTTTCAGGTACTAAACCTGCTCCTGAACTTTGCCTGCTGATTGGTGTAGTTCTTGAAGTCAGATCTTCCTGTTTGCTTGCTTGCTTTTTTGTTTGGTTGGTTGTTGTTTTTTAAATGTGGTCTCATAACTATGTGAAAAATCTGAAAACAAAGGGGAGAATATGACTCAGCTATGTTGGCGAAATGGTGAAAATATACACAAGGTGTTAGCAAATGCATTTTTGTCTTCTACTCTTCAAATTTGTAATAGTTTAAAAAAAATCAGAAGTGATATTTTTAAAGTTGGTGGTGCCCCTTTAACATATTTAAAAGAGCAGGGGAGTAGAAGTCGGAATATCTGGATACCATTCGCAGCACTGCACTATCTTGTTCTGATTTGAGCAAGTGAATCATAAACATCTCTGTGGGTCAGTTTCCTCATTGGTAAAAATTGTGTAATGCTAACCTTTAAGGGGTTGTTGCGAGGCTCAGAAAGTGCTTTGAGATCCTCCCCTCAAAAGCTATAATATCTTACATGTATAAATAGGCTTAATTTCTCTTATGTTGCTTCTGGCTGATATGCATGTGAGCCAGAGAGAAAACAAAGAGTAGATTTGCTACCTAAGGGCACTCAAGGGGGAGCAGCAGGCTAAATGATATTTATACAATGTCGGATGTAAATATGACTATACTTTACAAATAAAAAGGGGTGGGGGGAAGGTACTACTATTGAAATTACTGGCATACCTGGCCTGGAGCTTGAAGTTCTTTGTTTAACCTCAGAACCGGTATGGGCAGGACCAGTGTACACTTGCCCCATTCTGCCCTTTCCCTCAACTTTGACGTGGAGAGAGTCCCTATACCAGGGAGAGGGATCCCTTGCTTTCTAGCCCTATTTACTTCTCGGCCTTTGCAATGCAGCTTCCCCCTGGGGAGTGGGTAGAGGATGAGTGGACAGTATCAATTGCAGGAAGGCCCCAGAACCACCGTTGAATGTGAATGGGTAAGTTACTGTAAAACAGGGGCGGCGGAGCCTGGAGGAGCGAAGGGGGTGTCCGGCAAGGGGGGAGGCTGTTCACTATAGGGCAAGGGTGTGGAGGCAGGACCGCTGCCAGCAGCTCCTGTGCTCAAGCTCCTCCTTGTCTGCAATGCTCCGGTCTTCTCGCTAGGGGCCGCTGCCTTCAGGTGGTTCCTCCTTGCGCAGGTCGCGCCCCCGTCGTTGTCTCTGCCCGGCCTGAAACCGGTAGTGGGTGGTCTTGCAAGATGGCGGCGCCCAGGCGGCTCCTGCTGGCGCTGGTGAGTGGCGCTTCCGGGCCGCGGCGCTACCGCCGGGCGGGGCTGGTGGAAGCGGGCGGCGCCACGCGGAGCCTGTGCGCGGGCGGCCCCCTGAGCGAGGCCGAGCGCGGGGCGGAACAGGAGCCGGGAGCGGACGGAGCGGGAGAAGCCGGCGCCATGGTGAAGGGTGAGCGCCCGCCGCGTGGGCCGGCGGATCTTCCCCTGAGGCGGGGGCGGGAGGGCGACAAAGGCAGCGGCCCCGCTTCCGCCATGGGGGGAGGGGCAGCAGATTCTGCCCCCCAGGGAATGGGGGGGGCGCGAGGCCCCCTGTCCCCAGAATAGAATCACAGACTCTCAGGGTTGGAAGGGAACTCAGGAGGTCATCTAGTCCCACCCCCTGCTCAAAGCAGGGCCAACCCCAGCCAGATTATCCCCGCCAGGGCTTTGTCAAGCCGGGGGCCGTGTGCGAGTGCAGCACATCCCTCCTCCCCGAGCTCGCCGGCCGGCCGGCTTCTTTCTGACTTGAGGGCGGGTAGGCCCAGGCGCCGGGCCCCGCACTGCGCGGCGCAGCCCCGGCGAGGGAGTTCAGACCTCTGCCGGGAAGGGATGGGGTGGACGGGACAGGGCGCCCTCTGCGATCCGTGGGTCTCGGGGCCCGCGGGCTGGCAAACAAGCGCAGGGGGGGAGCTGGTGCTTGGTGAGATCGCTGCAGAGAGACTCGTGGGGCCTGGAGTGACCCTGCAGGGCAGGGATTCCTGACTGGAATCTGGAGCAAGGGAGACGAACGTGGGAGTGGGCCCTCCTGCCCTGGCCGGTCCCTCGCCTACTGCTGCTTCCGCAGGGAAAGTGGCGGATGGCGGTGCTTTCTAGGGCCCCATCTCTTTTCCCACTGTGACCACCAACACGGGTGTGAAACTGCAGGTGCTGATCAACGAGGAGTCCTGGGCCTGGCTACTTGGATAACAGTGGAGCACTTGGGGTGGTGGTGGTTTCTGAAGCCTGTCTTTAATAAAGATTGGGATGGTTCTGGGCTTCCTGAATGTGAATCTCTCAGTGTTATGAACATTCATCCTGTTCTCTGCCTCTGATTTACAAATAGGGTGGATTGGATGCTCAGGAGAGTGATGAAAGGCTCCATATCCTTTTACCTCAAGGTCACTTGTTTGAATCTGGTCCAGACTGGCCATGAGTGAAAGCCTTTGCATCTCTCAGCCTTCTGGTTTAGCCTATGTGAAATGAAAATATCCTAATAAATGGTTCTCTCTTTGGCATCTGCTGAGGGGTTATCAACTGAACAGGCTGTGGAGAGGAAACGTCCTCTCCTATCTGTATAGAGAGCTAGGACACTGTGTAGGTAGATTTCCCTGCCACTGCCCATACTGTCCCTGTTTTGTGGGCAGAAGACTTCAGTCTGTAGTGCTGGCAGGCTGGCACCTTTGACTAGCTAATGTCTCTGTCCAAACCAAATGAAATGTAAAAAGTAAGCTGGATGTTAAAAATTCCTGTTTACCATAAATTCCTATGTGTAACAACTTCCATAAATTACATATGGGAAACTGTTTGTTAGAGCCTGCTGGGAATTCCTCTCTGAATATCATCCTTCAGTGTGTAGCAGATGCTCACTTGAGTTACAATTTGTTTCCCTCTTAATGTCCTTATCCCATTCAGGGCTGACTTAATTGTGCACTTAAAATCTCACACATTTTAAAAAAGCCTTTACACCTTTCAATTATCTAGTTAAAATCTCGCATACCCTTTTTAAAAAGGTTGTGTGTCTTTCAAGGATGTTTGCAAATATAGTAATAAGCCATGACAGGCTTACTACAGGCATGATATTAAGCTACTAGTGCACAGATGCTTTGTGAGGTATAATGCCAAAGGCTGAGAGCCTTCATCTCCCCGAGAAGTGTCCTGGAAGGCTTATTGCTGTCATATGATGGTTTACGTGTACATTCAGGTTTTTTTAAATATAGTGTGTGTTTTGGTTGGGCTTATGTCTGTGAGCTTTCACTATGGAAATTAGTTCCTACTAAAAGGATAAGAAAAAATAGTAGGAAAAAAGTTATATAAATACACCTCTACCCCGATATAACGCTGTCCTTGGGAGCCAAAAAATCTTACCGGGTTATAGGTGAAAGTGTGTTATATCGAACTTGCTTTGATCTGCCAGAGTGCGGCAGCGCCTCCTCCCCCCCCCCCCCCCCCCCCCAGCACTGCTTTACCACATTATATCTGAATTCGTGTTATATCGGGTCACGTTATATCGGGGTAGAGGTGTACCTCTATCTCAAATATTTTCATTTTTTTAACCCTTGTTTGTCTCTAATTGGTCACTTACTTCCCTTTCCCCTCAAAAGCCCCACTATCCTTTTGGTAGCAGTTTATGACCTAACAGCTTTCAGTTCTTGGATATAAAGTGGCCTGTTGAACAGCTACCAATTTAACCTGTTTTCCAGTGAAAATGTTAGAACTGAAACAATCCCACCCCACCCCCACCCCAAACTGCTTCTGAAAGGGCAGTTTGACACACAGGGAGAGGAGACATTGTAAACTCATTTTTTCTCCTTTAGCACCCCATTTCCTTCCAGACAACTACCACCTTCTTCATCCATCCCCAGATGCCCTGTCTTCGTGCTTCCCTTAATTTTTCCCCAATGCCCATTTAACACAATAAGTATTGCAGTCTTTTTGTGTTTCAATGAGATCTTGGCTGTACACTGTTGGGAGCTGGCCTACTTTGTGACATCAAAAAGCCCAACCAGCCAACCAGAATGCTGCTTGGGTGTTACAGGCAGACTTTGACAGTGATAACAGTGATTCAGATAAAGCTGGGGCAGATTGCTGGAGTCTCTTCTTCCTCATTGCCTTCTATTGAGTTCTCCAGTGGTTGAGGTGGTTTCAGGATGCTCACTGAAAGAATAAAAGGTCTGCCTCATTCAACACGTAAGGTGTCTTTAAGGGGCTCCCTGAAAGCCTGAGCTCCATCTCTGTGACTATTACTTGAGCCCATAGGGAGCATGAAAGTCACTTTGAGGTATTGCTTATGGAGGCTGGTCCCAAGCCTTCCACTGTCAGGTTGGTGTCTTCAGGCTCAATTTATCCAGGTACCTTGGCACTATCATCTGGTGAAACCACTACAGATATTGAAAATGCATCTCTGATCTGAGGTGTTTTCTGGGTCTGTTACTGAAATCCATATGAATTTTGTTTTGCAACAATAAGGAATCTTTTCCTTCCTCTCTGCAGCTACACAGATTTGCCTCACTAGTTGTCGTTTGTGGTTCTCCAATTTGAGATGATCTACCCTAGTTCTAAGGATTATTGCTGTCATACTTAGATTATAAGCACTTTAGGGCAAGGACTGCACGGTCTTTTATTTGTATTGTGCCTATCCTACTGGGTGATGCTGTATTGTAAATATATTTGTAGTGGAGTCCAACCTGAGAACTCTGGTGTGTAGTCCTGTAGCAAGAAAGGTCCTACTGTAATTATCTACATGAGTGGGTGTTGGCGGGCCACAAGCTTTTCTTCCTTGCACATGTTTGATGCTTTGGGGGCATTCTCCATCAGGTTTCCTTATTTTTTATGGACCTTGGTCTTCCTCCATATCTCTGTTGCTCATTTCCAGCCTCTTTCTGAGGAAGAGGATATGGAGGAAGGTATGAACAGTCAAGATCAACCTAACAGTCTTTTGTTATTCCCCACATAAGAATGTAGGCCATTCAGTCTCACCACTTAACAATTTTTGGCATTTCCTGGATTTGCTGGGGCTGATAGAGTCTTAGGTTCTATGGATGGGATTTTCAAAAGCACTTGATGTTGGCCTTTCTCTGCTCCCATTGAAGTCAGTGGTAAAATTCCCACTGTCTTCTAGAGTTAGGCCAGTGCTGAGTGCTTTTTACAACCCACCTTGACTTGTCTACTGTCCAAGAAGGGAAGACTTTCTCTCTCTCTCTACAGATGTGGCCTGCTAGGGACTAAAGACTAAAACCAGCATCCATTTAATCCATTTTGGGGATACCAGGTACCAACTCTCTCAACCGGGTTTTGACTACCTTTTAGCCTATCTGCAATCAGGGCCTCTAGTCTTGACAGTCACAGAGACTGTAGTGGTAGGTGACATCCGCTACATGGTCCCACTGCAGCAGTTAGCCAGCTGCAATCACAGAAAACCTTCCTAACTGCTACAGAACTGCTTTAAAATCACTGATGGGTCCATGACTGGAAATGTGGTGCACATGGCTTGAAATACTTGATGAGGATGTCAAAATGCACAGTGATGTTGCTGAACGCCTTCCTGGAGGCACGGCGAAAGATTGGTCGACCTGGAAATGTTTAAATCACCTCTGAACAAGAGTTGGCAAGTCAAAAGTCAATATGCAGAAGTGGGGCTGTTCCAACAACCCAGACACATGACTGCATCAAAACACAAATCGTGGGATATCTGTTGGTCTGCTGGCTCCTGGAGGAACCGTGCACCATGGAAGATCTCACCAAGGCTACAGACTGGGCCCAACACTGGAAAAGTTTGACTGTAGTGGAAGGACAAGGTAAGAAGTCTCAGAGAGATAAGTCATCCTGCTTTTGGATGAAGGTGCCAAGAAATTCAGTCTGCCAAGGAGGAAACCACACTCACTGCAACTTGGAAATTCAGGTTTGCATCTTCAGATACTTCTGGTGATGCATGTCTTCTCCACATGGGATTAGGCCATTTCAGTTCTGGAACTGAGGATGTAAAATGATTATTGGGGTGTCTCCTGGGGCGCTGCACATTCTGTAACAATGTCAGTAGCTATGAGGCATACATTGTTGCTCAGCTGACAATTCAGATCTTGAGCTACAAGCCGAAATGGAGGATTTTGCCATTTGGAGGAACCATTCTCCTTTGCTCCCAGATGGATTAAACACTGAAGTTGACTACAGATCCATCTCAAAATCCTTGGTGTCATTATATAAAACGTCTGTTCTTCGTAGATACTAAAATGTCTGTTCTTCATAGATACCTGTGACAAGGTCCTCCTCAGCTTTTGTCTGCTCCTTATCACAGATTTCCTCAGAAGCAGTCCTGTTTCTCAAAGCAGAGGCAATCAGAGACCAAAAATACATGCTCTTGTTAATTATCAGAGGGGTACCGTTAGTCTGAATCTGTAAAAAGCAACAGAGGGTCCTGTGGCACCTTTAAGACTAACAGAAAACTTTTTGTTAGTCTTAAAGGTGCCACAGGACCCTATGTTGCTCTTGTTAATGGCAGTGCATGTAACTCATCATCATCTACAAAGTGGGTTTAGTGGGGGTGATTGTGAATTGTATTGAGTGAAGTAGCCTTCTTTCTGCTCGAAGTGAGAGAGGAGGTTCTTTTAGAAATATCAGGGAGAGGGGTTTATTCACGTTAGTTTTTCCTAAGAAAAGGCACCATTGCAAATTGTAGCTAACAAAATTGAACAAGTACATCAGACAGTGATGTTAGCTTTCATTATCCCTTCCCTAATTATACAAGATCAGTTTGAGGCATCCTTTTAGGTTGAGACCATTTTCTCTTTCTGTCTCTTCCCCCCCAACCCCTGCCCAATCCCCCCCAAAATAAGAGATTAAGAGTACAGAGTACTCTGTATGTAGTTCTCTGTGGTTCCAGGGGCCTTGACCAGGTAAGTGCCTGGCAGAAGTGGTAGCCCATGTAAAACATAGAGGAATCCAAGTCTCTCCTTGCCTGGATTCTGAAAGCACAGCTCTACAAGAACCCAGTTGACTCTACAGACAGCGAGGGCACATTTCCTGTCTCTGGGCTGCAGGATAAGCCTAGAAAATTAGAAGGAGTCACAGGGATTGTTCTGGACTCTAGATCAGCATCTTTCTATTAGCCTGGATTCTGTCCTCTGGCAATGGGAGGTCGGTGGTCTCCAAAAGCCTTTCTATGTAATATAATTTTTGTGGCTTCTTATACCTGTATGATACTATTTGCCAGGCTCTACACGAAAGTCCTGCAGAGTTGGTTAAGGATAGTATATCTGCCACAGTACAACATAGAGTCTGTCAGTGATCTCCCAGAAGATCCAGGAGACTGTTCACCACAGAGACTATGTTCAGATATGCCTGTAAATGATACTGTCTGGTCACTTCAGAGGCAACTCCTTCAATAAATATTTCTGCCTGAAGAGAAAATGCCTTTATCTATACTTCAGAGGTAGCAGCGAATCAATTTCTTGACAGGTGCTGTCCTCTTGGCTTGGAGTCAGGAGTTCCCATGTGTCTTCCCTCAATATCTCTGCTACCAAGAGCTCTCAGCAAAACTAAACAGCACAGAGTATGAGTGAGATTAATAGCTCTGACTAGAACAGATCACTTCTTGTTCACACATCTCCGAGGCTTTGTGTTGGTAGCTGAACAGCTGATTCTTTCTCTCGTTATCTGAAATCCCTGACTTTTAGCAACCAGGATTGTAATGTATTGATGAAATCTGACTGACCAGATGAAATTCAGCAAATCTTTCTGGAGAGTTGTAAACCTTCCATGAAAGAGGCCTATGCCTTAAAGGTGACTTGCAAAGGTTCATTAAGGGGCCTCTAGAATAACCAGGGAATGTTTCTGTTACTGAAATCGGCTAAACGGCTACATGTGTGCTGCATGAACATATGACACATCTTAGCAGTTGGGACATATGCTCAGCTTGGTAAGCAGCTCTGCAATCTTTAACCAGTTCTCCTCAGACCCACCTCCTTAGTTGCTGTTAGTGCAAGTTAATCTTACAAAAATGGAGGTCTGTGCTGACAAACTCCAAGGAGAGGTCCCATACCAGTAACTGGTTCTCTGAGCAGATTCAGTTTAGATCCCCACTTCCCTTTCCCTCTTCTTTGAGTCCTGCTGCTAAACTTAAATTAAGTGGACAGCAGCTGTGGGTGAGTTAGGGAGCCACAGTTCCTTAAATAACCTCCCACCATGTATCTAGAGCCCACAGTGCATTTCTTCAAGGCACTGCTTTCTAGAGGCCATTGACTTGGCATTGAGGGGGTATGTGTATCCCAAGTATTTGGGTTTGTACTAACAATCTGTTCAAAATGCAGTTATTGCTCAATAACCTTTTTGCCATTTTACAATTGATGTAAATTGTAAAACTCGGTTGGAGTTTTTTTGAGTTGGGGTGCCAGGGGGGTTGCCTTTGTCTCAAGTCAATTTAAAACAATTAGTTTCACTTATTTCATTTCATTTTCTAGCTTCAGGGGCTAGCCCAGTGCCGCACTGTTTAGGTTCTGAACACTTCAAGGGAATGTTTGCATCCAAAGAAATGGATTTCAATTAGATTTTTTTTATCGTGGAAATGTTTTCATTCATCTCAAAGTTTATAAAACTTGTTTGTACAACATAAAGTGTTTCTAGATTGGTCTTCATGGTGTGTCCTTGAGTCACGAAACCAACAGTTCCAACCATGAGGCAATCTGAGTAGAATATTTTCAGGTTTTTTGAAAGTGGAATAAGTAAACATAGCTGCCTGACTTCTCCTGAAATCCAGACCAGAATAGCTGTTGGTGTGTTGGTAATGGAGTGTCCTCCAATGCTGAGAGCCCAGGGGATTTCAGGGTTTCTGGATTCTGTTCCACCGACACATTGCAAAACCATGGGCAAAGCACTTTCTGCCTCCAGTTACCCATCTATAAAACAGGGATAATATTAGACCTTACAGCACTTCAGTGGGATAAGAGTTTATAACATGCTTTAGCTCCTTTAAACAGGACTATACACGCATTAAAATGGCATTCACTTTTTCCATTGTTCTTTCAGATTCCAGAGACTTGTTGAAAGAATTTCCACAGCCGAAAAACTTGCTCAACAGTGTGATTGGAAGAGCCCTGGGGATCTCTCATGCAAGAGACAAACTGGTGTATATCCACACTAACGGGCCAAGAAAAAAGGTAATTCCATTATTAACCTCTGGCTGTGGGAGGAGTGCTTGTACATGTAGGTGGCAAAGGGCCAGGAATACTCAGAGTTGTAAGTGATTTTTAATATACACGTCTGAAGCACTGTTGCAATTCTGAATGGTTTATTGCACAGTAGTATGTGTTTCAAATATACTCCCCCTTCCGTCTGGTTCTTCATCTCAGCACATTTAATATGCATGTAAAAACCCAATCTCCATCTCTAACCCACCCTGTTTGTGGAAGGATGATTATTTGACATAACTAGTTTGCTGTAGTTGGCTTCTTTCAGCAGGGAGGCAGCATGTGCATAGGGCAGTGTGCTAGGAGTCAGACCTGAGTTCTAATCTTAGTTTTGCCACTGACCTACTATGTGATTGCGGGCAAGTCACTTCACTTCTCTGGGCTTCAGCTGTCACATCTGTAAAAAGAGGCTAAATGAAAAGCCCTTTGAGATCCTCTACTGAAAAGTACTTGCTGAAAATAAGTGCTGCTTAGTGATATTTATTAAACCTTTCTCTTGCCTGGCATTCAGAGAGGTCACCCAAGCACTAGGAGGAGAGGGCTTGGGTTCTGCACTGTCTCTCACTTCACTGCTCTTCTCTTCTTTTCAGAAAGTCACTCTGCACATAAAATGGCCGAAGAATGTGGAAGTGGAAGGCTATGGGACCAAAAAGATCGACGCTGAGAGGCAGGCTGCAGCTGCTGCATGCCAGCTCTTCAAGGTGAGCTACTGTTCCTCTCCTCTTCTTCTTCTCCCCCCCCCCCCCCCCCCCCCCCCCCCCCCCCCCAAGAGGCCTCTGAACTTGCTGGCCTACCTTAATGGCTGTTTGACCTCTGGCTTATTTAAAGCTCTTTCCTCCTCCATTTTCTCAGTTGTTTTGTCTTCTAGTCAGGAATGGAGGCAGCCCCACTGTTGGCTGGCAGTGGCTGGATGCAACTGAGCTTGCACGCCCACTTGCTCCCCTGGCCAAGCAAGTAGGCTGTCTGAATTCATTAGCAGCCTTGAGTTCCTTCTCCATTATGGCCTTTGTTGTCCTCAATCTCCAACCAAAGCTCATCGCTCTTGGGAGAGATGGGTGCACCTAATGCTGTGCCTGTGTCTTCTTCACTGAGAAGCTCTCCCCTGCCTCGCTGTCGGACAATATAAAGTTCTATTGGGAGCTGTTTGGGAGGGAGCATGGTCTAGTGGCTAGAGAGCCACCCTGGAAGGCGGGTTCTAGGTGCTAGTCCCAGCCCTGCAGTTTTTTGCTGTGACCTCGAGCAAGTTTCGTCACCTCTCTGTTCCTTTGGGCTGCAGCTCCCCCCCAGAATTTAAATCTAATTGCTTCCAAAAATTTAAAGAGCAATATGGTTGCAAAGCCAGGCACTCAAAGGTTAGGAAATGACAGAATTAAGGTTGCCTATGCAACCCTTAATTTGACCCCTTTATGCATATGCATTATGATGCTGTCTTTAATTACATGATCACAGATTCTTTTTCCACAGGATCCCTGCCTCATTCAGTGCACAGGTTGGATGGTGCTCATTGAATGAGTAGCGATGGAATATTTTGTGTTATCATTATTGTTCAGTGTGCAGCCCTAGACCTTACTTACTGTGCAATATGAGAAGCATAGAAGCTATGAAAAGCTAAAGCTTCTCAATGAAATGGTTGTAAGAATTTTTTTTGTCATGGGGAGGGAGGAAGATATATTTTACCTCAACTGTGTTCTCGGAAGCAGCTGAACCATTTTTGCCGCAATTTTTCAAAACAGTTCAGCCCAATGCATGCATTTGGCACAGAAAATTTCAGCCTGAATGGTTAGTTTAGCAGAGCTTTACCCAACTGAAAACAAGGGTTTTATAATCGGAAGCACTGGGCAACTTTATCTAAAGGTGGTGATTCCGGTGCTATCCATAATAAATAAATAGTTTGCCATCCAAGTAAACAGATGGTACGATCTGCTTAGGGCCGAGGACTGTCTTTGTTATATGAGTATGTAATATGTGGGGCCCCAAATCAGGGATTTGGAGCTCAAGGCTCTACCACAGTACAAAATAATACTGTCCTGTCTAATAGGGGTGTTGTGAAGCTAAATGAATGAATGTTGCCAAAGCTCTTTGAAATGTCACAGTAAAGAAAAGCACGATGTGTGTTGTCATGGGTGTCTCTGCACCTGTATGTGGCTACATAGACAATTAGTACATCTTGCAATTAGTACATCTTGCACATCTAGTACATCTTGCAATTAATTAGTAATTACCCAAACAGCAGTTGGGAGCTCTTTGTAGTTCCAGGCACAGACAAGTTTTGAAGTCTTGTACGTTACAAAACTCAGAAACACCAGCATCTGTCACTCAAAGGTAAACGTCTTACTTTCGTGAAAGAGGAGGCGTGAACAATTAACATTTTCCCTAACAAGAGCCCCAGTGGTGCGTTTGGTGGGATGTCCCAAATATTTTTGTTCTTTGAAATAAATGTGAAGTTTTTACTATGTGGATCAATATTGTCTGCTCTGGGAGAGAAAAGAGGAGTCTAGAAAAGTTAGTGTAGCCTGTGTTGTGTTGCGGGGGGGGATTCAGTGTTTTAAAACACCAAACAGATCGTGTCTGCTGTATAACAAACCATGCACTGGCCCAGCCTTTGTAAGCAACGGCATGATACAAACCACTGTATGTGATCGAAAGAGAAATCAGCATTTCCCTTTTAAGGAGTGACTATAAATAGGTACAGGAGGAATATTCTTTTTGAAAGTATGCAAGTCCCTTTTCAGCTTCCTTTCACTCTCCTGGACGCGAGGGATTCATCTCTGCATTTCTCCCTTCGGACCAAGCATGGTCCCACTCTGCTTTAGAAGTTGCCCAGTCCTGCTAGCTCCCTACAGCTGTCTAACCGTGTGTGACTCTTTCATTCAGGGCTGGGGGTTGTTAGGGCCCAGGAATGAGCTGTTTGATGCTGCAAAGTACCGAATCCTCGCTGACCAGCTTGGCTGCCCGGAGGACAAGTGGTGCCCCGAAAGCAGATGGCGTTCTAAGTCTGGACCATCTCTGGCTGACTTGTCGACTTGTTGGAGACGGGTGGAACCAGATGACTCCATCCAGTCCATGGAGCAAGGCAGGATGTCTAAAGCGTTGAGAAGAGAGGAGCTGGAGGAAGGGGAGCTAGAGGAGGGGGAATTGGAGGAAGGGGAGCTGGAAGAAGACACGATTGATGTTACTGATTACCTGTCTATGGCACAGAACGAAGCTCGGACCCCAGCTAGAGACATGAGGTAAAATCATGTTCCGACAAACTCACTAAAGCAGGGGAATAGTGAGAAAATGGTCCGTGCACTGGCTGATATATCCCCATAGACCTCAAAGTTGACCTCTCGATGCCCACAACATAGTGAGCACAGAGAGGACTTCAGCAGAGTCTGAACATAAAGCTCGTGTGCCAGCTCCATGAGGATGCCACACATGCTGGGCCACTCCATGGTGGGTCTGCCTGCTTTCATACCTAGGTCAGCACTAAAGGGCGTGGGGGTCTTTTCTGGACTCCCGCTCTTCTGACAGGCAATTGCCCCAGCTTTATTCACAGTCATCCTCATAGATCTGGTGGGGAGCAGTTCTGGCCCATAGAGTTTGTCATCTCCAAAAGCCACACTTAATTTGGCAGTCTTTTTAAACCTTGCCAGTGTCCTCCAGGAGAAGGACAAGTCAGGACCTGTATTACAATTTTTTTAAAGGGAAACAATTTGGGACAAGAGGGGAAATACTTCAAAATTGACTTTGTCTCCTAAAGAAGTAGTAAAAGCCATTCCTGTATTCCAGTTTGCATTGCAACTGTAAATATTTGGGACGACAGTTACTTTCAGTAGGAGCTAGAATTCTGAGTTGGAGGTTCCATTGGCTAAAGCGATTGTCTTCGTTCTGAGTTCTGTAACGCAATGTAATGGTACTCTCTACCCAGTTGGCTGCAAACCCTCCATTGCTAATTAACTCCGTAATCTCCTGTACTCACATTGTATTCTTTAATTCTCGATTTTAGGCTATGGCAAAGGAGCTGGAGGGGGAAGGGTCTGAGCACAAATAGAATTGGGGAGAAGAGAGATTTGTTTGGTTTTTTTACGTACCTGAATTGTTTTACTTTCCGTCTTGCAGAGGAGGGGCCTCTGTTGAAATGACAGATGACAACAATGCCATCAGGGCTCTGACCCAGTTCCCTCTACCCAAAAACCTTCTGGCCCAGGTGATTCAGATTGCAACCTCTTCCTCCACAGTCAAGGTGAGTTGCTGTTCAAATGGCCTCTCCCATCTCCTCTGGTTGGGAATTTGCCTTTCAGCGGCTGGGAAGGATGGGCTGCAGCGATTGAAAGGGTGTAGATTTCAGGGAAGGAGAAGAATTCTTTGGGGTTCTCCAAGGGCTGGCTAGATAGTGATGGGCTGAAGTTAGGCTGAAGAATAGAAAAACCTTATTGACAGTGAGACTTGGGGAAGAGTCCCTCAGGAGAAGCAGTGGGAGTGTTCTTACTCAAACAAGAAGCTGTTGTTATATGTGGGTTTGTGTTTTTGCTGGGGTGAATTGTGCTGCAAGCCCCCTTGATTTGTGCAGCCAGCCAGAGCATATCCTGTATTCTGAGAATTTTGTAATGTTCATTGGTGGTCAAATTTGTCCAGAACTCCACTCCTGCCTACATCTCTGCTTTCCTTCTCCTTCCTCTAGCGCTTCACCCACCTCCTTTTCAGACTTTGTTGTGCCCTGCACACGCTGAAAAAAAGTTTGACAAGCTTTGCCCCTTGTATCTTTCACCTTCTAACTCCCTCCTTCCATGAAGTGCTCCACACAGCAGCCTGTTTATGTCTTGTCTTGGTACTGACAAAGCCTTTAGTATGTGAGCTCTCAGGGGAAGGGGTTTAGCAAAGGTCACCTCTGACTACGTGGATGCTGCTATATAAACTACTGGCTTAGTGTATGGGGGAAAGCAATGCATGTGAAATACCTTGATTTCAGTAAGGTCTTTCACACCGTCTCACATGACATTCTCATAAGCAATCTAAGGAAATGTGGTCTATATGAAATTACTGTAAGGTGGGTGAATAACTGATTGAATGACTGTACTCAGTGGTTTGCTATCTAACTCAGAGGACATATCTGCTGGGGACCCACATGGTTCTGTCCTGGGTCCAGTACCACTCAATATTTTAATTAATGACTTGGATAATGGAGTAGAGAATGTGCTTATAAAATTTGCAGATGACATGAAGCTGGGAGGGGTTGCAAGCACTTTGGAGGACAGGATTAGAATTCAAAATGACTTTTTGACAAATTGGAGAATTGGTCTGAAATCAATAAAATGAAGTTCAATAAAGACAAGTGCAAAGTACATATGCAGTATAGTTGTAGCTGAGTTGGTCCCAGGATATTAGGAAGCTTGTCTCTCACCAACAGAAGTTGGTCCAGTGAAAGATATTACCTCACCCACCGTGTCTCTCTAAGGGCTGGTCCACACTAAGCCCCCAGTTCGAA
Source organism: Trachemys scripta elegans (assembly GCF_013100865.1). Taxonomy (NCBI): domain Eukaryota; kingdom Metazoa; phylum Chordata; order Testudines; family Emydidae; genus Trachemys; species Trachemys scripta. The sequence continues at coordinate 1,862,227 of NC_048299.1, read as the reverse complement.
CTAAGATACGTGAATAACGTAGCTGAGGTCGAAGTATCTTAGTTCGAACTTAAAGCTACTTACCGCGGGTCCACATGCAGCAGGCAGGCTCCCCCATCGACTCCGCCTACTCCTCTCGCGGAGCAGGATTACCGGCGTCGATGGCGAGCACTTCCGGGATCGATTTATCGCATCTAGACAAGACGCGATAAATTGATCCCAGAAGATCGATTGCTTGCTGCCGAACCAGCGGGTAAGTATAGATGTACCCTTAGTGCAAAGTACTTCATTTAGGAAGGAAAAATCAGATGCAAAAAAACACAAACTGGGGAATAACTGGCTTGGTGATAGTACTGCTGAAAAGGATCTGTGGATTATAGTGGATCACAAACTGAATATGAGCCATCAGTGTGATGTAGTTGTGAAAAAGGCTAATCTAATTCTGGGGTGTATTAAAGGTGTGTCGTATGTAAGACATGGGAAGTAATTGGCCCACTCTGCTCGGTACTGGTGAGGCCTCAGCTGGTGCACTGTGCCCTATTCTGGGTGCCGCACTTCAGGAATGACGTGGAAAACCTGACCCACAAGGAAAGGTTAAAAAACTAGCATGTTTAGTCTTGAGAACAGATGACTGAGGGAGGACCGGATAAGTTTTCAAACATGTTAAGGGCTGATGTAAAGAGGATGGTGATCAACTGTTCTCCATGTCCACTGAAGGTAGGACAAGAAGTAATGGGCTTAATCTGCAGCAAGGAAGGTTTAGGTTGGATATTTAGGAAAAAATTCTCACTATAAGGATAGTTACGCTCTGGAACAGGCTTTCAAGGCAGGTTGTGGACTCCCCGTCACTGGAGGTTTTTAAGAACAGGTTGGACAAACGCCTGTCAAGGATGCTCTAGGTTTACTTGCTCCCTGTGCTGAGGCAGGACCTGGGCTAGACAATCTTTTGAGGTCCCTTCAAGCCCTACTTTTCTGTGATTCTATTCCAGAAGGTACTGAGTTAAAATCTTACATGTAAAACTGCCCTGCTGTTTAGGTAATATAGCCTAATAAACTTTTCAGAGGCTCCCTCTGAATAAACCAGCCTTTTTCCCTCACAAGCTGCCTGTCTCTCTTTCAGGAATTCATGCAGTTCCGTACCGTGGGCACCAAGACTAAGATCTGCAAGCTCACTCTGCGCTGGCCCTGCCCGATGACCTTCGCTGCCAAGGGCCGCCGCAAGGTTGAGGCCGAGAACAAAGCAGCAGCACTGGCCTGCCAGAAGTTGAAAGTGAGTGGCATGTGTCTGGTAGCAAATCTTGATGTGGCTCCTACCACAGCATCTCTTCCATGCGGGCACTATCCGGCCTGCTGTGAACGGACACTGTTCGTACCAGAGCTGCCCTATTCGGGGGGCCAGGCTGAGCCTCCGAGACCTAAGGCTGCTGCAGTTTCTGTGACTCAGTCTGCGTTTCCTGCTGCCACCTAGAGTTGACTCCATGGGTAAGCCTGGGGTCAGAATTGTCCTGGTCTCTAGGCTGATGCCTTAGGACTCTGCAGGGGCACAGCAATGGAGTTGAGAAACAGATCGTGAACCTCCATTGTGCTGATGGGGGGGGTTTGGCCCATCGGCAAAGTGATGTGAAAAGATCAACCTGCGAGTAGTGGGTCTGTCTTTGCAGCCACCTCGCTGCCTCCAGACAGGGTAGGCTGGCTCCCTGCTCCTTCAGGCGGGTCAGTCTGACCACTCTGTTCTCCTAGCTTCATGGGGAATTACCTGGCTCCAAAATCAATGGGGAGCGGGCAGGCAGGAAAGACTATTCCTGGTCGGCTACCTACTGAAGTTTGTGGAAATGCCAGTAAGAGGCTCTTGTAAGTGGGCCCTACTGGAAATTACGGCCTATGCCATTCCTCTGATGTGAATCTTCCTTGGCGAATTTCCCCATTGGCATTGGTGGCAGGGACAGCACTGGGCTCCAGTGTGTGTATTTCACAGCAGGGAAGATCCTGTAGGGTTCCCCCAGGTCTCAGCCTCCTGCCCTGGTGAAGGCAGGAATTGTTGGGTTTGGGACCTTCCTGGGCAGGGAGACTGGACCTTCCTTGCACACCACCTTCCTTTGGGGAAGGGGCTCTCAGTGGCTGGGCAGGGAGAAGCTAAGCTAGATGAAGAGAATGGCTCTTGCAGTCAAAGCTAGTCTGGCTCTGAAAATGCTGACTTAATTCTCATCTGTGCTGTGTTCCCTTCCCATCCCCTAGACACGGTTTCATGTTTACTGTCCCCGTTTGTCTCCCTCCTTTCCAGAGCCTTGGCTTAGTAGACAAGAACAACAACCCACTGAGCCATGCCATGTACAACATGACGTCCCTCAGGGAGCTGGGCGAGAATCAGAGGAGACCCTGCCACATCAAAGTCCCTGAGGCCACCCTGCGTAAGATCGAGAACTACCTGAACCACGTAAGACTTATTCACGTGTCGTAGGGCCACCTCGGGGCAAAGGGGGCAGCTAGGTTCCCTGTCCCTGAACCAGCCGAGCCACAGATATCATACGATAGCGTATGAACTCAGTGAGCTGGTGTTGTCAGCTGTGTACTGAGAGCGCTGCTTTGGTGATCCCCCAAACCGGGGATCTTGGGTGTGGAACTGGCTTATTCACAAATCACTCAGGGTAATGACTGCTGTCTTTGTTAAGCTCGCCTGTGCTAACTATACAGTGATCTCTGCTTCATTTACTTGGCTTACGATAAGCAGCTGCGAGTATTTGTGGATGGCCCATGGGGATTTTTCTCTCATGGCACTGAATGCATTAAATGTTGGGCGCAACTTTTGTAAGGGTCCTAGAGCAGTAGGTGCTGGTTACACAAGGCACTTTACCAAGAAGTCTCGATTCTCAACCCAGAACCAGTCTGGGATGCTGAAATCAGTGAGAGTTGTGCCCACTTCCACTAGGACAGAGGCTGGTCTCGGGTGGTTGTCCAGTATCCGGTAGATGGTGGTACTCTGCAGTCAGTACAGCATCAGTGTCCTGGCCTGTTTCTGGGAAGTGCTGTGCTGCTGGAAGTGCCATTGTTTGGGTAAGACCAACTCCTGAGATCCTGACTTGTTGGCTCTAAAACGCTTGTAGTCCTTTAAACCTGAATAGGCATGTTCTGGCCGAGTCCTGACCTGAGGAACTGCGTTCTGCTCCCTAAAACCCCCTTGTGCTTTCCATGGGATCTGAGATTCATTTCTTGCCACAGGCTGTCGTGTTGCTGTGTATAACTGAACAGCAGCTGGCCTGACTGCCTGAGGGGATAGGGTTATTTCACAGCACCTAAAGCACTGCTCATGTAAGGCCTGGCCCATGTCCTGGGGCACTTACCCTTTGGATTGCCTGGGGGTGGAAGGCAGGCAGGCTGGGTGACCACTACATGATGCTGCAGTTTCTCTGTTCTGTCTTGGGCACTGCATGGAGGGTCAGTTATCAGGGCTCTGAAATCTTTGTTGAACGGATTGAGTGCTCCACATGAGGTTTGGAATGAGGCAAGCGTAGAGGGCTAGCTGAGGGCTGGTGTGCCAAGCAAAGGGGATGCTTTGAGGTTATGTTCTGAGCTGAGTCTTTACAAAATGAGAATTTAGAAGTTGAATTACCCAAAGGACAGGTTGCGACCTGCTCCTGGCCATGCAGTCGGTGCCAAAGCCAGCATCCTGCCTGCTGGTCCCCAGCTCTGACCCCGCAACATGTCCTCCTGGCGTTCTGTGTTCTAAGGAGCTGCTTCAAAGTTAAGCATCTGTCTGTGCCAATTTTCTCCTCCTCCCTCAGTACCCAGTGGCCTCAAGGGAATCCAGGCCTCGGATTGCTGACGACATGATGAACCTGAGTAAGGAGTCTGGTGCGATCAGTGATGCCATCACAGGGAAGACCTACACGCCCATGTCGGAGGGGGAGGAGGTGCGCCTGAGCCAGAACCTCCTGGCCCTTTGGAAGAGGAGGGGTTCATTGTGGCTGGAAAGCCACCAGCTGCCTGTCGATCCTCACAAGGACACCATCTTGTCGGCCATTGAGCAGAATCCTGTGGTGGTCATAGCAGGAGACACCGGCTGTGGGAAAACCACCCGGATCCCTCAGCTGCTGCTGGAGCGTTACATCCTGGAGGGGCGCGGTGCCCGCTGCAACGTGGTGATCACCCAGCCGAGGAGGATCAGCGCCATCTCGGTCGCCCAGCGGGTTGCGCAGGAGCTGGGTCCCAACATGAGGAAGAACGTGGGTTACCAGGTGCGGCTGGAGAGCAAACCGCCAGCCCGGGGAGGAGCCCTGCTCTTCTGCACGGTGGGCATCCTCCTGCGAAAGCTGCAGGGGAACCCCAGCCTGGAGGGGGTCAGCCACGTGATTGTGGACGAGGTCCACGAGCGGGACGTCAACACCGACTTCCTGCTTATCCTGCTGAAGGGCATCCAGAAGCTCAACCCCGACCTGCGCCTGGTCCTGATGAGCGCCACAGGGGACAACCAGCGCTTCTCGCAGTACTTTGGGGACTGCCCCGTGGTCAAGGTGCCAGGTTTCATGTACCCAGTGAAGGAATATTACCTGGAAGAGATCCTGGCCAAGCTGGGCCGGCACAGACACCGGCACTACGAGGTGAAGGTGAGCGTGCTGCGCACTCTGATTTGTTTCCCTGTCTATGGCACTGACCCCGGGGATGGCTAGCGGTGAAAAGAGATTTGGGCTGGGGCTAGTTCCTTCCTGCTGCACTTCTTCTGCGCTAGCCCAGTGCTGCTGGGTTTGCGTTGCCAGCTGTTGGCAAAGTTTTAATTCCAGCCCAGACCTCCTGAGGTTCCCATTAGGTTTGGTTAGATCCCATTTATGACCTTCGTCTAAAGTCTGAATCAGATCTCAGACTTGGCTCTAAACTTCTTGGCAGTGGCTCCGTTGTAATGAAATGTTAACTCCCTATGGGTTTGCCTGCACTTGAATGCTTTGAGATAGTTCTGTCCTTGGATACGTGCTGCAGCTTGGGCATATTTTCCTGAACTCCGTCCCCCTGGAACACATCCCTGTGTATAGATTCTTCATAATATTTGTTGGCTTCTGGGGTGTGTCCAATCTCTCTTCTCTCCTCTCCTTCCCCCCTGTCCCCTCCACCACCACACACACACACAGTGCATTACTCTTTCTGGTTCTGTTATCCTCTTAAAAGGCCTTTACCACTCCAGATGCCTGCCCCACTCCTTGGGTGCGCTCTCTTTCTCACTTGCAAAGAAAAGCTGCTGCCGCGTGCTGCCCAGTTGATTCACTGACGTCCCAGTCTCACGTAGCACCCTCCTGCCCCCACCAAAATCCATGATTTAAATGAGCTGCTGGTGACCATTTCATACGTAATGCTGATATTTACAAATACTTGCAGACGCTCACAGATGGGGGAAGGGAGGTGGTATCCTCACTGTACTGCAGAGGTTGTGACCAGAATGAATCTGAGCCTAAATTCAAGCTCCTGGAGTTCTTGTCTCATAGTGCTGTGATCAGACTACTAGCCCATATCTCTTATTAAAGGTGTTTGCCATCTTAGGGGGATGCTGCGGGGTGTGTAGCACCCCTCTCCCCAGCCCATTGGGTCACTGCCGCTACCTTGGTATTTACATATTCTCTCCTGTTTCTCAGCAATCAGATGATGAATGTGTCCTCGACCTTGAGCTGATCACTGACCTTGTGCTCCAGATCGATGCCCATGGAGAGCCAGGTAGGTGCTGCTTTACTTTCTCCCTTGCCTGGGGTTTTGGAGGATGGGGAAAGAGCAGGTGAAGCCTGGACCCTTTGCCAAAGCAGATCAGATCCATAAAATAGGGCTGGCTCCTGCAAGGGGCTGGCATCCTGTCTTTCTCTATGGGCACTGAAGGTACTTGGCAAAACCAGCCCTTGATCCTTGTATTGCCCTGGCTGAGAGCACTGTCTTCTGGGTCCAGGTGGTGAAACAGCTACAAAATTGAGGTCAACGATGCCTGAAAGCACCTGTGTGAATGTGCCATCAACCCCTTTGTATTGGATCTGCTCTCTGAGCTCTTTTGCCCTGAGGCAGCCCAGGGTAAACCCTATTGCCGTTAGTGTGCAGCTGCCCTGTGCCCAGGGCTGCTAGAAGCTACAGAGAGACCCCATGTCTGGGATTCACTGAGGCTGCAAGAAGATCTGAAGAGTTTGTCAGCAAAGGATGCACTCCCTGGTAACTGTTGGGCCTGCATATCGCAGAGTCATAAAAGAGTGAGCCAAGCAAGTGGATTTGTGTGTAAAGGCGTGGCCATATAATAAAAAGGGGGTGATGTTCCCAAGTCTCTTGAGATCGCATCAGTAGCTATAGGTCAGTTGGCACGTCTGTCTCTTGGGGATAAAGTAACCCACTATACGAATGCACCGTGCAACTTTGCATCATGTACGGGAGAGCAGTGACCTTACTTTGAATCTCCTGGAGCGTGCAGCGTGGTGTCTGGACACTGGGTAGAGTGGTGGCAAATACTATTTGACCTGCATGGCATTTTTCAACGTGCATTATCGGGCTTCAGAGATGTCGACACACTGTACCACTGAAATGCAGCCACACCCCTAGGACAAAGTGCAGCAGCTGCTGCATTTGTACCAGTGCCCAGGGATCTTGTGTTCCCACAGAGCAGACAGGATCTCGGATTATTTTTTTAAGCTTGAGCTCCTCCCAGTAAACTGCCTAGAATGCTCCTTCTCCCCAGGAAGGATGAAGGCTGGTTTCGAAACTCTGCTTTTAGGAAGTCTGGCTGTTTCAAAGCTAATAAGCTCCATTTCCTCTCATGACAGCGAGCTGTGATCCGAGGACACCTGGTGCTGTCTGTCTGTCTCAATGGCAGAATATCCCATGAGCCAGCCACCATGAAGGAGTTGGTTATACTGTGTCTAAGTGCTCTGACAGGCTGTGTCATGTATTAAATCACCCACTATGTTCTCCCTCTTGATTTGATTTTGTAACTCCCCGGGGTCCCCAGGCTGGAGGGGTGGCTCACCTGGTGCTGTCTGTGATCTGTATGGGCATGTGTCCGACAGGTTTCAGTGGTGATCATGGCTGATAGGTCGGTACCACAGACTTGGTAACCTGTTAGTCTCTGGGTCTAGACGGGAAAATACTGGGCTTCCCCAGGACTCCTTGGAGAGTGGGAGACCTGGCACAGAGGTTAGAGTCGCGGTGTCTGTCTGCAGCTTGGAAAAGAGCTCCATGCATCTCTGTGTTGCCTGTTCTGCACTTGATCCTTTGCAGGTGGGGTCCTCTGCTTCCTTCCTGGCTGGCAGGAGATCAAAGGAGTGCAGCAGCGCCTGCTGGAAACACTCGGTTCTCAGAACACCCGGTACCTTGTCTTACCAGGTGAGATGGCTCTCCAGTGCTTGGGGGAGAGGGAGAGATGGGTGGGGCTGAAACATGGTATTCGAGGTAACACTTCCAGCTGTTGCTGTCTGATGCAGAATGAGTTTGGATGCATCAGACACACTGGTAACCCTGTCACCTAACTGTACATTTGGGGCGGATTGCCCAGGCTATGCTGGCCTGCTGCTGCTGAGGCCTGTGGGGACAGGAGGGGGACAAACTCACTCCGTCTGCCATCATGGAACCCACCGAATGCCATGTTCACCATAGATATGTGCTGAGCTCCTAAATGGTGTAGCAAGGGGAATCTCCACCTATGAACTCCAGGGCCCCTGAATCAGCTGCTGTAAGCTGGAGCAGTACAGAGCTCTGCTGGGGCCAGGGAATTGGGCAGAGTGAGGGCTGGGTGTGTGGGATTCCGAATTCTAGGTGCAGCTTTGCACTGCGCATGTAATTTTAGTTCTTATCCCAATGGGATGTTTTAAAACATTTTTGCAAAATAGTGTTTCATATCTGGTGCCTTCCCGCCACACACCAAATGGCCGAGCTCCATAACCAGGCTGCGGCATGCTGGGTTGTGTGAGCAGGAGCTGCTCTCCTCTGAAATATGCTCGCTTATTTCTGGGCCAGTTGCTCCACTTACCTGCTGTTCTTTGGGGCCCTCAGCATGCAAGCCCATCTGCTGTCGGGAATTTCCCCAGGTCCCTGAGCTATAAGAGGAAATGTGTGGGATGGAGTTACAGGCCAAAATGGAAATGCAAGAACCATGCAGAATGGAATGTCTCCACCTGTGGGTGGGAGGAGGTACTACATCTCCTACAATTAGGAGATTTTTTTTTTTAGGTCACAGAGGTTGAAATGAGCCCTTCCTATCTGCAGCACCTGGAGTATTTTGCCATCTGCTGTTTCATTTTACTGTGCTTAACCCTTCCAAAGGTTGGTTTTGGGATTATTGGAGGATGCAGTGGTGGGTCTGATGAGTAAGCCTGGGAGAACCATTGGTTGGCTGTTCACAGTAATGCCAACGTTAGAAACAACTTTCTTTGCATGTGACAGCAGTGACTAACCCCAGCCTCTCGCAGGGGACTGAGAGAAGGTGCCTACGTGAAGGAAGAGCATGAGCAGTATAGGGAGAGCTCTGGAGGGCTAAGTAGACCTGACCACCTTTCTAACTGGTCAGCACCAGTTAGGCAGAGCAGGACAGGGCTAACTCTGCATTTTCTCATGCCAGTGCACTCCAACATCCCCATGATGGACCAGCAGAACATCTTCCAGCGGCCCCCGCCTGGAGTGAGAAAGATCGTCCTGGCTACCAACATTGCTGAGACCTCCATCACCATCAATGACATAGTGCATGTGGTGGACAGCGGCACTCACAAGGAGGAGCGCTATGACCTCAAAACTAAGGTGCTGGCTCTTCCTTGCCCCGTGTGTCTTGTGTGCATTCCTGGAACACGCTGCAGCTGATGCATGATTCTTAAAGCAGCATTTGAGATGCCCCCGGCCTGCCATTAACTCCTTGGTGCTCAGGGCTTGAATCGCTGAGTCACTTTGTATGTGATCTCTGCAGAGCAGGGATAATTGCTTCCTCTCCCCCTCTCCCCCCCATCTCAGAGGCAGGTCAAAAACAAAAAATACTTGGCCATTGTGACTGATGGCGCAGGGAGCATTGGCTGTCTGAGCCAACTCCCTCCCAGTGCACCGCCTGCCCCAGTGTGCACCAGGAGACTCACCCCTGAACAAATCCTGTTGTCCGTGTGCCACCCTCAGGCAGGGAGATCTACAGAGGGTCCTTACAGCCCTCCCTAACAGACTCCCATCAGTCACTTCCTAGTAGCCAAACCGAGCCGGCTGCGGCTCCACCAGCCGGAGCGAGCGCTGTTGAATAGTGGCATGAGGCAGTGCTTCTGCCGCACACTGGGCTCCTGATTGCCCAGACATCGAGAGAGACTGAATAGGATTTAAAGCGGGTTCTTCGTCAGCATAGCACTAGGCCCAGGCCCCCGGGAGCCCCTCTCCCTGGAGCCAGCAGCATTCAGCGAGGCAGTGTGCTGGGTCTCAAATGAATTTGTGCCGTGGCTGCATGTGTGGCCACCGCAAATTCATGGTGGCCTCAGTTATGACAGTTAAAATAGACTATTGACAGCCTGTTCCCTCCAGAAGTCGTGGTGGCCGCGCTTGAGAATCACTAAGCTAAAGGATGTGCTGTTGAATATTGGGGGGGGGGAGTGTGCAGACTTTGTCCAGCAGATGGCGCCAAACTTGGCGTTTCCCTTCAGCTCAGACAGGGATGAGGGAGAGAAGCCGTGAAGGAGGAAGGCAGAGGCTAAGGTGTGCACAGCATGCATATCCGGCCTGTTGGCTGCGGTCATTGCAGCAGGGCAGTACAACAGGAACACGGGTTCGATTGGTGGGATAGCTTGTGTGTTTATTGCTGCCGTTTGGCAGACGTGTGAAATCAAGCTCCCTTCTGCCCAACTCTGGAGGTTGCCTTAGTGGAAGGTAAAGGTCCCATGGTTCTTTCCAATGCCCCGCCGTAGTGCTGGGGGTGGTGTGTGTCTGAGATGCCAGGATTTGTATGAAATGGACAAGCAAGGTCCTTGCCCACTCTGCAATCAACTAAGGATTGTTTTATCCAGCGCTCCCCTCCTCCAAATCCCACTATAAGTGTCTACACTTTACAGACCTAGTTTCCCGTCGCTTGCTGCAATGTTCATTATTGCTGCTCCTGATTAGGTGTTCAACCCCAGAGGCAGTTGCATCTCGGTGGTGGGTACAGTTACCCTTTGTGTCTAGTCCCTATAGCAGGTTGTTTGCAAAGCACTTGGCCCCAAAAGGGGTGTATGGGTGTGGGTGTCACTCACTGGCCTAGGACTGAGGAGAAGGGGGAGAGCTTCCCAGCTCCTGCAGTGGGACTCTGCACACTAGAGAAGCAGCTTGCCAGCTAGATCTGAGCTAGGTGACATGGACAGCTCTTGGGGCAGGGGTTCCTTGGCTCTCTGGGCTAGAGGGGGAGCTTGGTGAAACAGACTAAATCGCAGCAAGAGCACTTGCCTCTAACACTCCTCTTCCCCCAGGTCTCCTGCCTGGAAACTGTGTGGGTGTCCAAGTCCAATGTCGTGCAGAGGCGAGGGCGTGCTGGCCGCTGCCAGTCGGGCTTTGCCTATCACCTCTTCCCTCGCAGCCGCCTGGACAAAATGCCCACTTTCCAGGTTCCTGAAATCCTGCGCACTCCCCTGGAGAATCTGGTGGTGCAGGCCAAGATCCACATGCCAGAGAAGACGGTAGGTGTAGCACGCGGCTCGGAGACCACAGTGCTGGCGGAACTCCCTCTGCCAGCGTGTTTCTGCCCGCTCTGTGCCCCTTCCAGTCAGTGGTTTTGAGCTCAGGTCTGCAGGTAGTAAACGGGAAATCCAGGGTGCTGCAGGAGGTGCTGATAAGTAGGTAGGATGTTCCCCGAGACTTGGTAATGAACCTGTGTGCCAGCCCCATGCTTAAGGGGCCCTATGGTCTTGTCCAGGGATACTCATTAAAGATCCTGTTTGCCTGAGCACTGATAATTTCACTTTGCTTCCCTACACTCCCCTTATCATTTCAGTGCGCTACCGTTTTCGCCACCTCTTCCTGCCCTAGACAGTAGTGTTAATGCAGGGAGCCCCCCAGAGGGAAATGTGCAGATTAGCCAGGGTTAGCACCCGGCGTACGTGGTGCCATGCGGAAACACAGAGCACTGAACTCGGCTCCCTGCGGGTAAGCAAAGGAGGAAATGACATTCCAGTGTTTCGATGTAGAGCAGCCATTTCTGGGCAGGGTGGAGAATTCTTCTGCGTGGGTCAGAGTCGCTCCTGCGCTGGGGAACCTCATGTTGTCTCTGCGTGTGTGTTGCAGGCAGTCGAATTCCTCTCCAAGGCTTTGGATAGCCCTGACATCAAAGCTGTGGATGAAGCTGTGATCCTCCTGCAGGAAATTGGTGAGCTCACTCTGAACGTGGAAAGGCCACAGCGCCTGTCCAGATATAAGAAGCTGGGCTTGGGACGGGATCCTCTTGCTCTGGGTTGGAGTGGGATCTGAGCCCTCGATCAGAGCGGGGAGTAGCTGGAACCATTCCAGCCATATTCACTTAGCTTGTGCTGGTCTAACTCTTGATTTCGCGCACTGCTTTGGTTATTGGGGTAGATAGAGAGGGAGGAGAGTGGTGGCTCCAGGAGTTACAGCGGGGTGCTCAGCTGACCACGTGGTCATCTTGCAGCCCTTTCACTCTTTCCTAAGAGGTCCGAAGCTGCTGGGGGTCAGTGACTCCCCCGGGGCAATGTACTCCTGAAGGTTCGTGGCTGGAACCCAGGGGGCCGTGCCCATCCTGGAGGTGACTTATTGGCTGGCACCCCAGTCTCCTGCGTCAGATTGCAGGGTACTTGCCCTGCCTGCAGAGTGGCACCATGTCTGAAACCAGTGGCCTCCCCTTCCCGGTCCTGGCGGTGCTGCGGGGAGGCTGATGGATGTGCCCCATGGCGGGGTTCTGTTGCAGGAGTGCTGGATCAGCGGGAAGCCCTCACCACGCTGGGCAAACGCCTGGCCCAAATCTCCACAGACCCTCGGCTGGCCAAAGCCATTGTCTTGGCATCCATCTATCGCTGCCTTCATCCGCTGCTCGTCATCGTCTCCTGCCTCACTCGAGACCCCTTCAGCAGCAGCCTGCAGAACCGAGCGGAGGTGGACAAGGTGAGGGCCGCCCGCCGGGGCCGTGGCAGGGAGGGGGCGAGGAGGGTTTGTTGCTCATCTAACTCAGCTTCCTGGCTCTAGGCGAAGGCCATTCTGAGCGGAGAGAGCGGGAGCGATCACCTGGCCTTTGTCAGGGCTGTGGCCGGCTGGGAGGAGGTGCTGAGGCGCAGAGACAGCCGTGCCAGAGATAACTACCTGCAGGACTACTTCCTCTACGCCCCCAGCCTGCGCTTCATCAATGGTGAGTCCTGCAGGCCCCTCCCACCGCAGGAGCAAGTGCCATGCCCAAGGGGCGAGAGCTTGGCTGTAATGGGGGTGGGAAGGGTGGGTGAACGTGGGGGGAGACTCTGGGCAAATCCCTCGTGGGCGAGCCCCAACCTTCGAGTGACTGCACAGCTGGGCCTCCTGCCCCTCTGCACAGAAACTGCCAGGGAGCTTCAGGCCAGGCATTTGCCTGTGACAGCGAGTGAATCGGCCTTGCGTGACCCAGAGAGGTGTGGGTGCTTCCGCAGGAGTCAGTCTGTGTCTGACCATGGGTGCCCATCCCTCGGAGGGAAGGGAGCAAAGGCTCCGGGGTGAAGCACCCGAATGGGGAAAGGGCTGGCAGCTGTCTGGGTACAGGCTGTGAGCTGGGACTTACAGAGGGGTGGGCAGCAGCTCCTGTGTTGAGAGCCGGGTGCTCATAACCTGCCCTGGCTCCTCCCCACAGGCCTTGTCAAGCAGTTCTCCGAGAACATCTACGATACCTTCTTGGTGTCGGCGCCCTCAGACTGCACCATGCCCTCTGCGGCCTGCAATCAGTACAGCGAGGAGGAGGAGCTGGTGAAAGGCGTCCTCATGGCCGGCCTCTACCCCAACCTCATCCAGGTAGGAGCCCCCCAGGTGATGGGAGTTCCCTCCCTTCCCCTGTGGCTGCCCCAGTCCCAGGGCTCAGCAGGCTGCCAGCACTCTTGGGCATTGTGCGGTGGGGCCACAATCTCCTGGCTCCCTGGACGTTGTCCATTGCATAGTGTGTGAGAGGGCGGGGGTGGGGGGCTGTGTTCTGCGATCACTCTCCTTCCACTGGGGCTCTGTGCTCGTGTGTCTGTTGCTAGGGCACGGCCGAGGGCAAATTGCCTGCGCCCCATCCCGTGTGACATACTCAACCCCTCCCAGATCTCTCCCACTGCCAAACCAGCCAGGCCGTCTGGTCTCAACCACAGGCCTGTGCTCATCCAGCCATGGCTCATGGAGGCGATGGACAATTCCTCCCCCGCTGGGCTCCCCAATCCTCTGCCTCCTGTGACATGTTTTGCAGCAGCCAGGGCTGGCTATCACGTCTTCCTGCCCACAGCTGTCACCTGCCAGCAGCAGGGAGAGGGCAAGGCTGCCGCAGCAGCTCCAGGTGGCCAGGAGGGAAATCCCTGCTCCGGTCTTGCTGGTTGCCCTGGATTCCAGCAGCACCTGGCAGGTCTGTGTGTAAACTGACTCTCCTGCTTGCTGAGGTGCCTTTCCTGTTCCCAGGTGAGACAAGGCAAAGTCACCCGGCAGGGAAAGTTCAAGCCCAACAGTTACTCCTATCGGACAAAGGCTGGCACCGTCCTGCTGCACAAGTCGACCATCAACAGGCAAGTGGCAGACGTGAGGGTGTGAACGTGGGGGCAGAGAGTCCTGGTGCACGCTGAGGCCAGCACCGCGGGGAAGGGAGTGAGCTCCCCGATAGTGGGGCTAGAACCTCCTCCTAGGTGGGTTTGCAGGGGCCGCTCTCTGCTGCCGCTCCGAAGAGGAGCTCCACTGTTCCAGGGCTGCCTGGCCTCGCCCTTTGGACAGGGCCGTCCCTTTGCGCTGGGCTGTGCCTGGCGTGTTGTAAGTGGCAGGGGTGGGGTGGGCTGGTAGCAGCTACCTGCATGTGGTCCGCAGTAACCCCCTGCTTTTCCTGACCAGGGAGGCCTCTAAGCTGTACAGCCGCTGGCTGACGTACTTCATGGCGGTGAAGTCCAACGGCGGGGTGTTTGTGCGGGACTCCTCCCAGGTCCATCCGCTGGCCGTGCTGCTAATGACTGACACGGATATCCACGTCCGAGGTGGGTGCTACGGCTGGTTTCCCCCGCTCTCCCAGTCGTGCTGCTCCGCAGTGCTGCCTTCCCACCTCTGCTCGGGCCCTGCCCCCGGCGGTAGAGGGGTGTAAACTGAGGCATTTGTCCGAGCAGGAGCCCTTGCTCCTGTGTGACTTCTCCCTGGTAGCTCCTGGCAGAGTTGACCCTTCGAGCACCATGGAGGCAGTGGTTACTTACCTAGAAACTGGTCTGCCCATTCCACCCAGCTGCTGGAGCCCACGCTCCCAGCCTTCCCCTGCCTGCTCCCAGTTCTGTGTCCTCTGCCGCTTGCATGGTAGGACTCTTGCTTTGGGCTGGATGCTGATAAGACGGATACACTGTGGCTTTCGGACCATTCCCCTCTGGCTGGCTTAGCACCTGAGGCAGGAAGGGCTGCCAGACCCAGACAGTGTCTGGACAAGCAGGTATTTGTGAAATCTCGTGCTCGGCAGCTAACGTTTCACAAGCTGGGCCCAGTTCCCGACCGCTCGAGGGCCTGACTTGTGTGGCTACGCCAGCAAGAGGCGGACAATGGCTTCTAGCCTAAACTCTGTCACTTGGTGATTGAGGTGGGGGCTGGAGCTGAGGAACAATTTCTCCTCCCCGGGGAGATGCAGCTTTATCACTCCAGATGTAAGCAATACCTCAGCAGGCCCCAGGGTCTGTACAGCCTTGGGACTGTAACCACCTGTTCAGGGCTAGTGTGGCCTTTCCCAGTCCCTTCCCAAGGCAGCAGCCTGGAGTGAGTGAGGGTAATGCCATCAGCTGCTTCTCCCTGTCTCCCTTTCGCATGTGCACAGACCTCGAGCTGCTCCTTCCCGAAATGTGTGGAGGAGCCTGAGTGCTCCGGCAGGTGAGAGTACAGTGTGCAGAGGGGATCTCAGACTTTGGCAAACTGAGGGCGCATGGGGTGGGTCTGCACCAGGCCCTCCTGCTCCAGAGCATTGTGACACGCTGGGCCCAGTCAGCTCCATTCTGCTGGTTAACTCCACTCAACTGCTCCTCTCTTTTCCCCCAAGACGATGGCTGGCGGGCGACGGTCTCTCTGACCGACAGTGACCTTCTGGTACTGGAAGGAGACTCGTACACAATCCGCCTCTTGCGTGATTTCCGAGTGTCGCTCTCCAAGATGGTGGAGACCTGCCTGTGTTACGAAATGTCTGCTATCCCGGGGGACCTGCACCATCAGCACAGCCAGCTGCTTGACATCTTGGTGGATCTGCTCAAGGGACCTCCTGGCAGCTTTGGCGCCTAGACAGAGGTGGAGGATTGAGCGTGGGGACTTGTAATTTGTATAAAGATGTTCACAAATGTTTATTTAAATAAAGTTCTATTTATCCCTTGTGAAGTCATCTCTCTCCATCCTAGAAGATCAGTGTTGTCAGAATCTCCTGCTGTTGGCTCCGGGCATGGTCATCGTGTAGGAGGAACCAGCGCAACCCTGGCGTCGACCGCTGCTGAGACACACAGAAGGGACTGGAAGTGCTGACGCCCCCGAGTTCAATGGAAAGCCACTTCCTCTCTTCCGAGGGTCGTCGGAGCCCCTGAACTGGAAAGCAATCGACACCGCTGACTCCTGCAACCCTTCCGTCGCCTCCACCCCGCGGGGCGTGCCCAGAGCAGCTCTCCCCAGTGTGAGAGCTGCTCTCAACTTAGGAGGAAGTTGGACTTTCAGCTCATGGCTGTTCCTGCACTGAGGGTTGGGGCCAGTCAGAGCCGAGCTCGCAGCTCTGCTGCAGGGTGGTGGTTTGTCATCTTAATTTTCCACTTGCTGAGCCCGGGCTGAAGAGGCAAGAGGGAGAGCGAGCCCCGGGAGGGTCTGGACCCGACATTCCATGCCGAGGGCATCTCTGAGCCCGTGGCAGCTAGAGGTGGTTTCCTGCTGCACAAATCAAGCTCAGTGTTGGCATTAGGAGTGTGAGATGTCATGTAGTTTCTATCTGCCTGTATTTTTGTCCTTTTTTGCTTTTTATTTTTTTAAATTTCTTGTTCTCCCTCTGTCAAGGAGGCCAGCTCCCTGTAACCTGTGCAACCCAGAAAGGGATTGCAGAGGCCACTCATTCTGGTAGCCTGTCTCCTTGAGTAATGCTATTCCCTGTTTTTCTATGACCTAGGACCAGAGTAGCACAGACGGAGGGTTCTGTGACTAACGCACAACGTTCTCAGGCAAGAGCTCTAATCCCAGCTCTGTCTCCAGTCCCTGGCTGTCGATGAAGATAGCAGCCTACCTCACAGGGCTGTTGTGAGGATAAATTCACTAATGTCTGTAAAGTGTGTGAGACGGGTGGCTGGAGAGTGCTACAGCTGAGCTGGTAGCAGAAAGTCGCTTTGCAGATGATGTCTATTATGAAGTGCACCAGAGGCGCAGGTGAAAGTCCTGTATCCTAACGTTGCAGCCGTCTGCTTGCTAGTACAGGCACTGCTACGGCTGCTGCTGATCTGCCCAGCAGGGAAATGAAAGGTGGTCACTGGACTTGCGATTTGTTTTTATTTCTACTGCTCTTTGTAACTAAAAAGAGATTAACACTACCCTATGGCAGCTGGCAGAGGCACCTGTGTGATGGGAAAAGGTCATAACTAGGCCTGGCCTGGCCCAGCCCAGAGTCTAGTTTAGGTATGGGGCACAGTATTGTAACTGGGTTCCCTGTTACCCTTCTAATGGGGCTGGTAATAAGCCACTAGGAGCTCCATCCTCCCACACGAGAGCCAGCAGCTTTCCACGTATGGATTAACTACAGGAACAAAAACTAGCCTGTCATGGCCTTGCACTGGGCTAGAACTGTGGCAAAGACATGAAGCAGCCCCTTGCCCTTGTAACTGAAGCACTCCATCTGGTGGAGTGGAGATGGAATCGCTCCGCTCTAGCTATGGCCTGAAGGACGGGCAGAGGGTGGTTACAAGGGAGCAGATGTCATTGGTGGCAGTGAGCTCCAGGTAGAGGTTACTTTGGCTTCAGCCTCTCCTTGAGTAGCATTGTTCAGAACTGCACCTGAGGGAGGGGCTGTCCCAGGCAGCCTGGCGGTCTTGGACCCTGTAGTCATGCAAAACTTTTCATCTACATTTCACTTGCTCGAGAGGTTGTCACAATAATTTGACCAGTGTTTTACATTTTCAGTCTGTACAATAAACAGTATGGTTTTTCCCTTCCAGCAGGTAAAAATAACTAAGCTATTGTCTAAATGGTTCAGAACTAGTGTGATATTGGGATACTTCAGTGGCTGTTATGTGATACTGGATCTTTTTACAACGTTAGATTAAAGACAATAAAAAGGGATAGAGTAGTAACTGGTTCTGTCCTTTATTAACCACTGTATTCAAAGCAGATTGTTCTCTTGCTACAGACTGCAGCCAAACAGCCTAGGATATGGACCCCCCCCCCAGCTGCACAATGTTTTTATTTTGCGGGAGGAAAGAGGAGAAGCTACCATTAAATCATAGTGCTGAGCCCAGAGGTGCTGCAGGCCTGGTGCTTGAGCGAGAGCAGTCGTGTGTGAATGGAGCCGGTACCCTACTGCCAAAAGGTTACATCGCTCAAGGGTGGCTTGTCATCTCAACCTGATTTCCAGTGCAGCAGGTAGTCTTAGAGAGGTACTAACACTTGCAGTGTGGGATGCTCCTGCTATTTCAGGGGCCCTGATGGGTTGTAATACCTTGCTGTGCTACCCAGGGCAGTGGACTAGATGATCTGGTAGGTCCCTTCTGGGCTTAAATTCTATGAGTGACAGCACGTGCCTCCCTTATTCCTCATTCGTTTCCAGTTTTCACACACACCCTGCAGCCTCAGGCTCAGTTGAGCCACACCACACCTGGCCCTCCCAGCCTAAGGGGTCCAGGTGTAGAGGAGGAATAAAGGCAACTATGTAATTAACTCAAACAACATTTAGAAGCTGCACCTGCAGAAGAGGCAGCTTAAGAACAAGGTGGCGTCTCTGCTGCAGGCCTTCAAAGTGAGCAAGCAATATGAGCCATGACTTACAGGCCCCTCCTTGGGGCCACACACGTGTTGCCAACAGGGTTCCTGCTCTGCAAACAAGCTGGACAGAGTAGGGATCTAAGGAAGAGATGTCAGTCACAGCCTTGCCACAGCCAGGAAGAAGCCTGTTGAATGTTGGGGGAGGGATAGCTCAGTGGTTTGAGCATTGGCCTGCTAAACACAGGGTTGTGAGTTCAATCCTTGAGGGGGCCACTTAGGGATCTGGAGCAAAATCAGTACTTGGTCCTGCTAGTGAAGGCAGGGGGCTGGACTCTATGACCTTTCAAGGTCCCTTCCAGTTCAATGAGCTAGGATATCTCCATAAATTTAATGGCCAAGGAGTTGGCTCTTATGCTGTTTACTGGTCCCTACCAGCAATTTCAGCCTGTTAACTGATTGTCACCTGCAATCCTTGACCATGCCCAACGCAAGAGCTGCAGCAAGGCCCCTAGTCAGAATGCAGGGACAGCTAGAAGGCCAGGCTGAGGACAGATACATAGCAGCTCTACTTGGCCTTCTGTGAACCTACACAGTATAGTGAGGTATGGTGTCTCCAACTTCCCTCTCCATCCTAGGCACCAACACCTAAGCCAGTCTTCTTCAGGGGGCAACCCCACTTTTATCTAGGGAGCCTCCCCAGGCTACAACTGCACCCACCTTGAAGAGGAGCTGGAGCTTGTCCCATCCAGAAAATCCTAGACCCCAGAGGGTGCTTGTCTTGTAGGAGAGAAGAGGGTGATCTTACTGCAGTCAGGTTCTTATACTGCCCCCAGCCCCATAGCTGTTACCCCAGCCTTGACTATCTAGGTCTATTCCCTTTGTTAAGGGCTCGCTATGGAACATGGGACTTGGTGACACTGAGGGAGCGTTACTCAGCAAGTGAAGCTGGGTAACACTCCCTGGTGGCTCCATAGTCCCCACAGAAAAAAGACCAAATGAGGCAAAGGTAGGGGCACTACCTCATGCTGGTTGAATATTTTAAAACCAAGAGGCAGGTAGCAACTTGCATAGGGATCACTAAAGGAAGAGGAGCGAAGTCATTATGGCAGAGGTCTCACACTCAATCTACCTTAGGGACAGTGCCAGTCCTCAAAGCCTCCCAGGGGGCCAATGTCACTCATGCTGCCCAGAACCCACCCCCAAAAAACTCTGTCCCCCACCTGCCTAAGGCTCTGGGATGGTGTTTGGGTGAAATGGAGGTCTGGGGTAGGGTATTGAGGTGCAGGCTCTGGGAGACAGTTTGGGCTCTAGGAGGGGGTCTGGGAGGATTATGTGGGGGGGGTGCAGGCTCTGGGAGGGGGGCAGGCCAGGGGGGCTTCTGCTCACTGCTGCCCCCAGGCACGGCCCCCACAGCATCCCATTGGGCTCAGGGGCAGTGCACAGAGGCACAGACCCACCCCTGGAGCGAGCAGGCAGACGCAGATCAGCTCCACTGCCCGAGCCCCTGATGGAGGAGCTCCAGGTGGGGCCACATAGAGACCCAGCCCCAAAACTGCTGGAGCCCCACAGGCCGGGAGTTTGAGACCCCTGTGCTACAGTCAGGATGAAAAGAGCAGCGGTTTCCCCACAGCACAGAGCACTAGGCCTGGACTTGATAAAGGGACAAAAATAAGAGGAACTCAGTGCGGGGAGCTGGAGAGGTTTAATTTGTGCACCACTCTAGGGCCTTTCTAAAAACAGCCGAGCTGAATTTCTGCCCCTCCCCTTTCTTCTAATTCTGCCTCTCAGCCTGATTTGCAGCAGTGCTCAACCCCCACAGCTCGCAGTTGGAAGAGTTGCAGATGCTCATCGTGTCTGGAAATCTGGTCCCTGAGGTTTAGGTCTCCAAAGCACTTTGCCAACATTAAAGTATCCACAGGAAGCAAGATTTACCCCATCGTCCATATCAGGAACCTGAGACCAAGATACAGTAACTCACTTGCCCAAAGTCACAGAATTAGGTTCACAGCTGGGAGTCAAGACTCAAGTTATCAGCACAACAAACTGGAACCTCACTTTGTATTTCCTCTCCACTCCCTGTAGCACAGGCAAAGCAGCTCCTGTCGAGAGGCAGCACCAGTGACACTGAAGGAAACGTAACAGTCCGTTCTCCTACCACGCAGCCACGTACACCACAGGTCAGAGGACTTGGGCTCCCCAGATTAAGCCATTTATACAGCACCATCAGCGCACATGGTGCGTTAGGATCTAAGAGAGATCCCCATTTCACTCAACTACATTCTATTCTCTGGACTGACCTCCACAGTGAAGAGGGGAATATGGAGGCTGAGTGACTGACTACACATAGCAAACGAGAGCCCTCTAAGAGCTGGAGCTGCCAATACTGCAGGAGAATGAACGTACCCTGCTCCTGCCTCTGCCCGTGGTGGATTTACGTAGCAGCAGCCTAGGATTAACCCACCATCCAAAGAATGGGTGCGTTTCCCAGAAAAGTATCACCTCCCAAAGAAATGCAAATTCACACTGGTGCCAAGGTTGAACATCTAGAAGCTTTATTTCAATCCTTTACAATAGTAAGAATCACAACGTCAAATCAGGAAATGTTGCTAATGGAGACACCAGTCTTGTACAGTCAATGAGGGGGGTGAAACAAAGGCAGAAGTAAACCAGTACGAATTCACTCCCTGGTGTCAGTACCAGGGGTTTGCACTCCCCCTCTAGTATTCTACCACCTCTCCCAAGTAGCTGGAGTCTCAGACTTTACATCCATGCAATAATCTCCCCCCCTACCCTCCCCATCAGCACCCTCTAGATTATAGAAACATTTGTATCACTCAACATTACAGCAACAGTTGGCTGCACAGTTGCTGCCAAAACTGGACAGCTCCGTGCTCTCCTCAGTCATTATGGTGCATCTCATGTGACGCGGAAGGAGCCTCTGTATAACATTCCTACAACACAAAAATGTTAATACTTAACCCTTAGAGAGCACCTTATACACACGGATCATACCTCACACCTCCACTGTGAAGTAACTATTATTACCCCCATTTTGCAGATGAGGAAACTGAGCCCGAGAGGTTAAGTGATTTCCCAAGACTACAGAGAGAGACAGTATCGAAGCCAGGATTAGAACTCCAGTGTTCCGTGCTCCTAGCCCTGTGCTCAGAGCATACCTGCCTCTCAGTCCACCCCCTCCCACTTTCCTTCTATGCCTTTTCCACCATGTACCTATGTTAAGGGATTACTGAGCCTTCAGGAAATACCGAGTGCCAGAAAGGGAAGTCAGCAGAGGGCTGGAATAAAGGAGTCTTGACTGATCTTAATACAGGATGGCATCCAGTGTGAGAGAGATTTTTGTGAGAAGGAAAATATATATTGTAGCTAGATCGTCAGTGGCAAAGGGCAACAAAAGGTGGAGGATGCTTTCCACAGCTTTCTTCCATAGTTCTACATTTATCTTGGCTTCTACAGCTTGTCACACTCTTCTGGGAAGCGAAGAATCTTCCTGTGAATTTCCCCCACACACACACACACTCTGAAACTGCCCCTGGGCGGAGTGACAATGTCTGTGGGGGGAGTCATATCTTTTATTGGACCAACTTCTGTTGGTGAGACAAGCTTTTGTGCTCTGAAGTCAGCCCATTAAAAAAATGTGACTTCACCCACCTTGTCTCTCTAATATCCTGGGACCAACATAGCTACAACAACACTGCATAGACTTGGGCAGAATGGCATATCTGCCACCCCAAAAAGACGACACGTTCTCCAGCCAACTAACCGGTTACTCCTCCACTGAGCCTTTGCATGGTGCTCCAGCGAAAGCACTAAAAAGGAAATGGCCTGAGACTAAAGAGGTCTTGGCCTTTTCTTTCCTTCTGTCACCTGTGGTAGAACATGGGACATCCTGGCAGTTCGAGGATCTGGAAGACACTGAGTAGCCGTGGTTCAATCATGTCAGAGGGCACCAAACACACAATGGTTCTAGTCTAGAGCCTCATTCACACTGACGCACTATGCTGTGTACAGGGGATGACAGCAAGGATCAGCATAGAGAACTACATTCAGTTAGCAGTACGGGACCAAGAATGACAACGGGAGGCACATTCAGGCTGTCGCCCAGCCTCTGGGGCCAGGTGCTGCACAGCAGAACACACGCAGCCCCGTAACAACAAAGGCCAAGGCAGCCAGACCGTGCAGCCTCGAGTCCATCCACTTGTTTATTTGAATGTCCTTTGTTTTACAGTATTAAAGCCCCACTGAACGGTGTATGTTACTGATAAGCAACGGGATGCAAGGCTCCACTGTCAACTAAACAGCCCCCAGGCACTGAGAAGCCAGCCATTCCCACCGATGCCCTGACTGCACCCCAATGCGACAGGCTGGTGCGTTAGAGAACTCAAGTATGGAAGGTGGAGCCAAGAGTCAGCACAGAAAAGGAACCTCCAAGCTCCTGCAGGAGTCACTTTCCAAAGAGCCTATTAACCTCACCGGTGCCTTTCACCACATCAGCCATTACAGACGTCTCCAAGCCAATCCCAGCATTACCCATAAGCCCAGAAAAAGATTCCTTTTTCCCCCAAGGTGAGAGTTGTCATGGCCCTAGGGGACACATTCCCATCTAGCCTGGCCGTGGCTCTTGTTAGCAGGGCGCATCTCCATTTCCAGCCCATCACACTCTGCCACGGGGCTGCTCAGCGCTGAGACCACAGCAGCCGGTTGCTTTTATGCCCCATCCATCGGGAGTCAAGTCCATTGTAGCCTAAAGTTTCCTGTCAGATGTGCTTATGAAACCCAATCCAACTGCCACCAGGGAAAAGAACGCTAACCCCACCCCACCTGTCCCCTGGCTGTGCCAAGCCATGCCAGCTTCTTGCAGATACCTGAGAAACCAGGGGAATTCCCTGGGTCTACAAGGACATCTCAGGCCAGGAACATTTACATTCAAGCCGCATTTAATTCTGACTCAACTCGCCCCTTTTCAAATTGGAATTTATTTACTACGTAGTCCTAGGATCAACCCTAACAAGAATACACACAGATCCCTGGCGTTACGCTACCTCCTGCCAGTTGAACCCCACCCAACTGGCATCCCTAATGTTTGGGAAGAGGAGCCCGGCTCACGAGAAGCCTTCCGTTTTACATGCGTCATCTGGAGAAGATGCAGCTGAAGAGAGAACCTCTGGCTCCTTCAAACAGCGCAAGTCAACATGGCTCAGAAGCCTTTCCCTGCACGGGGGCCAATCCTGCTCCCACTGGAGTCAGTGGCTGACTGCAATGGAAGCAGCATTGAGCCGTGAGGGGCAACAGCTCAGGAGTTTTCAATTTGCGGGGCAATGTCCCAAATATTTAAAGACAAACCAGGACTAACGGGATTTTCAGCTTCTCGCAGAGATTTTCCAACCTGCTGCAGAATAGCCAGTAACGCTTCCCGCAGCTTTCATTTTCAGGTCTCAACATAACTCAGCGCTTGCTCCCTGCCCTCCATCTAGGAAACCAGAGCCATTTCAACCACACACACAGAACTACTCCCAGGTGAGCAATATGTACAGCTATTTCTTTAAAATAAAACACAGAATTCTTAGTAAAACGGAAGCTGTCCTAACAAAACCAAACTGGTATATCTGGATCTAGTTTAAGTCACCTAGGGTACATCTACACTACAGCGGGGAGTCGATTTAAGATACGCAAATTCAGCTACGTGAATAGCGTAGCTGAATTCGACGTATTACAGCCGACTTACCCCGTTGTGAGGACGGCGGCAAAATCGACTTCTGCCGCTTTTTGTCGGCGGCGCTTACTACCACCTCCGCTGGTGGAGTTAGAGCGCCGATTCGGGGATCGATTGTCGCGTCCCGACGGGACGCGATAAATCGATCCCCGAGAGGTCGATTTCTATCCGCCGATTCAGGCGGGTAGTATAGACCAGGCCTTAAACACAGGCACAAGTGTTAGAGAGAAGTGGCACGGAAGCACAGAGAGCTCTTAGCGCTCAGCTGAAACCTGTGAGAGTTTGGGACGGTTTGGGCACATTTAGAGATAGGCCTTCACTCTGCTGCCACCTTAAGATGCTGTGTAAGCTTATTGACCGACCAATTCATCAGAGAAAAGCAATCAAGAGGGATGGGGAGGAGGCAAAACTTAACTCTTGGCAAAACAGGTTTTTTTCTTTTTCTTTTTTTGTAATCTCAGAACATAAAGTGCAATGTTGCTATCTGCCTGCCTATCATGGCCCCCGAACTAAACACTCGCTGCCCAGTGAAATCGGTAAAAAGGACCCTCAGAAACATCCTGCCCCAATGGCTTTACTCTTCCCTGCGGTCTCTAGCAGCATGAAGTGAAAAGAACGTGATATTTCAGCTTCCGCCTCACTCCGAGTCATTCAGAAGAAAACAAAGGAGCGTTGGCCATACGTATCTGGAGCGCGTGGCTGGATTTTACAGCAGTGACTGGAGTCTGTTATCAGCTGCTCCCCCACAGGAACCTCACTCATTACTGTGCATTTCTCAACTCCTGGGTCTGGAAGGGAGCCCCAAGCCTGCCTTCAGATTACCACCAATCCCAGCATCTGGTGTTAAACAGGAATTTAGCTGGGGCTCCACATACCTGCAGACACGGGACTGAGAGATTGTCATTGGGTGATGTACACCTACCCTACTGCAGAAATGCGCCAGCCAGTGCAGCCCTGTCAGGTCTCCTATTTCACAGCAAACTTCCATTATTGCTTTGGGAAACAAAGTCTGTGCCTTTTCCTGTTAAGGGGATTAACCTTCCCTCTTGAAACCATTTCTCTTGCTCAAATACCCCCTTCCCGCTCAATCCCAATTCACAGATTGAAAGAGATCTCGCTGGTGTTTAGAATTGAGTAACACAGCGTAGGAAGCATCAGAGCAGGGGCAGTGATATATACCGGGAGGGGTACATGCAGGTGAATGGGTCTCTATGAACATCAAGAAAGATCTGAGCCAGCCGGCAGAGCCAGAGCGGCTGTCACAGTGCTTCAGGGCATCACAACACAATTCTGCCATCTTACCCTGGGGAAAACGCTGGTTCTCCTCCCTTACTGTTGTAGCAGGACAGCAAGAGCAACTGGCTATGGGGCCACCTCTTAATCCACCCCACTGGGGGCAGTCTTTCAATGAATGGGTTGGCTATTCCTGGCTTCCTGGATATGGTGCTGCCCCGGCTACCTCTGGTTGTGCAGCTGCAGCCCTACATCTCCAGCGACCATCTCTCCAGAGCAAGGTAAACGGAGGAAAGAACAAAGAGGGTTACGAGAATATTAACCGCCTCGGGATGGGCTCTCAAAACAAGCATTGAGAGATGTAAACAACTATGTGGAACTTTCAAGCACAGAGGGCAGGAGAATTTGACGAGCCCAGCAACTTCTCCCTGGTCTTAGGGTAGAGTGCGTGTAGCATGAATTGGAGAGGAAAGGTGGTGGTGATGGGGAAGAGGGGAACAGAGGGAGTTTTATGGAGAGAACAGGGTATATATAACAGCCCCTTTCAGGTGCAAATCTGCATTGTTTATTCAATTTTGTATTTAGAGGAAAAAGCACTTACAAGACTAGCAAACCACTTGGATGCAAACTATTACATTTTAATGCCATTTTATTAGAAATCATGCAAACTTTAATATAAAAAATACAAGTGCAATAAGAATCTTTGTGTGTAAATACAGATTCCGGGTTTCCGTGTCATTGTCAGCTTCCCAAAGAGAAATATTCCCACAAGCAGGGGAAGATGTGGGCTCCTCTCCACCCCCCTACTTCAAATAGGCCAGCCCCCTTAGCAGAAGTCTGTCTTCAGTTAGCTTTGATCCCTGTATTTTGTTATTCTGCTTTTTGCTTTAAGTTAGTTGGATGACTCAAGACCACCAGTTTTTTATATACATTTTGTTTCTTTAGTGTTGTTCGCAACATAAAACAAGGAGCTCAAACCACAATGGTGTGTGATCTCTTGATGAGCCAGGGCTATAACGCCTTCGTATTGTAAGCCTGCCTACTCTGCCCCTCCCAACCCTTCACGGACATTCAGCTCTCCCTCTCTGGCTCCCTGAATGGGAGGCAGCCTTTCATTTCTTCCCCATCCTAGCCTCCCACCAGATTGCATCTAGCCAGGTAATCTCTTTACCCCTACATTTAACCTTTGTTAAAAATAATACACATCACACTGGATCCCTTGCATCAGAACACACACCCTGCATTAACCTGCAACATACTGTTTGAAGCCGCTCCCTGGCCTGATACCCTAACCCTGGCCTGATACCATGGCAAAGAAAAAGAAACAACAAACGGTTTGTGGCTATTCGAGTTAATAAATATACTTTGCGCCCTTTGTTAATCCAATAGAAGCAACTACAAAGGTGCCAGGGCATCCTCTCGGGCTTGGTTATTTACCCCGATAGGAGGTTCTCTAAGCATCCCCTTAGCATCGCTTGTTGCAGTCAATACAAGGCTTAGTTGAACTGTTACAGCAAGAGATTTTTTTTTTTTTAAAGCACATTCTTATGCCTTTCCTTTCAGACATGGCTTAATCCCATGAATTTGCTCCATCATTTTAAAATATTTAAAATAAAACAACACAAAGAAAAACAACAGTTACAATTGCTGGATATGTCGATAAGAAGCCAGCACTGCAGCAGCGGTTAATGTCTTTATTCCTAGGGTTAGGAAAAGAAGGAAAGAGAGAAAAGGAAACTTAGCATGGTCATAGCACAATAAATCATCAACACTTCGTCACAAAAAAAAAAAAAAAAAGAAAAGGTTAAAGTCAACAGTTAAAACAGCCTAATGTGTGTGTATAATATCGATAATCATTAAATAGGAACAGCCGAAACTGAAGCAGCAGGAGGAAAAGTTAAAAAAGAGAAAGATCACAGCTTATCCCCATTAACTCCGGCCTGGCTTTGGCCACTCATAGTGCAGCCCCAACACTTCCGCCCAAACGCAGCCATAGAATGAGGCTTGGCACCCTCCCCAGAACGAGAAGTGGCTTTAAGCACATGTTTAGTCTAGAGATCTCCAGCTGCCTGTCCCTACGAAACACGTCATTCAGACTCACGCTGGTGCCCTCCTAAGAGCAAGAGGATTGGAGGTGAGGCGAGGAAAGGATCCCCTTTCCACCCAACACGGGATCACCAGAGCCTGAGACACACTGGGGCAGGCGGAGCCAGCGTCACTAGGAAATGAACCTGATTCCTGGGCTGTTTGGGTGAACAACTACGTTGCCCCGTTGACAGGCAGCACCACTGAAAGGGAAGCTAGCCCTGCTAAAACGCTGTCCCCTTCCCACTTAAAGCCAAGTGCCGGGTTAAGGGATCCAAGCTGAGTTACTCTGGGAAGCACACGGGAGGCGGGGCGAGTGGGGACAGTCACAAGCCTTGCAGAGAAAGCACCGCAGAAAGGTCGTCTGCATGGGGAGCTGGCTGTTGCAGCGGTGACGAGGAGGTGATGGAGCCCAGGCGCTCGCTGACGGACGTGCTACACCAGGGGGAAGTGCTGCTGGAAAGGTTGGGGGGTTTGGAGACGATGATGTCCGCTCCGTGGTCCGTGCGAGCCTTGGCCTTCTCACGGAACGTCAGTTTGTGGGATTCAATCTGCAGCGACACAAGGGGGTAGGTGAGATGGGAGCGGGGGAGGGGAGAGGGAGTAGGGGGGCGGAGGATGATACCATAATGTCATCATTAGATGCCTGGAAAATAAAAGGCAATTTTGTTCATTAAAAATATGGCAAAATATTGATAGAAAAATGTAACTTTAAGCTTAAATCCGTGAGATCAACGTCCACAGGCTGTTCCGCCCCTGCTGCCAGTGCTCGCCCCGCCCCACCCTGCAGAGCTGAGAAGAGAGGAAGGCGCAAGCACTTACTTGTTTCTTGTATCTGAGTGCCGAAGCTCTGAATTTCCCTTTGGTCACCACCACCCACAGCGGGCGCAGTCGGCCCTACTCCGTTCTCCCGCATTTCACTGTCTGCCTGGGGCGCCGTCACATCTCCATTCTGAGGGGCCTGCGCCAGCAGCGCTCCCTCTTCGCTCCCCTCAGGCTAGAATGAAACAATGGGGTTGGGGAGGAGAATGACGTGTCAGTAGAAGGATGGGAATGAAATGGAGTGAAATGAAGAAACTCCAGTCAGGGTCCCACGGAGACCCCCCTCCGCTCACACCAAGATGGGGGGTGGTTAGAAATGGAGCAGAGAAGTGCAACAATCAACTCCCTGGTTTCCTGAAAACCCACCTGTATGGACCAGCTCTCCAATCAGAGTGACATCTGGCAGCGACGCACTTCAATAACCCACAACCCCAGGCTGTCTCCCAAAACCTCCCTGGCCCCCCGCCACATCTCAGCTAGCTAGTCATAGCAGTCACTCAATGAGCACTCATATTATTAAACATCTAGTCACTTCCATGGACTATGCAGTACATTCACATGTAGTACCAGGCTAGCAGCAAGAAGACTAGAACAAAGTGACACCATCAGACTACCAAGCATTACCCCGTAGGGTTAAAAGCGAAGGGACTTGTGAAAATAAGTGATCTGAATATATTGCAGTGAGCCAGTCTCCTTGATTTGACTGTTTCTATTTCTTATTTGCTTGCTTGCCAGATTAATAATCCACAGTGGATCCCACAGCCACAAAGGCAAGTTAGCACAGAAGACCACATCCTTGCCCTACTGGCTGAAGCTGGTCTCTGGCCATTGGGTGCAGCTCTACAGGGGATAGGATTCCGTTCTGTGGCATGTTCTCCTTAACACGGGTGATCCTATTTGGAATCACCGATTTCCAGTACACTGCTGTTGGGAAAATGAGTTTACACTCCTAAATTAGAGCTGTGGCTTCTTCAGGGGAATGCAGAATGATCTGGAAAGCCCCTCAGCAGATGTGACTAGCAGCACAGGAGGGGGCTGAGAAGAGACGAGACACCATCTGGAAGCAGGCTGGGTTCACAGGGGCAGAGTGAGCATTGCAGACAGAACTCATCTCTGTTGTGCATTCTCTGTATCGACGGGTGCAGTGGATGGTCCTGACTCTAACAATGAACGCACACCATGTTACCTTGGCCACCATCCTGCTCCTGCTCACCACGCTCCTTTGGAGAAAGCCTTTACAAAATGGGTTCCTCAAGCGGCCAAGGGGATGCATTTGGAACAAGGATTTTGCTGTTTTCTTTCAGAGAATCTGAGTGGGGGCTGAGAGATCTTATTGGCTACAGGTATGGCCATTTCCTACACTGCCTAGCAGAGCCGCAAATCTAGCAATAGTTGGCAATTCCCCACCAGCCTCGTGCAGCCTCGACAGACAGTGCACCCGTCTGACCCCCTTTCTGGGGTTTAAACCCACATGAACACAACCATAATTTTGGTATCTAGCTAATTCTAAAGGAAAACGCACAGAAACTTGCAAGGTTCCCACCTCTACACCATGCTTCCGCAAGCAGAGCAAGACCAGCTGTCTTGCACCTAACCCCTTGACAGACCACTAAAGGGCAGTTACAACCAGAAAAGTACCCCTCTGACTCAGTTCTGCGCATCTGTGATTTACTATTTAAAACAAGGTCTGACTCCCGAGACATGAAATAATTCCAACTATCCTCAGCCACAGCTCTGTAAACTGTACTGGAGCATCTCTCAGCTTTACTACAGCCATGAGGCTGACTCCCGGCAGGTGTTGAGGAAAGAGGTACTAGGCACACTACTTGGCTTCTCGCACCCGTAGGCGAATGTCCAGCTCTGACCGGGAAATCACAATGCAAACTGGATGTGGAGATGACAGAGACACTCTCTATGGAACCCAAAACCACTGGACAACATTGGCAATCAGCAAACTGCACTAGTATAATTACTGTAGAGCGTAAATAGCTGGAACAGCCTGGCATAAAACCGGACAGGGATTAGATTCCAGCCCCTAGCCTAATAGATCAGCTCCTGTTATACCGACTGAAAGCCGTTTGCCTGCTGAAGTCGGATTGTCTGGGAGCTAAAATTAAGTGTAAAGGATTCAAAAGTGGAAGAAAACTCCTACTTTTCCCTAAATAAATATTGTTGGCAGTGTCTCAATTTTAATGGGGTCTATTTGTATCCTTGTTTGTGTGTGAATCCTGCCATGCATGCTATTTTCCCAGCCCCTACACAGACTCCGGAACGGGGACTGTTTACGAGGCAGAACCTAGCACAATGGGCCCCAACCTAGACGGCGCTCACACTCTGCATCGTGACCCGTGTTATTGGGGTCGCCAGAGCTTGCGTTAGACTCATTAGGACCCGGGGCTGAAGCCCGAGACCCACTGCCTGGAGCGGAAGCCGAAGCCCAAAGGCTTGAGCCCAGGCTACAACTTCAGCCCTACGCGGGATCGTGTCGTAATGTTTGCTGTCAGAAAGGGGTCGTGGTGCAATGAAGTTTGAGAACCGCTGCTCTAGAGACATGCAGTGGGACCCATCTAGAATGGACACGGACATGGTTCAGAGCTCTCTCCCATTTAGCCCTTCCTTGTTTTCTGGATTTAATGACAGTGATTATGGAAGTGATGCTGGGAATGAGTAAATGGCCACAGGCTGACTGAAGGGGCCAGGCGGATGCATTAGCAATGAGACAGGGAGCTGAACTGAGCTCCAGAAAACCTCTCACAGAGCAGAAATGAAAGGTACCTTCACTGTGCCTCCTGCTGGCACGTGTCCGACATTGTCCAGAGAGCCCACTTTCGCCTGCGCCTTCTCCTTGAAGTTCAGCTTCTGGTTCTCGATTTTGACATCTCCTCCCCCTAGAACAAAAGAGGCGGATGGAATTCATTATTGGTTTCAGAACAGGGGAGCACTTGGAGCAGAGTCTGACCCAGGACCTCCCTCCTCCTCCTCCTGCTCCAAACCCACCCCCAGAGTTCTGCGTTAAGCCAATTACTTCGTAGGGGGTAGAGTGGATCAGTGAATTAAGTGTGTCAGCCTTTCACCAACTGAGGCCTGGGCTCAAATCTGATCATTGTCAAGATGAAAGTTGGTGAACTCAACCTCTGCATACAAAACCACAATACAAGCACGCATGAGTTCCAGAGTCCAACCCTGGAGATACCCCTGGGCAGAGAATGCTGCATGTTAGGACGAGTATGTAGGAAGAACTGCACATTACCACCTTCATAATGCCAGCGGTGCTTCCAACTTCTCTCCTCCAAAGGAGTACGGTCAATCCACGTTTAAATGTTGAGGTTATTTCTGATGGCATCCTCTAACTGCCCACTCACATCCATGTGCAGACACCTCTCCCTCCATGTCCTTTGGCAACTTCATCTCATTATTTACGTGGATGTTTGCAAGGGATCCACAACCTGATCTTGGTGTATGATTTCTAACTCCCTTTCATTCACTGCATTCCCCCACTAGTTTAGCTAGTTCAACAAAGAACTAGATAAATTCATGGAGGATGGGTCCATCAATGGCTAGTGGCCAGGATGGGCAGGATGGTGTCCCTAGCCTCTGTTTGCCAGAAGCTGGAAATGGGCGACAGGGAATGGATCACTTGATGATGACCTGTTCTGTTCATTCCCTCCGGGGCACCTGGCACTGGCCGCTGTCGGTAGACAGGATACAGGGCTAGATGGACCTTTGGTCTGACCCTGTATGGCCGTTCTTATGTTCACTTATTTTCCATTCCATCTCCATCAGCTGCAATTGTAAAACTGCATCCACTAATCACTGTCTTCTAGGGCAGGAAGACCTGCCTCATTCCAGACAGACTCCCGTGACACTGCATGAACAGCTCAGGAGGCAACCCTGTGTCAGCAATGCAGCCAACAGCACGACCCATAGAAGAAGCAAATCCTCACTTTGTCCTCCCCAAACATTGGGGTGGGGGAGGAGAAAAATAAGCCAGTTCCTATGTTTGACAGTGCTGCACTCTGCTGGAGGGATGGAAAGAGGCCCAAAGACCTACTTGAGATTTGTGGCAAGTTCTCAATGAATGTGGGAGGGCTGCAACCCCCATCAAGTAACAGGAGACGTGCAGTGTATTGTTCTGCTTCCTCTACCAATTTTATTAGAGAGCTGTTCATATAGTCAAACACTGGCGGCAATTTCAGCCCTCCAGGGACATCATTAAATACATAAGCTCCTCAGCATTTTAAAAGAATTTCTGAGCTTTGCATGGGTGAACAGAATCCTTTCTGGCCAATGGATTTTATCCCATCATTTTGGCCACACAGAATTGCTTCAAAATGTGACATAACAGATAATTCTTGCCGGACTATTGTGTTTTAATCAGCCCTGGACAAGAGCAGTTATTGTAGTGTTGTGTACAGCTTGTTACTGCAAAGCACTGAATAGACAGAGGCAAAGTTTGTCACACTATGTTCTCAAAGTGGGAGAGAGTTTTTGATGCACTGAACCATGATGTTGAATTGCTTTCAACCCAAGAGACTTTCGGGCTGGGTCTGGGGACTTCTTTGGAAACAAAGACTAGCTTGGACTGTTTGTTTTCAGGTTTGGACTGTGACCTCTGTTTTCTCCACAGAGGCATATTTCATTACCAGGGGACTCTTCTGTCCAGGTGAATGACCCTTGCTACTGAAAAAGCCAGCAAGTCAAGGGCCTAGACCACACTCTTTGGGTTTACTCAAGGGTCAGCTTGATCTGACACGAAGCAAAGTTTAGACAACTGGCCTGCAGCCATAACACCTCGGACTGTGATCCTGTCAGCATTTCAGCTAAAGAGAGGGTCTGCTCAGTGAGGTGTCCAATGGAAATCTCAGATATTGGAGGAATTGGTGCCTCTGCTGTGTTGTCAGTGGGGAACAAAGGATTCTTGCACATCCATTCTGTAAAGTGATTTAGGATCATTTGAGGACAGGTGTTACATAAAAAGTATGGATTGTTACTGTACAAAAGGTCTCCGGCATCTGTTCCGGAGAACTGTAGAGAGGTTACTTCACCCTTCTCTAATGTCTTCCCTCTGAGGATCTCATTAAGCTCAAACCCCTTGAAAGGCAGGTATCTCACCATTCTAGAGTTGGCAAAACGGAGGCAGACGAATTAAGTGACTTGCCTTGTCCTAAGCTTGGCTGTAACAATGACTTGCTATTGGGGGCAAGTCACTGTCTCAGCGAGGCTTAGAACAAGGCAAGTCACTGTCACAGCCAAGATAGAATCAGCTCTCCTGATTCCCAGTCTCATAGACTCATAGACTTTAAGGTCAGAAGGGACCATTATGATCATCTGGTCTGACCCCCTGCATGCTGCAGGCCATAAAACCGTCCCTACCCCTTCCCTGGACTCTGCTGTTGAAGTCCCCAATCCTGTTTTAGGACCAGGAGATCATGCTGCATCCATAAGAAACTAGAAACTTCCCTTCAGAATACCATCCAGCCACCTAACTTGCTCCAACTGGGATCACAGTTCTGCCCGAATGACACGCAACAGTCACTAAATGGCGAAGCGTGAGGGTGCGTTTTACCTGGCTTGTGTTTTATATTCGTTTTAGAGCCACACTTTGAGGACACTTTGGAAATGTCAACTTTCTTGGTCTGGATCTGCACCTACAGAGACAGGAAGGAACAACTCAGCACAAAGAAACACGTCTTATGAAACTGGAAACCACCATCTCACCGCAAAGGGCAGTTTATATTTAACGAGGTCTTAATCTCCCCTTGCCACACTTTTCCCATTAATCTGGTAGGTGTCAAATAGCATTACTAATATAGGTTTCAAGAATTCTTAAGAAAAAGGCAAACATTCATTAGTATTATCAAAAGCCCTGTCCCAGCCAACAAAGGGTGAATATGTGCAAGTAAAAACATGTACTGAATAAAACCAGAAGAGATGGACAGTGACCAGAAATGAGTCTCTCTTATGGCATATGCATATGAGTATTAACATTTGACCAAAGAAGCCAATTCCACCACCAAGTTCCCCAAACTGTTTCTATCCAACACCAGCCTTGACTTTTAAACCTGTCCCATGTTGCCTTCAGCCAAGTGCCAGGAAAGAAGTTATCTGTATTGGTCCATTTGGAGTAAGGCTATCCTGCTGTGGTGCCAAGCATATACCATAGGCTCCAACTTTTTCTCTACCATCTTCAGCCAACACACCAAGATGTGGATCCACCCGATATTAAGTCTGTTTCTTTAGGGCATGTTGACAGGCATGCGCTGCTACGTGTGGGGATAGACTGCATCGCCAGACCTAAGACTGTGTCTTACTGCTATTATAAAAACAGGCTGGATTTGGGGGTTCTTGGAGATAAGCTATGGAAATACATATATTTTATTTACTGGGTTTTATTTGCTGCAGCAACATCATCACAAGGTTGTTTTCTTGACAAATCTCAAACTACGCACATTTGGGCCTGATCAATACCTGACTGGGAAACCTCCAGAAAACCAGCAACAGCAGTAGTGTAAGTGATTCAATAGATGGCCTTCTTCTGGGTCAGTAATGAGTCAATGTCCCAGCATGAAGTTAGCTTAGGGCTGCTGGTGGAAGTGTCCTCTTTTGGAAAAGATGTAAAGCCAAGGCTGTTGCTACTTTAAGCCATTAAAGATTTCACAGCCTTTTCCCCCAGAATGGGATTTTAGCCCTGATACCTGGGCTGAATTCTAGCTTCAGTAACTATACTGTGCCTCCTGGAGTTTCAGTAGCATGTGTGATTCTTCCGCTTCTGCCCCTAACCTGCTGTGTAGCATTGCTGTGTGTCACCAAACAGTTAACCTATTCCATCCCAGAGGAAGCTGCATTTCAGTGGCAAATGAAGTTATTCTTGCCTGGTTAATTTGTAAAATGCTGCATGGAAGATGCTATATCACCAAGATTTCCCCCACAAGGAATTAATAACTTCTAGTTATTTTAATAGGACTAAGTCGGGGAGGAGGGGGGCGCGGAGACTTGGGAAGATCTTCTTATCTAGTTCCTCTTTTGCTTGGAATACGCAGTATCAGATTATCCATATAAACAAAATGAAAGTATTTCCTTATTATTGAGTTCACCTCTTTATAAACTAGAGAGAGAAAAGTGAATGAGGTAATATCTTTTCTGGGACCAACTTCTGTTGGTAAGAGAGAGAAGCTTTCAAGCTTACACAGAGCTCTTCTTCAGGTCTGGGAGCGTATAAACCATTGCAATTGCCATGATGAATCCCATTAAGAGCCTACTGAGAAGTTTCAGGATTCACTGTGTGCACATGTGAAGCTTTGTATTTATAACTTGGCTTTTTTGGGGGGAGGAGGGAGCAATTGTGTGATTTCGTTTAGTGCTTGCATAAGGTGCTGGATTCAATGCTCTGTTTGTTCACAGAATAGGTACAGTCCAGACAGACGTAATATAAGCCCCCTCTATATTGTCCCATGCCAATGTCTCTCAGTCCTGACCTGGAGAGCCAATGAGCTCTCGGGGGGTTATAAGAGAGTTCAGTGGCCATGCACCATTCAGTCTTTGGTCATCACAGAGTCTGCCAGTAAAGTTGCCAATTAGTGATGATGGCTTTTATGATATGACCATTTGTTTGGTGAGAACTGGACTAAGATTCTGTCGCTTGGCTAACTGAATGGTAAAAACTGGACACAAGAACAAGGACCTTGAAGAAGTCATTGTGATTTCTCACAAAATCTTTAGGTTGTGGACAGCTGTTTCTTTGTACGAGTCTCAATCTCCCACTTCTTACTAAGGCTTTGTCTACACTATGCAGCTTTTAGCAACACGGCTGTGCCACTACAGCTGTGCCGCTAAAAGGTGTGCTGTGTAGCTGCAGTTTGTCATCAGGAGAGAGCTCTCCTGCCGACAAAAAACTTCCACCCCCAACAAGCGGCAGTAGTGTTGTCAGCAGGAGCGCGCTCCTGCCAACAAAGCACCGTTCACACCGGCACTTTTCGTTGACAAAACTTGTGTCTTTCGGGAACGGAGGTGTGCGTTTTTTAACACCTCTGAACGACAAAATGTTGTCGTTCAGTTGTCAGTGTAGACAAAGCCTAACTTGAATTATTGAACTTGTCCCTCTAAAGGGCATGTTCTCAGACTCAGGGGCCAAAGTGAAGTGCTGATTTAGTTGCGTGACTTTAGGCACTCTGGGTAGGAAGCGTGACTGTTGCTTTCCTTTAGTTTTTCACCTCTCTAACCCACTCTCCGTCCACTTTCCATTAGCAGGGTGGTAGCCCCAAGGCACCAAAGAACCCACATGCTCTTAGAAGAATTCCGAATGATCTCACCCAGACCCTTTGACAACAGGGATAAAATGAATAGACAGGTTGTCCTCGGACTTTTATGATAAAATGAGATCTTCAGGAACCAATTGTAAGTCGAAAACGTTGTAACTCGAAATTCCCATAGGAACAATGTCGGACAGAGCATCGTAAAATCGAAACTGACATCGTAAAGTTGAAACAGGATGTCAATTTATAAACGTCGTAGGTGTCGTTCATTGTAACTAATGCCGTAAATGATGGATTATCCTAATGTCTTACTCCTCACTAGGTTTAAACTTACTGTAGGCATTTTATTTCTACTGCTTTGCTTTTGTATTTTTTCTCCTTATTTATAAAAATATAACGAACGCTATTTCCAGGTAAAATCTAACGCTAGATGCTTTGAGGTCTTTCTACTAAACGTAATGAAAGCTGTAAAATAGTCTACAGCTTTCAACCTCAACTTCTCAGTCTCCAGACAGTCAATCACCACCTCTGCACACAGGAGGCAGAGCGAGCAAGTTCCTCCCCACCCACCCGCAATTTTTTCCCCAGACGGTAACTGAATGAACTGGCTAGCGAGTCCCAGTCACTTCTACCACAGTAGACCTTTTTTTTTTTTTTTTTAAATGGCAACACTAACCCTGAATAGCTAGCTTTTGCTAACCACTCTGCTTGCCCCCAAAATGCCCAACAGCCATTATTGAGGAGAGAGTAGCATTGGAACCGTGGACTTTTCAATCATTCCCATCAGCTGTATGGTTAAAAACTTTAAGAACAGGGAGTTTCTGTGAGCAGATGCAATGAGACAACTCTCTCCCATGCTGTCTGACTGGACAGAAAATGCCTCAGAAGTGGACATCTGGTCCAGTGCCCAGGAATAGCAGAGGGAATGCAAAACGGACAAAAGGAAATCCAATCATAAGAAGCCAGGTGTGCCAGTCTGGCTCTTCTACTCACATTGGTACTGCCTGGGCTGGGTCTGGGGGCGCTGGACGGCTGGGAGCGGCTGCCTGAAGCTGGCTTTGGGGCATTTGGAACCTGAAAATGATAAGCACTTTATTCTCTGTTCTTAAAGTGAACAGCTTAACTAGTGGACTGAGGAGGAGAGATGTAGTGGTGACAGGAAGAGAGAGATTGGGAGAACAAAGAGCTGAAAGAGGATACCTCTTCCCTAGAACTGGAAACATCCCCTAGAGGGGACAGAAGAATAGTAAAACCGAGAGAAGAGGACAGGTTTCTTGGTTTATTACATGGGATTTTTAGTGTAAAGTGAAAAACATTCCCCACAAGCCAAGGTTTTATTCTGTAACATGTCTGTTGATAACAGAGGAGGAAAATGTACATGAGGCCCAGCCAGAAATGTACTGTACAAAAAACCAATCAACAGAAAAGGAGTGGTTTATAAAATAAAGCCCCTTTGGGTGCATAACAGCTGCTCTTTAGCAGTACGGCTGAAAGAACCTGTGCCAGCAATCCAGATTATATCTAAACATTATGTTCCGAGCTCTGGGGATACAGTTAGACCAAGTTAGCAGCAAGAAACAGGAATGTACCATAGCCAGAAAACAACACTGTACACGCACACAAGCACCAGTTCATGAGCCAGTCTTTGACCACCTCCACCCCAATCTTCCTGACTGAGCTGCAGAGCACAAAGTAGAGTTCACCTAGGAAATCGCCTCCACAGGAGATTACACACACTCCAACCCCAAGAAGATTAGGAATCCATGGAGGATACAAATGTGTAACTAACACTATGATGCCAAGCACTGGCAAACTGAAATGTGAGACAATCTCAGCACAAATATAAAAAGTCTCAGCAGTCATAAATCTTGAAGAGAACAAAAGCCTGATTAAATAAAAATTACACCTGTATTCCTTGGTAGCTGGGCTCTTCCTACACCTGGAAGGAAAGGTTGTTATCCACCTGTGAAAAGGATGACTAGCCTTTGATTTTACAAGCTTTTTTAATAAAACCCACCATGAACATCTTCAGGATCTTCTTGCAGTAACTTATGAAAGAATTTGAATGCAAGAGTTGATGCAGAACCATGGAGACAACTACACGCCTATTTCTCAAGAAGGTGCTTACAGAGCATGACCCTGCACCACAAGCAATATTCGAGGCAGCATTTACAGCCTCCGAATCCAGCGAGTAGTAAGTGCTCAAGATGCAGAAGCAGGTGACCAGGCACTGAGCACTAAACTTGCCTCCAACCATTGACTATTTTCGGGCCAAGGATGCAGATTTCCTCCCCGCTCCATCCTGGAAGAGGAGCTGAAGGGATTTACTTTAGCGCTTTTAAACAGCATTGCATTAATAAGTTTTTGATCCCACACCTGCAGAGAGTCAGTGGAATGGAGAAGGGGAAGCCAGGACATCACTACAGGTGACACTCCCACTCAGTCCAGGGATTCTGAACTTCAGCGGCCAATGGCTGTCAGTGTGTTGGGCACAGGGACAATGGAAAATTAGCAGCAGCAAGAAACAGACTCTTCCACCCAGTCACCCTCCTTATTTAAAACAGTGGCAAAGTTGCTATTGCTACTAGCACCCACACTCTGCATTCCCAGAAACTATCACTACTTAGGAAGTAAACAAACCTTGGCACAGATGTATATATATTTTTTAAAGGTAATGCAAGCTGTGTCTGCTGGGAAACAGGTGACCTGTCAGGTCAACACAGGACGCCTTTTTAAAGCCTATAGTTTTACAGCATCCAGATGGGTATTTGGCATTGCTCCACCCACTCAGCTCGAGGCACCTAGCAATACTACCTCCAGCTGAAATCCATAGCGCGTACTCGAAGTTCATATACAACCCTCACAATATTAGCTCGCAACACCTCAGCAATTTCCAGTGAAACCAGTAGCCTTGAATGTTAGAAGTCGCTCTTAAGTTAGTAACTAAACAAAGAATGGAAACTTTCACCCCCAGAAGTGTTTCAAAGTCCTTCTCCTGATACAAAGTCCTCCTTGCTTTAGATCACTGGGAAATGGGTCGAATGCACGGCTGTGAAATGTAACATATGCTCACACATTTAACCTACTTCATCTTAG
The DNA here is from genome assembly GCF_013100865.1 of Trachemys scripta elegans. Lineage (NCBI taxonomy): Eukaryota > Metazoa > Chordata > Testudines > Emydidae > Trachemys > Trachemys scripta. The sequence goes on along the minus strand of NC_048299.1, from coordinate 1,822,990 downwards.
GGAAAAGTCTACCTACACACTTCCCAGAAATCTTAATTCTCCCGTGCTCATCTGCCTGAAACAGAATATTCTCAAGAGACCACATAAAAAAGCAGAACAAGAACAGAAGTTAGTAGAAAGACAGCTTGTCCAGAGCCCATACTTACATTCCCACCTCCAGGGACATGCTTAATATTGTCCTTGGAACCACACTTGGACTGAACATGGCTGTAGTTCGCTTTTTTGGAGACTATCTGGACCTAGAGCGTTACAGAATGGAAAAACAACACAAGGGAAGAGGACTGGTTAGAACTGTCATACGACAGGCTGGAGTGATGCTGTAACATGGTGGATAAACAAAGAGCTGTGTTAAACTTCAACCCAATTTCAGTATTAGGTGTGAAAGAACTTGAAAGACAGAGAGAAAAAGAGTGAACAAACAAGGAGAGGCAGAGTACAGCTAAGCAGACAGTGGTAGTGGTGACAGCTTAAGTGCTATGGTGGAAGACAACACTTTCTTAGTGTATTGTACAGATGAGCAATACAAGAGCGCTTGGCTGCCAAGAAGACTGTGTATGCTAGCTTCCTCAGAGCATGATCAGCCATGCATTCCAGCAGTGAGAACTAACATGGCCATCTCCATCCCTTCATTCACACACTTTCACCTCGTTGATCCAAGTCACTGCCTCTGACAACCTCCTGGTTAGTCTCTGCAGTTTTTAACTACTCCAGTTTGCCCGGGAACGACTCAAATCCTAGGCAATGCATCTGAAAACCTCTCAGCAGTTTAGCCTAATCCTGAAAGCAATAACTACATGGAAGGTTGTCAAACCACCAATTTAACTTAATTGGCAGCAGTCTGATGCCAGCCAGATACAGGAGAAACAATGTATCTAACAAACTGAAACAGTTCCAGACCCATTAAACACACAAAAAAGTCTAAGGCTATGAACCCTCAAAAGTTAAGTGAAAACTACAACTCTCTTCTTAAAAAAAAGTTCAGTTATGACCAGTCCTCAAGTTCAGTCCTAGAGGTTACTTACAGTACAGCATGTTCAGAAACACCTATGGTACAACAAGATAAATTAAATATGGGGTGGAAGCTTTACCTCTTACAGTACTTTGGTTTTGTACATTGAAGATATCGCCTGTAGCTAGAACCACCAACATGGATTTTTCAAAGGATACTTGCCAATTTAGGTAGATTGGATTCAGTGCAACAAGGACCCTCAAATTTACCCTGCCATGGAAACTTACCAGTTTGCTGGCTCTAATTCAGAGGAGCAAAACATTTAAGAGCAAGACCAATGCCATCCTATACATATATAAGGTCTACGTGATGGTATCTCAGAAGATAGCACCAGTTCACAAGTTAAACTTTCACTGCCAGCCCTCCTCTTCTCTACTTCCCCCACATAGCTCAGATCTGGGATAAGACTTCATGACAGAACTTCAGGGTAGGACGCCAACAATTGGCAACCGCCAGCTGTGAGGGGTTAGAGAACAGTATTGGTGAAACTATGTCTGGAAAGTTACAGGGAGAACATTAGGTCACCAGTTCTCCATTTTGTTTTGTTTGAAAGTGCCAGGACCATTGATCCCTCTTCCTAATCCCAAACTGGCAGCATCCATCGAGAAGGGAGGTTTTCCTCACAGAAGACCAGCCCATCATAGAGTTAGCCTATCTAAAAGTGAAGTCAGAGCCCACCACTCAAACAATGTGTAAGTCAGGCCTTGAAAAAAATGGTATGTGAAGTCAGTAGGAATACTTCTGACTGCATTTTACTGGCAGTGTCAGGACATACAGGAAAGATGTGGAAAAGGTGCGGGTGGGGGAGGGAGGGAACAGTGACACTGACACGAGAAAGCATAAAAGCTAAATAGAAGGGAAAGTGACTCAAATGGAAAAAAGTTTTCCTTTCATCTTTCAGGGATAAAAGACTGAAACAAAACTCACTTTCCCATTGGGCTGCTTTTGTGCCCCCTCTTTTGTTACAGTTGTTTTAGTAGTAGCCATTTTAGAGACTGCATTGGGTTCAGACTTTCGCGCCGCACCGGCTGATTCTGGTTTTTTCTCTACTTTAGCCTAGATGGAGACAAATGGAGGATGATTTTAACCAAGAGAATCAAAGTAAATGATGGAAGGAAATGATGGAATTCAAATCAACAGCCAAGATAGATTCAGTGGACTGGATAAGCCAGGGAGAACTTTTTATAAATCAACATGTTAAAATGGTGAGAACTGGTAAAGCAGAAGGCTCAGTCTCACTCAGACAAGTGAAACTCTTGAAAGATCCCTTCATGCATCAGAATTTTAGCACTTCCTAGTGGGGTAGGGGGTCCAGGCTCTGTGGAAGAATTATGTCCGGCCTCATAATAACTGAACAGTTGTGCCAGATTCTGTCCTGACCGCTGAGCCTATGTTACCGTTTTTTAGCTCCATAGGTCTACCTGGAGACTTCTTCCCACCTCTAAAACACTACTACAGTAGGCGTTCTGCTGGGTGTGTCTGCACTGTATTTCCAATACTCATCTCCCTCACCACCCGAATTTGGCTCATGCTATAAATTATGCTGAGGACAGTGTTGAAGAAACATGACTAATCCTATGTATTAAGATTTAGTTAATCTAGATTGGTGCAAAGGCAAAAAGTTGCAGTTAGTTCAGCGTGAGGATTTGCAGTTTTGGAAAAAACTCAAGTGTCAACCTGAGAGAACCCATTTTTCTGCTGCTGATTTCTTACTTTTTAACCAATGCTCACCACAAAAGGTGAGTGCACTCAAGGCTGAATATTTTAAGACCAGGGCTTCTGCAGCAGCCCTGTACCCTGCTGAACCAATTAATAATACAGCAGTAAAACAGGAGTGTCCTAATAAACAGAGATGACTTTAAAAGCCCTGCAAGAAATACAATGATTCTCTTTGACATACAGTCTATGTTAACATACATTCTAACACACGGCTATTATGAAATGGAAATGATCCAACAAAACAAGGGAGTACATTGTACCAAACAATGCCCCTTTAACAGACAGCCCTGAAGTCTAGTCAGAAAGCTTCCCATGCCTCTGGAAATCTGGAACAGTCTAAAAAATTAAAGTGAGCTTTAGAGCTCCTTCTGACCAGATTTCTGAAGGACCTTACGGTGTTAGTGAACCTCCAATCTAGTTTTGACTTGCATTCAATTTGTGAGCACTCATCCCCTGGTTCTCACTCCCAAGTCCTCCAGCCAGATTTGCTTTACCCTGTTTGGAAGCTTCTCCCCTTGTGAATGCTGGCACAGCTTTCCCTAAAGAGCCAGACATTCTCGGTCATTACTTAGATATCCACTTTTTGTGTACCCCAATGCATACTTGTGGAAGCACTCTTTGGGCTTCTTGGCTCTGAGGAATAGGTCATGACCGTCTACAGGTATAACATGCTGGACTTTTAACAGTTCGGTGGTACCTTCTTTTTCCAGCAGGTGATATGGTTTATGGTATACTACAATGCAGCGCATGACTGCCCTTATGAGTAGTGTGCCTTTCAGAGACTAGGGCTCCCATCAAAAAGTGCTTCACCTTGGTGACAGAAATCAGAATGGAAAATCAGTTTCAGGAGACCACTCCTCTGTATTAAAAGTAAAGGTGCTGCAGTTTGCTCCATTTTACACAAAGTAAAGCCCTCGGACTAAAGGCAGGTTGCTAATTCAATACTCGGTCAGACAAAGTTTGGGAGTATCTGTTATATGATGTCTGATAATAGTTTCATGTTTCTGCAACTACAAGATGTATAGGATGGAAACATTAATGATTACCATCTGATTAAAAATGAATACACATTAATCAGTCTAATGATTCCTTAGAAGGAACTCCATAAAAATATTCCAAGGCTTTTCTCATTCAGAGAACCACAGGGAAAAAATTAATTAGCACCTCTGTATTAAATGAGGCCTCAAGCTATGTCCTACCCACTCCTTCAACCTGGGCATCTACTTTTTCCCATGGCAGTTCTCTCAATCCATCTCCCTCTTCCTTAGTTATCTGCCTGTGGCCACCAGAGGGTGTCCTGAGAACAGCACATGCTGCCCTACTCCACCTCTGCTTGAAGCCTAACCCGTACAGCACATTGCTCATGTCGAAAGAGATAGTATGCCCTGGGACCTGCTCCTGAATCCAGATCTTCCACACAGTGGCACATTACTCTACCTGGTGAACAATTCAGCAGTCCCAAATCCCCTGCTCAGATACTCTGGAATATAAATGAGCTCTGAGTTTTCACATAAGCTAGTCTCCAGATCAGGAGTGTGGCTCTGTTTCTCCATATCAAAGAGTTGTGAAATTTTGTTCATATTCCAAATACTTCCATGAAACCTTTTAAAGTTTAAAGTCTATATGATAATGGTGCTGCCTTGTGCACATGGGGAACCTAAAAGGAGCTCGGCAGAGTCTGAATATAGGAAAGCCAGTGAGCACAGAGTGACTGAAAGCGGTGAGGGACTACCAATAGCTCTTAAATGCATGAGTAGTCCTAAAAGCCGATTGAGGAGACTTACCCTTCCTCCACCAGGTTGGTGTTTAATGTTATCTGTTGATCCAATTTTGGATCTTATGTTCTTCAGGTCAGGGGCAGAAACACTGCTGGTTGGGCGAGGTGGCTTGGGAACAGTGCTGGTTTTAAGTGGAGCTTTAACTGTTGATGGTTTTTTAGCTTCTGGAGTTGCACTCGATGCTGTGGTGGGTCTGGCTGCAGCTGGCTTGGGTTTGGGGCGGCTGGTGGCGACTCCAGGTGAGGCAGGAGTACCTGGGGTTGTAGCAGTAGGGGTAGTGGCGCTGCTCTTCGTAGAGTTTGCAGGCGCACTCTTTGGGCGGCTCAGGTCTGCTGCAATAATCATAGCAGAAAGGGAAGTTTGAGTAAATATCAATCGCATCAAGCAGACAAATACTGTGTATCTTTACAGTTGCGTAACATGTTGATTGAACACATTTCTGGAGTCAAGTAGAGAAGCATTTAGATGCAGGAACTGAGGGACATTACCTGATGGTGACTTCGCAGTGGTCTTCCTGGCATCTGCAAGCTTTGTTTCAGTCTTGATAGCTAAAGAGTACAGAAACAGTCAATCTTTTCTGCATGTTTTCATTGTGAACAGATTCAACGGTGTTACTGGGAGTGAAAGCCAACACACAGATCGACCCTTTGTGGTTGCTGGCATAGTTTCTATGAGTGGCCATACAGTCGCCGTTGCTTCTTAGATATCAGCTTCTTCTGTATCCCCAGTGCATACTTGTGAGATGCAAAAAAGGATGACTGCTACTCATTTTAGGGCTAGCCTCTTTCCTGCTATTTAGAGGGAAACCCCAAAGTATCTCATAAAATCAGTTGCTCCCCATGCCTGGGTGAACTTCCTCTCATTACAAAAGCAGCTTATTTCACAAGATATGGTAAAACTCATGTCCTTCAGAGGTAGACTCAATCCCATAGAATAAAGTCTCGGGGAGGCTAGAGAATGTCATAAGATGGTTAGGCCTCAGGATGGTGGGTAAGGGTCGCTTTATTTTTACTTTTATTCATTTTTATATAATGGTTTTCTCACATCTCAGCAATTGCTTGCTAGTGACATTCAACTGACACCTTTAATGACTCCCCCTCTCTACTTCTCTTTAAATCAGTTTGGGGCCTTCTCTCAACTGTCTTCATTTAATATCAAAGGCAAAAATGCATCCCTTGGCAAACTTGTGTATCTATAAACTTTGGCATCATCTCTAACCTGATGATAATTTTATTAGATAATTTTCTGACCCATGAAGGCACTGTACCCAATACAAGGTTACTATTTTGAACCTTACTATGATGGACAAAAATGAATTATTCAAGAGATTGGAATTTGGTGGTTGCCAAGGGACCAGTGATCATGACCTGATTACATTCAATGCAGGCAAATAAAAGACAGTCCCAAGCAATAATAGATATACTTGGTGCTTCAAAAGGGCAAATTTCCAAAAGTTGACGAAACTTATGAGCCAAACTGATTGGGAAGAAAAATTTAGACAGAAAAAGGTAAATGAAAATTGGGAGTTATTTAAGAAAAGGTAATTAGATGGTCAAAAAGCCACAATTCCCCAACCAAGATAGAGGACAACTTTGGCTGGCAGCCCATCCTGATTGTGGCAAATTGAAGTGAGCAATTAGAAGCCAAAAAACCCTAAAAGAAATATAAAGCACTCGATATAAATTAGAAGTTATGAAGTGCAGAAAATTGCTGAGGGACACTAAAGACATCAGGGAAATTCCATGGCTGGCAGGCCTAAGGCCAAGAAGGAGGTGGTTTATTTAATTTTTTGTTTTTGTTAATATCAGGAACAAAATAAATACTAGCAATGGTGTAGGCCCATTATTAGATGTAGATGGTAACATTGTTAATAATGATGCAGAAAAGGCAGAAGTGTTCAATAAATATTTCTGTTCTATATTTGGAAAGAAGCAGGATAATGTACTCAGATCACATGAAGATGATGAAGTACTTTCCAGCCCATTAGAACTAGGGAGGATGTTAAATAATATCTCCTATGGATAAATATTTTTTAAATCAACAGGACTGGTTAACTTACAACCAAGAGTCCCAAAGAGTTGCCTAAGAAGATCACTGGCCTGCAGATGTTCATTTTTAAATAATCTTGGAGTACCATGGAAATTCTAGAAGACCAGAAGAGTGTTAATGCTGTGGAAATTTTTGAAAAGGGCCAGTGAGATGGCAGGGTAACTGTAGGTGGGTTAGTCCTGTCATCAATCCCAAGCAAAATAGTGGAAAAGGTCATACAGGACTCTATAGGTATAGAATTAAAGAATTGGAATATGATTAAATTCCAGTCAATGTGGTTTAATGGAAAATAGATCTTGTCAGACAAACCGGATTTCATTCTTCGATGAGACTGCAAGTTTGGTTGATAAAGGTAACTGCATCGATGCAACAGACAGACTTTCATAAGGCTTTTGACATAGTATCACCTGAGATTCTGATTTAAAATGGGCACTATACAAAATCAATAAAACACAAATTCAATGAATTAAGAAGTGGCTAACTGAGGTCTCAGAAATTAGCTGTCAATGAGGAATCATCACCACTGAATGGGAGTGTTTCTGGTAGGGGTCAATGGGGTCTGGCACAAGGCCTAGTGCTATTCAACATGTTCATCAGTGATCTGGAAGTAAATATAAAATCACTGCTGATAAAGTTTGCAGATGACAGAATGGCACAGTAATAACTGATGTGGACTAGGAAGTCATACAGAGCAATCTGGATTGTTTGGTAAGATGGGCACATTCAGACAAAATGTGTTTTAATCCAACCAAATGCAAAATTACTCATCTAGGAACAAGGATTGCAGGTCATACCTACAGACTGAGGGACTCTGGGTTCTGAAAGGAATTTAGAGGTCATAGTAGACAAGTAACACACTATAGTCCCAGTGTGATGCTGTGGCAAAAAAAGCTAATGTGATCCTTGGATGTATAACAGGGGAGTGGTGAGTAGGGCTAGGGAGATGATTTTACCACTGTATCTGGCACTGGTGAGACTGACGCTGGAATACTGCATCCAGTTCTGAATGGTGAAAAGTTGGAGAAGAGGGTGCAGAAAACAGCCACAAAAATCATTTGAGGGCTGGAGAAAATGCCTTCCAGTGAGCGACTTAAAGAGCTCGACCTGTTTAGCATGTTAAGAAGACTGAGAATTGACTTGATTACAGTCCCTTCACAGGGAGAAAATACCAGATACTAAAGGGCTCTTTAATCTAGCAAGAAAGGCAGAACAAGAAGCAATGGCTGGAAGCTGAAGCCAGACAATTCAATTAGAAATAAGGCACAATTTTTGAACAGTGAGGGTGATTAAGCATTGGAACAAGTTACAAAGAGGAGTGAGTGGTTTCCCATTCCTTGATATCTTCAGATCAACACCGGGTGTCCTTGCTTTAGCCAAGTACAAGTTACCACTTCACTGAGCAACGTGTAAACAGGATGAAATGTAGATGGCCTGTGATATACACAGGCTTGGAAGTATTAGATTCTTATCAGTAAATATTGATAAATGTCAATTTCATCCAACACATACAAACCAACAGAAAAATATTTCCATAGATAATAACAGAAATTTACAGATCGGCAAAATAAAAAAAAAATGCTGCTGGTGAACTTAGAGTTTGATTTAAGGGTATTTACTTGATTATTTTGACATGTGATGTTGACAATTTGTGTTTTAGACTTTTATGAAAAGCTTTAACTTTTTGAACTTCAACATCTACTGTCAATAAATAATGTTATGACCCCTCTTATTGTCTGACCACCCCATAATTTCCTGTGAAAATTTTAAATAGACAAAAATAAAAAATGTTTAAAAACAAAACGTTAGTATCTGTTGAAGTTACAAAAAAATAAAAATCTAATTCTGCCAAGCCTACATATTCAGGTGGTCAGAATGGATCATCTAATGGTCCCCTTCCGGTCTCAGACTCTGAATTTATGAAACTTAAATTTTCTGTCCCCTATGTCTATGCATCTGCCTACCACCATCTCTACACCCCATCACACTTCAAGTTCACACCTATCACAGCTCAAGCAGCCCTCACCATTTGTGGCCAAAAACGTGATAGTTTTATTTGCAACTGAAGAACTAGCCACTTAATTTAATGGCAGCCTAAATGTGACCAACTTTTGGGGCCAGAGAAGTGCAAGCGTGGAATTTGCTGATTATTGCCTCAGTTCAAACGGTCAGGGGCGCTATGAGCTACAAGAGGTGGCTACATTTCTGTGAACTAATCCAAATACTAACATTTTTCAACAGAAGCTAGCAACAGTTTAGAAAGAAAGAGCGCTCGCCCTGAGCTCAGCAGGGCAATGCTTACACGTTGGCCTTTTGGGTGGGGAAGTAACAGTGTTTCTCAGACCGGACGCTGTTGTAGCTGGAGACGCTGCAGTTGTCCTGGGCGTGGCAGGGCTGCCCTTTACAGCCGCTCGGGGTGTCGTAGCAGACAGTGGCTTTGAAAGTGAGGTCCGTTTGTCTGGGCCTTTCGCATCTGTTACCTGGTAAGAAAAGGCTACACTGAAACCGATGGCCCATTTACAAACAGTACTCTCAAGATGTAGCTGAAAGAGAACTTGGAAAGTGCTGAAATTCCTTTTGAAAAGTGCTGAAGCACAATTGTTTGGATTCTTAAATACATAAGCTAGCCACTGCTAAGAAAAGTTCTGTAACATGGAAAATTCTAAAACAAATGTCCTATAGTACATGAAAACCTGCGGCTGGCTATACTTAGTGAAGGACAGGGAGGTTGGGGCACCCTAAAATTCATTATTCAGTATCTGGGAAGCTCCACTAGATTCCCGAGCTGACAGGAGTATTCCATTTGTAGACTTGCACAAAGTATTTATTTTGAGCTCCACTGTTTTTTCAGTCATTAGTTCCCTAGCATCAGGTCACTCACTAACCTCTGGGAGAGGATGCTATTTAATTACAGGACAAAATGCTTTCCAGGCTAAAAAGGCATTTGGCAGATCAGCTGGAACACAATAGATCAATCAATTTATGAACAACTGACCCATCAGGAAAATGGAGAGTGGTTTGTTCCTTCCTGGAAAACTAAACAGGTGGGACGATTTGACTGCAACATCAACAGAAATTGGAAATAATTTAGAAGTGGTTATTTGGGAAAGGAGGGGCAGGGGAGTTACACAATATTAGGTAATGACTCAGAATTTCTGTGGTATTATGGCTTACCTAAAATCAATTTTAAAAAGTGTTATAAATTTATGTTTAATGATAATTTTAGAAAAGTAACTATGCAAGAAGGAAGTGAAAGTGGGATTACCTACCCAAAAATCAGTATTTCCATCAAAATATATATTGGCTTTGTTCAGACAGACAAAGACACATATATTTGCCCTTTTGTAACCACCTGTATAAGGGACACTCAAACACAATCCGTTAGATCTGTGTTTGACAGTAAAGGCCTTAAACACACTGATGAATGTAAAGATTTACAGCTGAAATTTATTTTAACATTCCTTTGCAGTTTTTGTACTACTGCATGAGAATATACACATGAAGTTGTTATAAACAAAAATGTCTTGCTTCAAATTGGATGTAAATGTAAGCACCTAGATGTAATAGTTGATTAAATGTAAACATCTAGAGATGATGCAGTGAGAGGTGAAGTAAACGGTTTTATTTTCCTAGCTGAGTGAGGAGCAGAAAGTCCATTAGATTTTTAGATTGCTCCAATTTAATAATCTCTGATGCAATTACAAACAAGAACTTTAAAAAAAATATTTGTATTTTGTCAGTGTCCCTTTAAAAGTCTGGTGTTCTAGAAATACCAAATACACACTGCAAAACCCACTTACAGGTCACAATCAGCATGAGGGACATTGAAGACAGGCTTCCAGTTCTCTAAATTGAGTGCTTATATCCTTCTTTAGCTCTAGGATATGATGCTTTAGAGTTGACTGGCGCGTGAATGACCATGGAATTACAGCCTGCAAGCATTTACTGGGCAGATCAATTAATAAGTCGTATCTAATGGCATCCATCATCATGGTATCTGGGCCCTATCGAAATTACATAAAGTGACATTGAATTGGAAGGATTGCACCCAATCCACAAACACCATTAGGATATGTATGTGTGGGGTGGGGAGGTTATTCCTGCTGCTCATCTTAAGGGGAGTGTTGGTAGGTCATTCTTCCGGGGATTTATTTGGGAAGACATTGGAGAAGATTTCACAGAGCTATTTATGAGTGGAAGCATCTCTATTCGGTCACCTCGTCTATACCCCTGCTTTGTGTCACAATTGATATTACCTAAAATGGATGATTAGTCTGTGTCTTGAAGACATCCAATGATGGTAGATTTCCACAACCTGATTCGGCAGCTTCTTCCAGTCCCTTATTAATATTTAAGATGACTTTTCCCTACCAGGGCTTAAACTCAATTATTATTGTAATAGTCTCTGCTTTGCCTTGTTAGACTGTAGCTATCCAGTACTCTTAACCTTTCCCCTTCCTACGTCCCAGTGGTCTTATTTACCCTCTGTTTTACCAGTTTTCTTGTTGACTTATTTGGTCTAGCTCTTTTTATAGAATGTGGAGTTGAACATTAACATTAAGTTCCCAATTCAATCACATTAATTCAACAGTTCTCTGAAGTATATAATGCAGAACAAAGAAGGTTACAGGCTTTTGGTTTAAATTTAAAAAAATAAAAAATTTTCTTGAGCACCTTTTAGTAGTTCATGATAATAACTACCAAAACACAGAGGAAAGTTTCAATGCTCTCCTGATCTTCCTACTCCTCAGTGCCAAAATACATATTCTGCTCAGATCCATGGAGGCAAAATCTTGTGTCCATGCAGATCTGATAGCAAGATCAGGCTTTAATCTTATTGTTCCATTGCTGTCTCTAGAACTATGCTACCCTTTGGTTCCTGTTCACTGTTGCTAGTCAGATAAAAGTTACCTGGATTTTGGTCTACAAGCCTTGGAGCTTCAATGTGCAAGTGAAATATTCTCTCTTACCTTTGGTTTAGTGTCTTTAGGAGTTAAAGTGGAGGGACGTGTAGTACTGGTGGCTGAGCGTTTGGGAGTAGTGGCTGAAGTAGGACCTGCAGTAGGACTGATGGGTTTTTTGTTTTGGCCAGTTGTGGTAGAAGCTGGCCGCTTGGGGCTTGTAGTGGACAGAGGCTTGGTTTTCGTTGCTGCAGGTTTTGCTGATGGTGTGGATGCTGAAGGCTTTACATTTTTCAAAAAGCAACATCCAATGTAAACACAAACACAGACAAAAAGAAAAAAAACAGCGCATTGTAAACAAAAATGTTAAGCAGCAAGGAACATAAAATGCTATTTAGAGGAAACAAAAACATTAAACGTCCTGTTTTCTGAGCGTAACAAAAGAAAGGCCGGGAGCTGGCGTATAACATTGACAGGAAGTAACGTATTACCAGCTTTACAGATGGGGAATAGCAATGCTGGGACCAGGATTTTGCCCTCTGAAGTGAATAAGAGTTTTGCTATTAAATTCAATGGGACCAGAATTTGGCCCAGAGACAATGAAGGCTCCAGAAGAGAGTCAGTGGTGGAGCTGCAATTAATATTTGGAGTTCCTGACATTTAGTCCTATGCTTAATGAATGGGACATTTCTGTCTAATTGTACATATATATATAATGCAGTGCAAGATCTAAATCCTAAACTAATCTAAATTAATGGCCAAATTCCCAATGTCTTCAGTGTGACCTGGATTCAGCCTTAGGTATCAACTCTTAATAAAAATTGGAGCTTAGTTGTTTAAAGCCTATTCCTTTGGATTTGTCAGGTGACAATGTGAATGAGAGTAAAACCATGGCATTCACTGATAGAGAGATTACTGTTTGGGTTCAAAACTTCAGTAAGAGTTCTGGTTCAGACTGCTGCCATCTCTTTGAGGTAGAGACCATCTGTTTGTACAATGCCAAGCAGACTAGAGCCCCAAGTCCTGATGGGGACCCCTGGATGCTACTGAAATATAAATAAATTAATAATAATGAAACTATCAAGTGGATCAAAATTTGAATGTTCTTGAAATGTCATTATGAAAATGTATTGTTCTCCCCACCATGGACATTGCCTAATTTATTATTTTACATTTAAATTGAGCATAAATTTGTTGGGCTAAATCCCGTTTCAATTAGATTTACTGAAGGCCGATTTGTTTGTAACTTTACAATTGAATTACATTGTTTGGTGTTCAAATGAAATACTTCCCAGAAGCCACTAGCTCAGAAAAGAGAACGGTATCATCACAGCTTAAGAAGCAAGGAGTAAAGCAAGCAGGGGAAACCAAACCCACAGAGCTGGGTATAAAGAAGCCATGAAATAATGGCACACCTACCTTGGTCTTCTTCTCAGGGCTTGGAGGAAGCTCTTTGTTTGGAGGTGCTGTGATGTCACTTCCCGTCAGAAGCTCCACCGGTTTTATCTCTTCTGGTTTTGCTGACCAAAAGAAGACGACACCCATATATATTTTAAACTTCATTTACATTCATTTATTTTAAAAATGCCACTATAATGGCATTGAAGGACAAATACTGCACAAAGAGCAGCTAAGGTTATATGATGGCTGCTTCTGGAAAGGCTCTTGGGAGTTGGAATGCCTTTCGTGAGCCTTTCCAGAGATCACGAACTTCCCAAATACCCAAATGGTTTAACTAGAGAAACTAACAGCTGACCCAACAAGCCATCATTAACATCTGTAGAAAAACTCTTTTTACTGTCTATAGGAAAACTCATTGTCTACTAAGTTGTACCTAAAAACCGTTAGGTATATAGGTTGCTTATTTACTTGGACCAATTTCAGCCCAGAATATAAACCCCCAAAATATAAAACTGCTTTTATGCTGTCCCTGTTTTATACCCACACTAGTGATACTGCTAGCACTTTTCTCTGACTTTAGTTCCTCTTATGTCACAATATATGGCAGTTCCCCACATCCAAAATTTCACACTCTGAATACGGGAGATTCGCAGCAGCCAAAGGAATTTGACTGTTATAGCAGTAGAGGTTAAAAAGGTAAAGTAGAGATGTGGCAATTAGGTTTAGACATCAAATAAATAGTACAGAAATGTATTAGTACAGAAGTTGTTAGACTTATCATGCTTTGGCATTGAATGTTTCACAGCACAAAAAGCTTTAATTTATGGGTTACAAAGTCAAGGGATGCCAGGATTTTGACTGCAATTTCTAATTTTCTTCACTGTTCTTCTTCCAACAAAAGATCTGATTAAATTCCCAGCCATCAAAATTATATGTACTGACTCTCACAAAGAAGTAGGGCTATAGTTATGTTAAATGTGTCCCTGTCCACTTCCAAAAAATTTATCTGAAAACACTGTCCAAACACCAGTGAAAGACAAATCCCCCCCCCAAAAAAAAACCCAAGCAAAACCCTTTTAAATAGCAACCTAATGATATTTTTCTTCCCAAATCTTTTAATTTGGCACAAAATAGAAAAGCACTTGAAGATCTAAAGTGGAGTAACTATAACAGAAAATTGCAATTTGCACCCTGCAATACATTAAAAAAAGTACAGAAACATCTGCTACACCATCCCCAGAGTTTTATAATACCAGAGTCTGCTACACTATGAAGTGATTTACTGTTGCACTTTCAGTGGTATCTGAACTCTATTAACCATGTGGCCCACAAAACCCTTCACAAGTTTACTCAGTTTCCCTTGTCATCTGGAGAGTAAGATGCAGATTATTTGTATTTCTAAACATAAGAACATAAGGTATTTCTAATAAAAAAGAACATCCATTATGCAACAGCTTGTCATGTTGTATGACCATGGTAAGGATCTACTGGAACAGATGTGTGGTAAGTTGAACAACGAAAAGAGCCCTTCCCAAGGTCTTCCAAGAATTGCTGTGTACATTTCATATTTTCTGGCTTGCACATTTCACAGAGGCAAAGCCTTAAACACACACTCGCAGAACTGGTTTTGCTCACCCAAAGCATGTTTAGTTTCTTACCTGATTTTGTCTACTTGGTGTTGCTCCATGATACTTAATGTTTTCTTCCCCCTGTACTAATTACAGGGGGCTTTTTTCTTGTATTATATTCGGCCTTTCTCCTTTTCCCGAGAAACTACATTAAAAGTTACAGAGCTACAGTTTCTTTTCTAAACACAGAAATTTTTCCATAGAAAAACTAGCACTGAAACTGATGGGGGTATTTCTTATTGTAGGTCTGAGACCAGAATCATTGACCAGCTCACATTCTAATAGTCAGAGCCCAATTATTTTTGGTAACTAATCTAAATTGGCCATACACACAAGTAACTTCTACTGAAGTTCAATAAACCATTATGTTTTTCCCTTAGTTTGTCAACCTTAACTGTAGCAGCAGCATAGGAAATAATCATTGTCAGCAATTCTGGGATCTGAACAGCGTATTTCTGTCCATTAGTTGGTTGAGGCTAAGTCTCTTCAGGCATTTATTCTGCCTTGAAACTTGGGTCTGGAGAGAGTTTTATTTATTAGTTCAATTTTGTACAAAATTATAATGGCCTTATATAAAAACACGCATCTCTATCTTCCTATTGGCCTCTGTGGTACCCCAGATCCCAAGGTGACCCTACACCAATTAGCAATTGCCTTCAGGTAATATCAGCTGCTTAACATTTCAGCTAATTCAGCAGCACCACCAAACCTCGTTTGATGATAACGTTTGAACATTCCATGTCTATAATGTGAAGCTGTTTATTCCGGCACAGGCTGTCACCCAGTTGAATCCTATTCAGATGTATTCCTGGTTAGTTTCTTGCTGTCTTTTGAGTACAAAAGTAATGCAATGAAATTCCCTTTCTTTTGCAGACAGCGGTGTAATCTATACCCATGGAAGTAAGCATTGGACACTGTAAATGAATAAATTAATGGAGATATACCTATCTCCTAGAACTGGAAGGGACCTTGAAAGGTCATCGAGTCCAGCCCCCTGCCTTCACTAGCAGGACCAAATACCGATTTTGCCCCAGATCCCTAAGTGGCCCCCTCAAGGATTGAACTCACAACCCTGGGTTTAGCAGGCCAATGCTCAAACCACTGAGCTATCCCTTCCCCACACTCCTTGGATTATGCCTTGGTTGAATCTCACTCCAACCAAGGCACAATCAGAATGAAAATTCTGAGACAATGGTGTTAAGGTTCTAAAAATTTAACAATAACTTAAGGGGAAGAAAATCTTAACAGAACACTGAAGTTTAAAAAAAAAAATCATGCCACCTAGGAAAGCCTGGATATTTTAAAATGATACAGCTACACTGTATCATCAAGGTGATGGTGCTGCATTGGGGGATGTCACTGTTACATTATGAATTAGAAGGTGATTTGTGTAGATAATCATTAGTTACCTTCTTATACATGCCAGGCTAGTGGGGTGCAGCAGCAATTTCCAACCACAAAGGGCCAACCAAGAAAACAGCATTTGTGCAGGTGTCTACTTTCCATTATTATCCATTATAAACTTGGATGGGGAAGCGGGGGGTTGGCAGGGCCTCAAGGGACATTAGACGGGCATTTTGTTTTACATTCTCTTTCTTTCATTTAATTAACCACCCAACACGCTCATCAGTACATTTGCCTTCGTTCATCATTTAATTACTAGGCTGGTCTCTTTTCAAACATGGAGCACAGCACTGCCTGGGAAGATTTGCTAGTTACAGGGAATATTAGGAAAAGCTGCCAAATTTTAATCAAATTTGTTCATTAGTCTGTAAGAATCATTGAGGAGACCTTTCAGTTTGCTAGCTCCCCCAGTCACAGCAGTTAACCTTACCAAAAAGGTATTTCAAGGACATTTTTGTTCAAAGCTACAATGAAGTCTATTGCTACACTCTCCTGAGTAGAATTCTTTCTTTGTCTACTCCAGCTCTTGCTTCTCACTGAGTTTGCTGACGGTGAAACAACTCAGCTCAGCTGATCCAGCACAGAGAATCCAATTAATCTCTTTGGGGAAAAGTGAGAAGGGAATTTGAAGGAGAAAGAAAAAGGACATTCCACATAATGACCTGGCACTGAGAAAATGACTTGTATAATGCTGGGATCAATTGTACTGGCCATACTATTACTCCATGTAATCACAGCAATGGGAATAGCCGGTAGGATACTGTAACACTATTCTTCCTTTTCCCAAAATGAGCCATTCATTAATCCAAACATAAATAAGCATGGAAATGATCAAACTTTTATTACATTTTAATTTAAGTACAATCTGCCCCTGCCTCTCAGAATTTCCAGTAAATGAACTTTCCTATTGGAGAAAACTTCCTCAAACTATCTTGACTTGAGACATCAAAGCAATTACGGAAATCCAAAATAATTTAACACTGCATCTCTAACTCCAATGCTTTCTTTACAAAAGCCTTGAACATAAATCAAACCCAAAGGAAAGTTGTAATGTTAAATAATTAGTGCATAATATTAGCATTAATGGGCACATTCAAGCGTGCATTAAAAACTCTCTATAAACACCGTCAGCAGAACATGGCAGTTTCAGAGTTCAGGAGCTGCTGCTGATCACAGGTGTGGCTGGTAAGTGCCACCTGTTACTAAAGTTGCTCACTTTCCATTATAAGACCCTGTTTTCAGTTGCTTATAAAACTTTGCCAAATGAACCATCTGGGCTGATATTTTATGTTCTGGGTTTCTGCCTCAGGCTTTTAATTTCACCCAAACTGGTTCAGCCATTTCTGAGAACGAAGCTAGGGAAAAGAGGAAGTTACCTTGTGCAGTAATGATGGTTCTTTGAGATGTGTCCCCCGATGGGTGCTCCATGACCCACCCACCTCCCCTCTACTTCGCAGCTCTTGTCAAGGACTTTGCGGCAGAGAAGGAACTGAGGGGGGTTTGCCCACGCAGCACTGGTTAGCCTCGTGGCAGAGCACGAGGGCAGGGACAGCGCATGTGCAGGCCGAACGGACACTGCTACCAAAGTTCTCCGATCAGCACCACAGGGACGCAAATGCACCTCCAGTGGAGCACCCATAGGGACACTACTTGAATAAGAAATAAATTTTACCCATGTTAAAAAGTTCTGGCAACCTTTGATAACCTCTAGCACCCACGTGCTTTGGAGTAGGGACTTGAAATTTGGCAGAGGTAGTCTTTTGCCAACCCAGTGAACATCTGCCCAAATTTGGCCAAGTTATAAGCCTTTGAAAAAAATCGCAGTTCACACATGATCAGTTGAAACTTTAATTTTAGCAGCTAAAATTGCAGAAGATTCTGTCCTCAATGAGCATGCTCAAACCTCTCACAGCTCCGAGTGCTGACCAGATTGCACATGCGCCATCCCCACAGAGCAGGCTCTTCAGCCCAAGGCTTCAGGGTCAAAGCCAGTCTTTCCCTGTAATGGTTGCTCCCAGCAGTTCCAAGCCAGGATGGGGCTGGGCACTGGAACTGAGAACAGGGAGCCTGTGTCTCCTGTGCTCTCAGTGACCCCTCTTCTGCTATTCAGGCAATGTGGAAGAACCACCACCTGATCTGAATGCAGGAGGTCAGGAATAGATTGGGACACAAGGTCTGGAGGGGGGTTGAGAAAGGAGACTTTGGTCAGTTTGGAACTGCGATGAGGTAAGGCTCACCTGACTCTGAAGTGGGGGGGGGGGGAAAGAGGGGCAAAGCCAAGAGGGAAGAAAGGACATGATAAAAGGGGGAGACATTTGCCATGCTCTCTCTCTCTCCACGTCCATCTACAGACACCACACCAAGTGACTGAAGCACTGATCAAAGTGGAGAGCCTTCCTGAAGAGCATCCAGCCAGCCTGAGGTAAGAAGCACCTAAGTTTGTAAGGGCACTGAAAGTGTTACGATCAGCTTAGAATGCGTTTTGCTTTTATTTCATTTGACCAAATCTGACTTGTTATGCTTTGACTTATAATCACTTAAAATCTATCTTTATAGTTAATAAATTTGTTTGTTTATTCTACCCGAAGCAGTGCATTTGGTTTGAAGGGTGTCAGAGGTTCCACTTGGGATAACAAGCCTGGTACATATCAATTTCTTTGTTAAATTGATGAACTCATATAAGCTTGCAGCATCCAGCAGGCATAACTGGGCACTACAAGACGGAGGTTCCTCGGGTTGTGTCTGGGGGAGTGGTAGCTCAGTGGTTTGAGCATTGGCCTGCTAAACCCAGGGTTGTGAGTTCAATCCTTAAGGGGGCCACTTAGGGATCTGGGGCAAAATCAGTACTTGGTCCTGCTAGTGAAGGCAGAGGGCTGGACTCGATGACCTTTCAGGGTCCCTTCCAGTTCTATGAGATAGACATATCTCTATTTATAGATATTGGCTAGTGTCATGTGCTTGCACAATCCAAGGAGCAGTTGACATGCCAGAGGCTGTGCGTGAACAGCCCAGGAGTGGGCGTTCTCACAGCAGAGCAGGGTAAGACTGGCTCCCAGAGTCAAGGATTGGAGTGGCCAAGCAGATCACCGGTCCAGATAACACCAGAGGGGAACGTCACACCAACCCTGCTGGTGAAATGGTGGGTGTGTGGCAGGGTGCTGCTGCAAACACACCTCATCAGCCCCTGGCACGCCAGCCCCAATCAAGGGGGATCGATTGGGGCTGGTTGAAAAGCCTCATGGCTGCCTGGCGATTGACAGCACCTGCCAGCCTGATAGGCCAAGAACTACAAAGGCTGGGAAGGAGTCAGAAGGAGCAGAGGCAGCCAGAGAGAGAGGAGGTCAGTCAGGGAGGGAGGTGGAAGCCCTCGAGCTGGTTACTGACCCAGCCTGTGGCAGGCAAGAAACCTATACGGATTGTATATAATTGGACACTAGTGGTGGGAAAACGCGTAAAGAATAAAGGACACGGGTGTTACACAGAGCTGAAGTCTCCCTGGACTTATTTGGGAGGGCAGCTGGGCCCAGAAGAAGAGGGGCCGGCTGTGCACCCCATGACATGTGGAGGCTTGTCCAGGATCCTTTTGTGCCAGAGCTATAGTTTAGTGACCCGGGGATGGAGGGAACCCTGCAGTGACAGACTCAGCAGCAAGAGGAGATGCAGAAGACGCTGCAGGCCTTCCAGCAATCCCACCAGATGGAGAGACAGGCTCTACTCGCCTGGCAGGCCGAGCAGCAGAGGACTGTACAGGCCTTTATTAAGGAGCAGGAGGGGGTGCAGCAACAACTCCTGCAGAAACTGGTGAGTTCCTTGGGGGGAGATGGCACCCGCACTATGGGGTTGGGCCTTTGTAAAATGGGCCCTGCCCTGACGATGACCCCGACGCCTTCCTCTGCCGTGGGCACCAGATGGGACAGGGCAACCTGGGCTCTACAGCTAGCCCCCATATCTCACTGGGGAGGTACAGGCTGCATATATGGCCCTGACTGATGCACAAGCCAGGGAGTATGACACCATGAAGGGGGCCGTCCTAGACCAGGTGGGGCTTTCATCAGAGAAATATCCACAGACATTTCAGTCGGCCAGGTGGACAGGGCGTGTGGCCCAGGCCTTCGCCCAGAAATTGATGGACTGGGCCACACGGTGGTTGTGGCCCAACACCCAAACGGTGGAGCAGATCACGGACCAGGTGATACTGGAACAGTTTGTGCATGGCCTCCCAGAGAACATGCGAGTCTGGGACTGGCAACACCAGCAGTCAAGCTGATGGAGGAATATGCACTGGGAGAAAGAGGGCAAGTAACCCAAAGCATGGGGGCGAGACCCCTATATGGGTGGACCCCAGTGAGAGGGAGGACCTATGGCCCCAGGGAGAAGGGGATCTAGACCCTAGACAACAGCCAGGAAAGAGACCGCACAGGAGTAGAAGGGGGACCAAAGGAGCACCCTGGATTAGAATCCTCAGGGGAGGAGACCCCAGGGGCAGAGGGGGAAGGGCCTAAGGAAGGCCTGAAGAGCCACGCCCAGAAGAAGAGAGGCTGGCCATGCACCCTGTGATAGGGTGTCAATACAGTGCCACATGATGGAATTTGCTTTTTCAGTTTGCTATTTTAAAAACCCATAAAATTATGCGTACGCGTGTACACACATTCACAAACTATGTTAAAAGAACATTAAGGTTGCAAAAATCAAGCACTCAGAAATTTTGAAATTCCCCAAGCTCACCACCCTGCAAATTTTCAGGGCCGAGTTTTAGGATAAAGGGCAATTAGAGCACCAGCCAATATGACCATGGAACCATAGGCTATGACCAGTTAAAGAGATTTTGAGATTTCAGTTAATGACTGGAAATCTCCTGGTGAAAAAGGGCACTTTCCTTCCACTGATCTTCAACTGGCGTCCTCTACAGATCAGATTTCTCTAATCCATCTAGACTTCCAGTACCAAACCACGTCTGACCTCCATATCAGGTAAAAATGAACATTTAAGGTAGGACCAGAAGCATACAGCAATTAATCTCGCTGCACCCTACATGTCTCTCTCCATTCTGAGCCTAGCAATCCAAGGCACATAACTTCCCCATTCCATTATGGTAGCAAGAACCGGGCTGCTTATTCCATATAAGGTTGACAATCTCGGCTATGGCTGATGCCTAAATAAGAGCTTTCAGCATGCAGGAGGGTAACTGAATTGCTCAGCAGGGAAACATGAGGATGTCAACATGGATGATGGGGCAGATCGCTTGATAAATTGCCCTGTTCTGTTCATTCCCTCTGAAGCATCTGGCACCGGCCACTGTCGAAAAACAGGATACTGGGCTAGGTGGATCATTTGTCTGATCTAGTATGGCCATTCTTATGCTCAATCAGGGAAGGATGAGACTTATCAGTCATGCCAATCTTTTGAGTTGGCACCACCGCCATTTCCCTAAATAACCCAGTAGCAATACTGCTTTCCACTAACAAAGGCACCATTGCAGGCACATGTGTTGAACACGGAGACCAAGTGTCATGGTTTTTAAACTTACAATTGTTCGGTCTAAACGGGATAATACATACTTCACAGGACTACAGTGGGCATTAAGTGATCAGTGTTTGTATAGCATATTGGAAACACAAGGCATTGTGTAAGTGCTAACTATGATGGTCACTCAACAGGATGGGGTAGTTAAATAGCTACAAATGCTTTCAAGACTAGTTTTATCTGAAAAGGAACTGGTTTAAAACAATGAATAACCTGGCACATAACTAAGATTGAATGGGCCATTTACCGTTTATGGAAGTGTTACTCTGTTTAAAGTCTCAAATATTTATTACTATCTCAGAGTTACATTGGGAACTGAATGGAGAAAGATGTCTGCACTGTAAATGATTAATTACATATCTTCTTGAAGTCTGGTAATGTGACCGAGGACATGAACTGAATGATTAAATCAAGTTTCTCCCAACTCGAAGGGACACTAAGGAAACTTTCTCTCACACAAATGTATTTCTAAAATCAAAAGGGAATGGAGCATCTTGCATCAGCAAAACAAGGAAGAGAGAAAAAGGAAGTTTCCATTTCCGGAATGACCTGAAGGAAGAATGACATGGAAATATTCTTAATCACATCAATAGATCTCAACAAAGTTACTAAAGCCGGGTAAGCATTATTCCCCCCCGCCCCTTTTTTTTTTTTATAGGTGCAGAAATGGAGGCACAGAGAGGTTGTGACTTGGCCTAAACGTAGACTACAGATCTCCAAACTTCCAAGTCCCTACTACAATCCATTTGACGAGAACAATCCTCTCATGGAAGATACTGTCCTTAGTGAAAAAGCTACGATGGACACACTCTGTGCTTGAATAGCTTTACAGTTTATGTTCTCGTCTCTTTCCTAATCATAGTTTTGAAGATAGGCATGTTATAGAAGTACACTCACAGACATGTATCTAGATTGTGTCACTGCTTTGCTGTCATACGTTTTATAGATCTAAAAAGTATTTTAGAAGATACTCTGAAACCTAGTTTAAATATTGTGCACCAGCTGGTACAACAAAGAAAAAACACTATCAAAGTTCATTCTAAGGCCAAGAAGAACGACACATGAAAAATACATCTGCATCTTAAAGTCTCAAAGCAGGGAATTGTATTTACAGCTACAATTCTTAATGTCCCCTCCGGGGACGTCTGGCTGAATTAAAATAGTGAGCACAAGCTAGGAAACGGGGGTGGAGATGGAAGGTAGGAATGATTAAACGCAGCATGTTTGAAAAAAGGTCTCTGATAAGGTGAGGTCTTATTTTCCATATATTTTTCTTTAAAACTTTATAAACTCTTAGTGTATCAAAAATATTTGGGAGTAGCAGCTCATTAATATTTAAATCCTTGTCCTCCTACTCATCTCCTGGGAGACACTTCAGTTTTATGCAAATGATTTATTTCATCTGCCTGGCACCTATTGGCTGATTATGTTTGGGTCATTAATGTGCCTCAAAATGGAGGCATAGCCTCATTCACAAGCCTATTTGAATATGGCTATGCACTCAGCTCCGTATGCTTCCCAGCAAGGGATATTCAGCAGGCTAAACTGAACTGAAACATCTTTCACTGAAATAGCTCCATAATTCTCAAAATGGATTTTCTGTTGATGGCTTTAATCCTTAAAAATAGCAGATTAAGCAATAAGGGAATGATCATCCTTACTCTCCTTCTGAAACTAAAATACAACCAAACAGCCTTTGAAACAAAATGTATCCCCCACAAAAAGCTACTGCACCAGCACAGCAAAAATCAACACCACTTCAACCTTTCCTTTGTCTAAGACTCTTAAGTTTATCTACAAATAGAACACAGCTCAATTTAAACAGAGGTACACTCCTCACCCCTCCCCTTTCTAAAAAAAGGCTAAAGAAAATTTAAGTCTCTTTGACCCAAATACAGAATCACTAAGCATTTTATCTGGCAGAGAATGTAACTCAATCAGCCCGTACACATTCACTTAATATCAAGTATTGAGAACATCCGATTTATACCTCTCTGCCTGATTTCTGTGCATTTAGGCTCATTTATTGAAGCTCTATACTTCATCCAAACAAGAAAAAGCAGGAGGAACTGGAGGGATGGGAGGGAGGGAGGGAGGGAGGGGGGAACTTGGCTCAATGTCCATTAGCAACTATGAAATCCAACTATCATGAGCACTGGAGAAAAATACATACTATTCTCCAAACTCAGCCTTATGCGCGCAAACCTGATAAGATAAACTTCTATATTTAGAGATAAGTAATGTAAATATACTCTACTTGTAGGGATATAAAAGAAGATACTAACAGTGATTCCCCCAAGTGACAGTGACCCCCTCATAATTTGTCCCCCACACTTTAAAATCCAACAGTTTCACCAAGTACAAAAATCTCTTGGGTCTTCTGTTAAAACTTGTAAGCTACTGTCTGTAGAAACCATTGATTATATCTATCCTGTGAAAGATACTTTATTACTATGTAAAACTTACAAACAAGTTAATTGACTCGTTATGCCTTTCCAGCAGGATTGGGAACCATTAACAACAACTCTCTGAGTACGGTTATCCAGCCAGTTATGCACACACCTTATAGTAGCCCCATCTAAATTGTATTTGCCTAGTTTATCAATAAGAATATCATGCGAGACTGTATCAAATGCCTTACTAAAGTCTAGGTATACCACATCCACTTATAAGCTATTAATTTCTAGTCCTGCAACACATAGCCCTTGGAGATAGTACTGAGGACCCATTGGTCTGAAGTTATGTGGGACCACGCCCTGAGGAAGGCAAACAATCGGTTGCAGAACACAAACTTTATTAAATCGGTGGGGGTCTCCCTGGCAACAGGCCTAGTGCCCCCCTGCAGATAGTCAAAACCACCTCCTCCCTTGCCTCTGGCCCTTAGAGGGACCAGGCTGCGGGGCAGAGCGGGACTGCCTCTGAGACCAACGCTTCTGGTCTCTGGGCCTTTTGTATGGGGGCTCATATCTGCCCCTTGCAGGCTGAGCCGCCGGAAGCGATTTGGCCTTGTCCTCAGCCGGAGGGACATAGAGGCCCAAGGTCTGCAAGGTGGTGCAGGAATCTTTCATCCCATGCAGCCTGATGTCCATCTGGTCCGCGAAGAGAGCCTTGCCATCGAATGGGAGGTCCTGCATCAGTGATTGTGCCTCCATCGACAGCCTGGACAATAAGAGCCATGACGCCCTGCGCATGGTGATCGCAGAAGCCATCGAGCGGGCCGCCGTGTCCGCCGCATCGGACGCCACTTTCAGGGCTGCTTTTGCCGCCACTGACCCCTCTTCCACCAGGGCCTTGAAGTCCTTCCTATCCCAGTCTGGAGGAGGGGCTCAAATTTAGGCAGGTTGAAGTTGTACCTGCTCAGTAAGGCCTGGTGGTTGGCTATGCGAAGCTGGAAGCTAGCTGACTAATAAAATTTTCTGCCAAAAGGAGTCCAGCCTCCTGGCATCTTTGTTTTTTGGGGTGGGCGCGGGCTGGCCCTGACGCTCTCTGTGGTTTACCGATTCCACGAGAGAGTTGGGTGCCGGGTGTGAATACAGGTATTCATGGTCCTTCACCGGCACAAAGTATTTCCTCTCGGCCTTTTTCAAGATTGGGGCCAAGAAGGCAGGAGTTTGAAATGTTGGCAATACCCTGGTGCAGAGGCAGGGCCACGCAGCCCGGTGCCGAGGGAGACAGGATGTTAAAGAGGGAATTGGACAGACCCTCCATCTCCTCAGCCTGCAGCTGGAGGTTGGAAGCCACCTGCTTTAGCAGGTCGTGGTGCGCCTTGAAGTCCTCCTGCAGGACCGATGGCGGAGGCGCCATTATGGTGTCATCCGGTACCGGAGAGAGAGGGCCCGTACAAAGCCGGGTGCCTCGGTCGGTGCCGGGGCGTCAATACCGAGGTCAGTGTCCTGGCGTGGGTCCGCTGACTCGTGACCCGACGACTTCTCTTGTGGGCGGCCAGAGGAGGCTGATGGAGCCCGGGACGCTCCGGCAATCGAACGGGCCTCCGCTTGGGCTGGCACCGATGGCCACGGTGTCCACTGGCACCACTGGCCTTGCCACGGAGTCCCTTGCCATTGGTTCGGCTGAGCACAGGATGGCAATATGTGCCCCAGTGGAACGGCGCGTGCAGAGGGTGGGTGGACGTGTGCCGAGGCCAAGGTCACTGAAGAACGCTCGGTGCCGCGGGAGCGGTAGGAGCGGTCGTCGTCTCCCTTGGGACCGAGAACTCGACAACGATGAACGGTACCCATGCGACGAACTGCTTCGGTACATGTGACGGCGACGCAATGCTCGGTGCCCTGACGCTGAGGTACCTCAAGGGGAGCCTCTGGCGTGGCACCTATATGACCAGGAGCTGGAACGGGAGCGGCGATGTCTGTCCCGTTGAGAGCGGTGCCAGTACCCACGTCTAGCAGGTGAGCATTTCCGGTGCCTCCGCTCGCTGGCAGGCAGTGTGGAGGGTCCCCGCGACTCCCGTTCCACCGGCGGCCCGGATGGTCTGGCCGGTGTTGAGGGTGACCGGGAGCTGCCGGAAGAGCGGCCACTGCGCGCCAAGCAGTGCAGGAAGCGATCTTCGGAGCGGGAACTGCGGTTGCTCGGAGAGGTCTGGTGGGCACCCAAAGGGGGCTTGCCTCACAACCTAGGGCCCGTGCCTGATTAAGAGCTCAGGACGGGCAGGGACATAATGTCCTTCGCAGCCTGCAACACTTCTGGCGTCGACGGCATCCATGCTGACTGGTCGAAGGGGCCTCGCTACATACCGACGACGCAGCGGCTGGTGCCGAGTCTGATCTGCGCACCGGCATCTGAGTCAACGCCGACTCCATCAGAAGAGCTCAAAGACTGAAGTATCTCTCCTTCTTGGTTCTTGGCTTGAACGACCTGCAGATCTGCAATGGTCGCTGATGAGAGTCTCACCCAGGCAGCGAAGACACTCAGCATAAGGGTCGCTCCTGGGCATAGAATGGCGACAAGAGTCGCACGACTTGAAGCCTGGGGCACGGGGCATGCCCCGAGCCCGCTCTATTCACTGAAGAACAATCTACAATGGTACCAGTAAGGTCGAGAAGAAGGGCTGCAGCAGAGCTGGAGAACAAAAGTTCCGACTACCTTCACTGGCGGCAAGAAGGAACTGAGGGTGGGGGGAGCCCGTAGCTCCCCTTATAGCGCGATATACAGGCACCACTCCAGGGTTCGCCACGGTGCTCCTCCAGTACAGGTACTGCTAAGGGAAAAACTTCTGGCACCGGTGCACGTGGCGTGCTGCACACCTACTGTGTAATACACAGGAGCAATCACTCAAAGAACCACCATTGATTTTAACATTCCAATGGTGTAAATCATCCCACCAGGTTTCAGTAATACCAACTAGACTGAATTTATGCTCATAAATGAGCAATTCAAATTCCTCTGGTTTGTTACCCAGGCTCTTAGCATTAGTGTATAGGCAATTTAAGAATTTCTTCTAGTCATGCCCTTTGTTTCCTTGATTAATTTTGTTTTCAGCATCTCAACTTTGTGCCAACAGTGCTCAACCTTCCCTCTTTTTACACTCCCGTTTTATTAGTTTAACCTTTTCCAGATTACTCTAGCCAGCCTGTCCCCAAGGAGATTGGTCTACTGAGGCAGAGGCCAT
The DNA here is from genome assembly GCF_013100865.1 of Trachemys scripta elegans. Lineage (NCBI taxonomy): Eukaryota > Metazoa > Chordata > Testudines > Emydidae > Trachemys > Trachemys scripta. The sequence goes on along the minus strand of NC_048299.1, from coordinate 1,795,958 downwards.
CCAATCTATATAGCCCCTCTCCCCACAGAAGGGGACCAATGTTCCACAAAACCAAAACCCTCCACCCTACACCATTTACCTAGCCAGTGGTTCACTTCCAGAAACTTGTGCCTTGTGTCTTCCTTCACTCGTGGGACAAGAAGGATCTCAGAGAAGACTGCTCGGACATTCTTCTTCAACACACTTCCGAGTTCCCTGAAGTCATCTACTATCTGCAAGATATCCCACTGATATGAACTATCACCGATGGCTCCTTTCCCATCAGCTTCAGAAACCTATCCTATCTTAGAGTGATATCTCAAGTCTTGGCTCCGGGAAGGCAGCACATTGTCCTATTGTCAGTCTGTCCCTTGCAGAATGTTCTTTCTATTCTTCTGAGCATTGAGTCTCCAACAAGGATAGTTTGTATTCTTTGGACAATTGGAGAACTCTTTGCAGGGAAGCTTGATTTTCTTACAGGTTGAGCTGAGCTGCCATCCACATGTCCCATACACCTCTCTGTTCCCTAGGACATGCTGGAGGTACCTTGAGAGATATCTTCCAAAATTTCCATGTTGAAAGGATCTGTATCAATTTGAAACTCTAAGCTCTGTGGAATTCCTCCTGGTCCTCTTCTCTCTGGTGTCCACAGCCTGTAATCCTAATCTGTCTCCAGCAACATAGAATACTGCCATGACCTCTTGCTTCTGCTGGTTATGAACCACCAGGCCTCCTCTGACTTCTTCTCTCTCCAGTTCCACGGTGGCCAGCTACATTCTTTCTTGAACCTAGGGTATCAGTGTTTCCAGAACCTGGCTATTTAGGAATTCCTCAGCTTCTCTGATTCTCAGTAGCTTCTCAACTTGCTCCTCCAATCCAAGAATCTTTGCCTCCAGCACAGCCACCAACTTGCACTTCATGCGCATGAAATCCCATCTGTCTTCAGGCAGGAAAGAACACGGCACATCCATTGCAGGCCACCACCACTGTTCCATCGCTGGCCATCTTGACATCATATGTAGTGCTGCACCTGGAAGGAAAGCCTCTCACACTCCCTCCAAAGTTCTCCTGTTCGCTGCCTCTGTTCACTCAGAAAGCGACTATTATACCAACTCTTCCCCGCTTAGCTCAGCCCTGCCCCTCACCACCAGTGACAAACTAACCACTCGGACTTCAAACAGCTGGGCTGATGAAAGCTCCAGGGGATAGAGCTGCACAGCCTTTATCAAGGCACCCTACTTACTCAGGGATCCGCGGCCCATACACAGAGGTTATGACAAATGTATTGGATGCAGTTATAATTTACCACACAGCTCTTTATAAGCAAGCATATTTATTCTTAAGGTGCAAGCAGTACAGAGAAAACACTAAAAATAAAAACCCACATGCATGCTCAAGAGCTTACCGAAGGTCACCCCAACTCCAGTCTCGGGCTCTGGTAGGTGTCGGTCCTTCAAAACCCACAAACAGGCCGGCTCCAGGCACCAGCTTACCAAGCAGGTGCTTGGGGCGGCCACTTCGGAGAGGGGCGGCACGTCCAGCTGTTCGGCGGCAATTTGGCGGACGGTCCCTCACTCCTGCTCAGAGCAAAGGACGTCTTGCCGAATTGCCGCCGCAGATCACGATCGCGGCTTCTTTTTTGTTGTTGTTTGTTTGGCTGCTTGGGGCGGCCAAACCCCTGGAGCCGGCCCTGCCCACAAATGGATTTTTCCCAAGGTTACAAGTTCATAACTGTCTCAGATTCAGAACCAGAAGAGAGACTGGCCAGAGCAGCCTGTTTCTTTATATGCTCAGACCTTGACCTCTAGTCACTGGGAACATGTAATCAGCAGACAATCACTCTCTCCTCAGCATGTAGCTTCAAAAGGCTGGGTTTTTGCACAACCAGAGGTGCAGAATTTGCTTTCACCTCTCCCTCGCTATTCACCAGGAAATCCACTTAACATTTATTGTCCCCAAAGTCCATTTCTGTCTGGCACATTTTTAACAGTCTTTTGAACTCCCACATCTGTCACATCTCCCCAACAGGGGAGGTTACATACAATCCCAGCCCACAAAAATACATAAACCATTCATTTAATACAATGGCCACCGAACATACTTAGATTTAATTCAGTAAGATATCCCAAGGATGTGGCAGGACATTACCATATCTGTCACAGTCATTATCCACATAAATATCTAATCTTTATTTCATTTTGAGTGCTGCTAAACTCTTGGCCTCAACTTGATTTTCAGAATTTCATTTCTGTGGAATAGCTTTGTGAAATGATCCATGTGGGAAAATAAACTGGAACTCTTTTGGGAGCTTCTCCATGGACTTCAGGGGGAGTTGGGTTTAGCCCTTTTTCAGTTTAACCAGAAAGCAAAAAGTAATGATGCACCTGTCACCAGTTCAGCACCTTTGTAAACAAAACCAAAATGCATAGGTCACATCAAACAGGAATTGGGAAGAGTCCTGGGGTTTATTCCTGGGAATTATTCCAGTTTAGTACTAATGTGGACACGAGAACGAATGGATACAAACTGGCCGGGGGGAAGTTTAGGCTAGAAATTAGACGAAGGTTTCTGACCATCAGAGGGGTGAAATATTGGAACGGCCTTCCGAGGGAAACGGTGGGGGCGACGGACCTGTCTGGTTTTAAGATTAAGTTGGATAAGTTTATGGAGGGAATGGTTTAATGATAAAACATAGTAGCCAAGGAAAACCAAGCAATGGTACATGAACAACATAATGGCCAACAAGGGTCAGGCTAGAGACTCTTGCCTATATGCTCGGGGTATTACTGATCGCCATATTTGGGGTCGGGAAGGAATTTTCCTCCAGGGTAGATTGGCCGAGCCTCTGGAGGTTTTTCGCCTTCCTCCGCAGCATGGGGCAGGGATCACTAGCAGGAGGGTCTCAGCCGATTGAAGTCACTAAAACACAGGACTGGGGACTTCAACGGTAGAGTACAGGGAAGGGTCTTGCGGCCTGCAGCATGCAGGGGGTCAGACCAGATGATCATAATGGTCCCTTCTGACCTTAATGTCTATGAGTCTATGAGTCTATGAATTGTGATATACGTTCTGCCAGTTAATTATGCATCGTGGAAAACAATATTTCCTTTTCTCAACTTTTAGATGTGTTGCCTTTCAATATCACTGAATTCTCCTTGTTCCTGTACAATGAGAGAGGGTAAATAGGAATTTCTGATTTACCTTCTCTAGACCTCCCATTGTTTTGAAAAAAACATCTATTATAGTCTAGATCTATGGGTGGTATAGGTATACTTGGTCCTGCCTGAGCATAGGGGGGGATGGACTAGATGACCTCTTTAGGTACCTTCCAGTCCTACATTATGTGATTTTGATTATATCCCCTTGTTTGTCTGTTTCTAAACTAAACTTTCCCAATCTTCTCTCTTTTCCCATCTTTCCTCAGCTAATAATTTATCTCAATTTATGAGAAAGGATGACCAAAAACTGAAATGAATATTGCAAAAGAGGGTATTAATACTGATTTACAGAACTGTATTACAATATTTTTTTCATTATTTTCTATTCTATTCCTTACCATGTACTCCCATTTTGTTTGCTTTTTAAGATTGCCAGATGCACATTGAGCAGAGGTTTTCACTGGGCTGTTCAAAATGACAACCAGGCATTTCTAATGCATCTATCACTGGTAGCTAGTCATTTCAATTTCCCCCTTCCTCCCATAGTCTATCATTTTTTCTTATTATCCATCTAATTTAGGATGTAAGCCTTTTGGGCAGGAACCTTGTTACAATTCTGTAAAGCGCTACCCACACTAATGACTTTATAGAAATAAATAAATTGCAGCATCTCATTACTGAGTAGTGGGACTGACATTTTCTACTACCTTCTAGTCATGCATTAACATTTAATGCATTTAATCTCACTTTACATACTACCACAATTTTACACTCATTACAAATGTTTGAAGCCTTTCTTTAAAGAAATTTTGAAGTCTGACATTCCCATCTACACAAAATAATTCAAATGGTGCCTCATTTATCAAGACTGTATATGAAACAAAATTATCTGTACGTAAAGGCATGTGGGAAACTGAACACTGTAAACTGTAGGATATATGCACACAGGTGTGCACACAAAATGTGCCCACTGGGGAGGAAAATACTTGGAAAACAAGATGGCAGCAGGAGACCTGGAAGTGTTATTAACAGCACACACTGTTTATAGACTTGTAACAAAAGAAGTTGGTCAAAAGTCCTATTGGATTTTGTGCTGCACGCCTAAAGATATCAGGAATCCGAAAGGTGATAGTCCCTTTCTTTACAGCTCTAGCACAATGATACCTAGAATTTGGGGACCTCAAAACCCCCAAAATGGCAAATTATTGGAGGAAATTCAAAGCAGAGGAACCACACTCAGAGTGGAAAGGTGTCAAAAAATGAGGAAATAAATGTGTATAGGTTAGGTAACAACAGTCGGAGGGAGAGGGTGTGAGAAATAAATTCCATCCTTCGTAACCTAGTATGCAAACAGTCAAGTTGGATTTCTATTTGCTGGGAAAGCATGGGTAGGGATTTTAAGCTCTACAAACTGATGATTAAATGATATGGAACAAGAAAGAAATGCTGCTGTTCTGCACAGTTTTATGTAATTCTGATGTAATTGCTTTTTAAATCTACATCACAGGCACCCAAGAGCTTTGGATGGGCACCCTATAGGGTAGAATGTTTTAGACTGAAGTCTAAATAAATTTGTACCACCCACAAAATCGGAATTTATAGGTAGAAAATTTCTTTAATGTGACCCAAAAACATAGAAACAGGAGTAAGGCGAAGAAATTTAGCAAAGGAAAGATCAGTACAAGAGTCTCAATGTGGAATCTTCTTTCCAACAGAAGTCAGCAGAAGCACCATTATTTGAATAATTCAAAATTAGACTTGACTTAAATCATTCATGAGTATTTGGAAGGGAAATGTTGGCAGGTGATGAGAGTTGCAGAACCTTGAAACAAGGACCAGAAGTTTAACTTAATTCACAAAGTGAGAGGAAACCAACAGAGGAGGAGGAAGCTTATGGCTGTATCAGCAGACAGAAAAAGTTGATTTTGGCAATGATGTTTTGGAGAGATTGATTGTGTGTATGGAGCGGGGCTGCAAGGTGAGTATAAATAAGACCAGAGAAAAGGAAGTTGCTGTCCTTGACACAGGAAATTATTAGGATATGAGAGAGCAATTTAGCTATGAGAACAAAGAGGAAAAGACAGATTTTTGACTGATACTGTATCTTAGCCAAAAAGCTGCTTCCTTGGCCAAGTTACTACTTCGGTCACAATTTCACCAGTCAGTAATGAAGAATACTTTTTATAGATGCGGTGAAACCACTCTAGTAACATCCAAGTAGTTTTTTCCTGTTTTCTTGCATTGCAGAAAGTTGTACTAAGACATGCAGATATGAAGCAGTGAAAGGAGCATTTTACCATTTCCGTTGCAATCTAGTCTACTTAGACTAGATCCAGTGCCTGAAACCACCTATCAACAGAGTGAAGTAAACATGACTTGACAATTTCACCACTGTCCACAGTTTTTTTGGATAGCAACACAGACCAGAATTGTCAATTTCATTGTGCACTTCTTAGGAAAATATGAGCAGTACCAAAGGCACTGAAGCAGTCTGCAAATTCAGACTGTACCAAGTCATGTTTCAAAGGTTGCCTCTGCAACAATAAGAACTATACATTATTTTTTTAAATAAAGATTGCAGCCTAACATTTTCAAACCCAGGTGCCTACAAAGTTAGGCATCTAAATGAATATTTGCACACCTGCATAAAAGTGGGCTGATTTTCAGCGGTGCCGCACACTCCCATAGCCAATGACTTTGGCTTGAATTGTGGGTGTTCAGCCTTCTGAAAAGTCAGCTCACTTTAAATCAGGCATCTATATATGAGCTTAGATGCTACATTTACACATCTGTGGATGGAAAATGTTGCCCCTTCAGTTCTGCAGTTTGTTGGCTTAGCTACACCATGATTTCCTAACTGCCATTGACAGTCCTGGGTACGACCATCAGTAGCTGCTGAATTACCACAAAGAACCAGACCTGAATCTCTTAACAGGCTCTTTAGAAGCTCACTGACACCAGACATTTCATAACCAGAAAGGTACACGCAGACAAGATTCTGATTGCTCGGCCGCTGATATGTTCCAGATTCATCCCTTGAGAGTATAAATGTTTGTGACATCACAACTGATTAGATAATGTTTAAGTTGTCACTAAAATGTGGTTTCCCTAACTTTCATTTCAAAAGCACAATCCAGAGCAAATCAACTCAGCAGCACAGATCATATTTTCATGCAAATAGGCAATGTCTAGGTAGCTAATTCAAATCCAGCCCAGAACAAACTGAGATCTACCTATGCCGCTGTGACGAACTGGGACTGTTCTTACTGTGGTCTGTGAATGCTGACAGGGGAGTGTGGCTGGGATAGTCTGCATTGCGGGATGGGAGTCTGCCCGAAGGCGCATACCTGAGTGTGTAACATGAGAACCCAGGAAGGGGTTGAAGGCCAGGTGATACCTTGGCCCGGGAAACTGAACAAAGGCTGTGGGAGGGGTCGCTGAAGGCAGAGTGCTGGAAGCGGGCTGGAGAGATGGCTGGGAGACAGAGATGGCTCTGACCCCCCAAAGGGGGGTGGGCTGGGATGTCCTGGGACCCCAAGCTGGACCTAACTGAGGGGGGCCCTGTTGTCTGTGCCTGCAAGACCTGTCTTGGACTGTATTCCTGTCATCCAAATAAACCTTCTGCTTTACTGGCTGGCTGAGGGTCATGGTGAATCACAGGAAGCCGGGGGTGCAGGGCCCAGAGTCCCCCGATACTCCGCGACAGCCGCCATCTGATGGCTGTTGGGTGGCCTATGTGAAATAAGCTGATGGTCTCATTTTTAGACCCAGTGAACAGATATCAGCAATAAAAAATCCCACCCACCCACCCCTGCCACTACAATTGACACAACTTGATGTCCCTTTGCTGGCAAGCTCAACTATGAAGCTACAGACTGAACAAATGATTTATACCCTCTCCCCCGCTTTGTCTACATCAGGGTTAAGATACTTCGGCATGACAGACTTGGGAAACTTTCACTGCCACTGTACCCACTTTAAAGTCACTTTTTCAGAGCAAGTAAGCTGCAGAACTGTCAATCAAGCACCTTTCACCAGTGCTAAATCTACATGAAAGGATTTAAAATAAAGAAAAATCCTGAAGAAAACTACTAGAAGAAAAAGCAAAACACAGACTGATTCATCAGCACAACTGTCTGTAATGTGAATGGTTTTCAGAATTTTCTAGTCTAAGTAGTCTCAGTAGCTCTCTAAAATGGATAACAGGGATGGAATCTAGAGGAACTGAACACTGTGGATTCATCTAATTGGCCATTGGGTGTCACTAACACTCCACAAAAATAGAGATAAGAGATATTTAACCTGGTGGTTGAAATACCACCAAATCTTGCTCAGAGACCATAATTCAGTTATGACTGTTGGGGGGCTTTCAGTGCTTTGACCTACAGTATTTGGTTGGGTTTTTTTTAACCAGGTATCCTTTTTATTGGCTATGTTCCCTGTCTGTACTATTTCCTTTCTCACAGGACAGTTTGTTTATAATTCAGCTTTAAATTCAAAACCTCCATCTCTGAGCCATCTCAATTGCTTTGATAGTCCATTGAAGGATGAGTAAACAAGCTGACTACAAAGCAGCCATTGGATTAGGAAATTCATGTGCAGTTCTTTGGCCTTTATTCTGGGTCTGTGTTTTTCTCCTCTGGTGAGAAGTTCCTCATTCACAGAGACGGGAAAAACTAACACACACAGTCCAGGGGGAAAAAAACAGCTACATAAATAATAACAGAACAGCTAACTGGCTTAAAGGGGACAGGGACTGATATGGAAATGGACACAGACACATACAGATTAACTGCACTTGTCACAATTTTTAAATCCCAGCAGACTGACCTCATACATCATGCCACTGTCTAAACAACAAGAGACTAAAGAACAAAACAAGCTTCTATTGACAGTTAGCAATGGGGGAAGGTACTACCATGATCCGGGTTTTTATCATTTATAACCACTTTCAGAGAGGGAAATTCTATTTTGGATACAGTATAAAGCTACCGGGAAGAGACCAACAGTGTAAGACATTCTACCCTCCTGCTCAAAGAAGAGCACAGCCAGTTTCACTGCTCTCTCCAAGCAGAAACGTCAAAGGGTGCCAAAAACTAAACTGAAAGCACAATCTTCTGACCTTTTGGCAAAAGCTGAAAGATTTTGACTTTGATAACATGCTCGTTTCTAAACAATAAAACAGATTTACAAATTGAGAAAACAATTCCCAACAACTCGATACTTAAAAATTCCCTTTAATAGTTTTGTTTACATTAATTAGTATTAACACTCGGAAGGACAGACTTAATGACTAAAATCTTTTATTTGGAGCAAAACTAACTAGCAATTCTTGATTCAATTATTGTTTTTTAAGACACCTGCAAGCAATTTCTTGACCCACAGCATCTGCTACAGCACCAGCCATCCAGTCTATACGCTAAAGTTATTTTATTCTCCTCCTTGCTTAAATCAAAGCTTACCCTTTGTTATGTCTATTAAAATCTAAGCTGTGTCAGTCTCTGGAGTCTTACTGAGCCACCCACCCTCCTGCAATCTGTCAAGTCAGTTCCTTCCTAGCTGCTGTCTGCACGCTCCCCAGGGAGGTAAAATTTAGCAACATACCATCACGTGGTAGAACTCCTCGCTGGGAAGATGGAGTGCTCTGCACATCGCTGACCTCGATTTCTTTTCTTTCCAGTGGACCAGTTTTGCTGGATTCCATCTCACTGCCTCTGCTTCTCGGAGAGTCACGGCTAGCAGCTTCATCAATGACATTTCTCTTGTCCCTGTTTGCTGCCGCCTCCTCCTCCCTCCCTTTGTCGCGGCTGCTGATTTCAGGGATTTGCTCCAGTTTGCTGTGATACAACCCTGGGCTGCCCAGCTCTTTCTTGACAGAGGTGCTGCTGTTCCACTCCTCTCTCTTCTTGGCAGCTGGCTCCTCTGTAAGAAGGGACTGATGCTCCTTCACAGTCAGGCTGGGCAACTCCGCATTGTTCTGTTCAGCGCCCAGGCTGTAGACAGATGTTTGCTCTTCTGACACAGTCATTGACCTTTTCATTGGAGTGCCTGGCTTTCTGGTAATGGGGCTTGAGCTCTGGGTCAGACTGCTAGTAGGAGAGAGAAGGCCAGTAGCAAGGTCTTCTCTAACCAATGGCTCAGGGTATTTGTCTGCCAAATTAAGGGTCTGGGGCACAGACAAGTGGGAGCATTCTGACATTGCACGCCTCATTGCCTTCCTTTGGTGAGCAGCTCTGTTCAGGAAATTGCCTTCATCTGCACAGCTCAGCTTTTCCTCCATCTCAACCATAAATCTTTCTTCCTCCATTTCACTGATATTATTGAAATAGCTACTTTTGAAGTCATCCTGTGCAAGCTCTATAGTCGTAGTTGGAGGTTTTGGATTAGATGCAGTTAGGGAAGAAGAAAATCCACTCTGTAGGTAGTTATCATTAACTACCCCTATTACACAATAGCTAGGGGATCCATCTTTTTTCACAGTCGCCTCTTTAGACCCTGAATTGTTAGGCAGGATAGGGTTGAAATTTGGATTCCACACACTAATCTCCTGCTCCTTCATGTGTTTGTCAGGATCACTCTCTGACACAGACAGGTTGGGCAGATTTTGTTCTTGCTGGCACTTGGTTTCCATCCCACTCTTACCTGCTGCTTTCTCCTGATCGGTGATGGCTTCATTTTTTCCCAGCCCAGTGCAAGGTCTCTCAGCTCCTGTCTGCCCCAAATGGAAATCTGTAGTTTTGGGGTTTGCCAAGTTTCCTTCTGCAGAAGGAAACGCTTCAGAAATCAAAGACCAGCTTTCAAGGTGACCTGGAGCTGCCTGGTATTTTTTGCCCTGCACCTCAATTTCTCTTTTGTCTTTCTGAGCTATTTTCAGCTCTTTGTCCAGCTTTCCTTCAAAGAAGCAGAGCTTATCCTCATCTGTGAAGCCAGCGTTTTTAACAAGCCCGTCTTTAATCTGTCCCCCTGAGTTTACATTTAGCCCAATTTCATTAAGCTTTCCCTCAGTCCTCTGCCATTCAAATTTAGTTTTGCCGAAGTCTTTCTGGGATTCCATGCAGTGGAAGGCTTCTGAAAAGCTATCTGTGTTCTTGGCTTTGCACAGCTGGCTGTATTCTGAAAGAGATGCAGGCTGCTTGTTTGAGAGAGACATCTCTGACTGCTTCTCTCCCTCTCGTAGCTGTAATACCACCTACAAGCAAGCCGAGCTTGCAGGCTGCCAGAGTCTGTGACGACATACCATTCCCCTGTATTCACGACAAAACTCATTCTTCCCCATCCCCCTCTTACCCAAAGCACTCATTTACTGAAATCGGCCACTAGTCCAAATAAAGCACTTTAGTTAGACCCTAAAAAATGTCAGGTTTTGTCCCTTCCTAAAAACAAAATGGAAATTTAATTTGTAAATTTAATTCTTTGGTCTCTGTAAACACTGATGTGGTTTTAACAATTCCAGTGAAATAGATTCTTCAGTGAATAAAGTGTTGAGGGTAATTATACACATATGCTTTTTACCCCTGCATCCATTTATAAGGAAGCTTACAATCGTTTTTTCTGCTCCAAACAATATTATATAAATAAGTATTCCTTGTTCATGAACAGTCAATCATGAACCGAGAAGAACCACTCCTAAAAATTAGTAAAAATTATACTCAGTAGTATGGTTTCCCCTCTAAAAACCAATACTGTACAGAGATTTGCCTCCCAGAGGCAGAGGAGTTTTGCTGCCAGAACAATGTATTTAATGCATTCTTTCTGTATCAGAGATCATAAATACTGCCACAAATGGGGATTTCATTCACTCTAACTAGAAATAACGCGAATCACAAGAGTTTAGTCCTGCACAATGCTTAAGAGAGAATTTGGGACAGGTTCAGAGTGGTTTTGTGATTCTCAATACTATATCCTGGAATGTGGGCTTTTTAAAAATCATCAACTTACACAGTACTTTCATTGCACTAAATTCTTCCATTGCAAATATTTTACTTTCAGCATTACATGCTTTGTGCTGATCTATTTAAGACAAGTGCCCTGAAGTGAAATAAATGCATAACGTGACCTATCAAAATTTCTCATTCAAGCATCTGTGGGAAGACTTTTCTAACTCTAATTTCAGCATAGATAACATCTTGCTCTGACAAAATAATTTCCCCTATCTTTCTTCAGACTACCAAGATCACTCAAGTCATGCACTTTGGATAAGGTTGATGGAGATGGGGAGATGTTGTTCACTGTAGTCCTTGAATTACAATGGTTAAAATATCCCCTTCGCTACAGACTGAAAAGAGATTCCTGGGAACTGGAATTTCCAGCAGTGGGAGATAAAGCACAAGGACAGCTTCACTTTTTGGTGTATGATTGCATATAAGGGCAGGCTGAGATGCTGTATGTAAAGGCCATTTAACTGCTGGGTGAGAAAGGGAACTGGCTAAGAGGCTGTCCTGGTAACACACTGTCCCAAATTCCTCTACTTAACGGCCATGGAGCACTGAGTTCCTTCTACATCAGTGTAGGACCAGACAGATACTCAAATTAGGGAAGGGTACTGCTAAGGTCACCAGCTTGTTTGAAGTAACACAGGCTCTCAGACTCCAATTTGATCAGGCCAGTAAGTGAGGAACAGTGTTTCCAAGTGCTTAATTTTAAAGTATAACTGCTAAGCGTATTCGACCTGTTACTAGCCTGGGATCCTGCAGAGTTTTATTCCTTAGAAATTCCTACATCCAATGAATTTCTCCCAGTGAACCACATGGGAGACCAGGTTTGAGTTCTCTCTGCTCTACCTTCAAACAGGAAAGGGACAGGGAAGCAGGACAGGCAGCAGTCTCAGCCCGTAGGGAGATGTGGGACAGGCTCAGACTTCAGTGACTCCAGAATGCCCTAACAGCAGATAAACAGACCTAGGAACATGTGCTACTTTGGGAAGCAAAGTCATCTAAACATTTGTTGTTGTTAATTTTGGAATAAATAACTTTTAAAGGCAGCTCAATTAAACAGACCACATCTTCTAAAGACTTTGAATACATCTATGAAGGAAGGCCCAGTTTAAACCAATTACATTTAATTACATGTAATGACTTTCCCAGCAGAATCTGAGAGCACTAAAGATTGCCTCTATCCATTTACCATTGACACTTGGAGCGATGCATTCCTCAACCACAGGGCACACATGCCGAAGGCGGCACGCGAGCTGATTTTCAGTGGCACTCACACTGCCTGGGTTCTGGCCACCGGTCCAGGGGGCTCTGCATTTTAATTTAATTTTAAATGAAGTTTCTTAAACATTTTAAAAACATTATTTACTTTACATACAACAGTAGTTTAGTTATATATTACAGACTTATAGAAAGATCTTCTAAAAACGTTAAAATGTATTACTGGCACGCAAAACCTTAAATTAGAGTGAATAAATGAAGACTCGGCACACCACTTCTGAAAGGTTGCCGACCCCTGCTCTACCCAGCACCAAGAGGTGCTGCCCTTGTCTTTAGAGGCCCAGTGTGAAATAATCCTGACTAGACAAACCCTCCTCATTGAGTCAAGATTACAGAACTTTAAGAAGAATGATCATTGCAGATATAGCCAGAAAAACTCCTGTCTAGGAGGAATTTTGCCCTTGGTGTGAGCAAACAGTAACAATGATTCCTGGTTTAGTTTAATTTTGACAAAAATTTTTAGCCTCAATGTAGAAACGCTTGAGCTGCAGTACGCCCCCTGAATTTAACCTGCTGCAGAGATAACACGCTCTGATCCACACATTTATCTACTTGTATTTGAATTCTGGGTTTGAGATGTTGCTATATTTAAAAACAATGAGTAATATACTGTAAATTATACCCATAGTCTATACACCCTCCATTTAACCAAAATACTTCCACCCACCAGCCCCACTATTCTCAAAAGACCTCATTTTTTTAAATGATTTAAATATTCTTAGACATCTTGCTGTGTGAAATGTGACCTACGGATCAATATTTTTAACCTCTATCTACTAATTGGTGCAAGGCTAGCACTTGGAAACATTTGTTGGTCCTAAATGTATATATACTGGTCTCACCAACATATCTGACAGGTCACAAAATCCCAAACCTTTAAGTCATTTAATCTCAGTTACCTTATGTTGCTTCCCCATCACTTCAATCAGTTCTAAACAGGATTTTAGCAGCAGATCTCAACTTACTAGAGTTCTATTAATGCTCTACACTGATGAAATCAGGTTTTCCATGTTTTCTAATGCTCAAAGCACTGGTTTCTAGTTCTAGCGGTTCTTGAAAGAGTGGCAGCTATAATTACGTAGAAAATAAAGTAAGAGAAATGAAGCAAAGTGGCATGCTTTGATTTTAAGGTTCGATATTTCAGAACCAACCAGGAAAAGAGAGGAATGCTTTATGTCACTTGAAAGCAGAGACCAATTCTCAGAATTCTAGTGGGATAAAGCATGCTTGTATAGTCCTTGTGGTTTGCAATGAAACAGATATGAGAATTGTCACTACTTCAATTAGAACTACTTTTCTGGTACAGGTCCTGAACTAGCTAGTACAAGTCTGGGATCTTGGAACACTGTAATTGTTAAGCTCTGTGGTGCCGTTTTCCCCCCCTCACATCTTTCCCTTCAGCATCTTGTGAAGATCCACATCACACTCTGCTGAAGATATACCACATCCTAAGAGAGATGCTTACAAGAACCAAGTTTTGCAATATGTTGTATTGGTCCAATCCAATGGGTGAGTTATTTGGACTTACGGTAGCAGAAGCTAGAATAGCAGCACACATAGAATGGCAGGTGACTGCTCAAGAATTAATGTTTTCTTTCCTTTCCAAGCTAGGTGGATGCCATGCAAGATATTGGATGGTGCTAGAGAAATTAGATTCAAGCAGCTAAACAGAAAAATTGAGTTGTAGAGTTACACAATTAAGAGCCCAATGACAATTTTTGTTTTGATCTTTTCTTTTAAGTTTCATTTTAATGTTTGCTAAACACTGTCTATATTTTTATCATCCTAATTTTTTTCCTGCATGCCAAAATATGTTAGCTGTCAATCAGGATCTAACTATATAGAACAGCTATTATTTTGAAAGGAAAAATGAAACGAAGGAGTCCAACTCCATCACCACACAATGGAGCTCTTACAAAAAGCTACTACGGCAGTCAGCCTACAGCTAGCTGTCCCAGGACGTTGTCAAGCTGACCCACTCTGCTCATCATTCTTAGCCTCTTAGCAACTTCACCATAACTACATCTATCCTTGTTTCAACTTACATACCTTTTTGTTCCCACACTTGCTTTCATTTTGTTTATACTGTCCCCTATGCTTAGAACAGCCCCCCAGTTTCCATGCACCAACCACCCTCATTCTCCTCCAAATGCTTTTTTCATGAAAACTTCTTAACGCTTGTCTCCTCACAGACTACACCTCTGGATCTCCTTATTTCTTAACTAGACCAGGAGTCTAGAGGTTAAAGCACAGGACTGGGAATCCAAAGATCTGAGTTTTATTCCCAGCTGTGCTACAGGCTTCTTATGTGGCTTTTACCTCCTAGATACTAAAAAAGAGAGGCGCTGCATTTGGAGGAAAAAACAGTCAGTGAAGGACAAGCAGGAAAGGATGGGGAGCTCTCCAGAGAGCTATTCATGACTGAGTGATTCTGTGCAAAAAGAAAAAAAAAAAGTAAATTTGAGGAAAGTTGCATCCTAAAGAGCAAGATGATGGTTAGGAACAGCAAAAGCCTGCTTCTTCAGAGGGTAAAAATTCAAGTCTCCATGCCCCTCTACTGGTTCTTCAGTTGTCTTGAGGAAGACAGATTTCTTGGATGTCAGAATTCTGGGTTTCAAATCCTTATCACTCCCCACTGGCTTTTCTTTTAGGAAAGTGTCAGATAAAGGCAGTGAAATAGTAATGAGCCACAGCCAATCAGATCCCAGTGCTGCTTCCAGATGTATAGATGCCTCTATTGCCTAAAGTTTCTCTCAACCTTTCAACTGTGAAACTGCAGCATATTTATTCAGGAGGAAGTTTGAGACCTACTTGTATTCAATCTATACTTTTCCTCCTGCTATGATTAAATCCTGAATCCTCTTAAAGATTGCACACAAGACTAAAATGACCTAGCCAATAAAGCTGAAAAGCCCCTTACATACTAAAATATATTTAAGTACAATATTAAAAACCCACCAAACAGACCTATAGCCATCAGTATCTCTAGCTGCTTAAAATATTTTGATGCTTATGTTGTCTCGCTGAATTTAAACACCACTTTCTAAGGGAAGACACCTTTCAATTCAAGAGCTTGCAAGGAACTGCTGCCCATTTTAGTAGGTTTCACAGATACATGTACAAAACATGACTCTGTAGGCTCTTACAATGCCAATACCAAAGCAGACCAGATCACTATATCAACACGTCATGACTTAAAACCCAGTCTGCAAGCTTCCATCCTCAGCAGATGAATAAGCCTAGTGTTTCTATTTTTGCTTCAATCCTGAAGCTATTACTTATCCCATTTAATGCCTCTTTTTTATCTAACGCAATTGTTTCTGTGCAGTCCTTTGCACTAGTTTCCAAGGCAACGCCACTTTCCAGGATGATGAATACTCCTTGCCAGCTTCTCCAAGAGACGTTATATCGCTATTTAAGTGTCACTACCAACAACAGTCAATAATCTCACTGATCAGATTGATTGAGGATATACTTTGGCATTAAAAGCCAAGATCATAAAATTATAATTTGGATATTCACTTGAGTGTAGGCTGACACAGATGACACACTTCTTGCTGATCAGCCAAATATTCACTGCAAATAAAACAAACCTATAAAAGCTTTGACACATGAGGCCTGAGACTGTATACTGAACTCACATGCCTCATTACTTCCCACACTTTACAGTCGGTCAAGCTAAAGCAGCAATGAACATGAACTTTCAGTATCCTGATCAGTTTCACTTTAAACTAAAGCCTTGTTCTTTAAAGATACATGGGAGCCTTCAGTAGTTTGTATGCTAACAACGCTACCCATTCACGGATGGGACACTTTTCAGGTAAAATCAGACTAGTTAGATTTTGTAAAAAGAAATGAAAAGTACAAATCCAAAGAGCAGCAGAAATGTTTCATTTTGTATTTTTAATTTCCAATACAAAACAGCTTTTAAAAATATTTCTGTATGTAACTCAAACATTGCAGCCCTGGGCTCGTGATGAGAACTTCACAGTGAAATTGAATGGAAACTAACCAGCCTCTTTTCATTGTCCAGGCTGAATGTAGTACAAGTAGTAAACAAGCAGCATACACAGCAAGAAATAAATGATATTTTAAATTCAGTTCTCATTATCGAAAGTGTAATTAGTAACAAGGATAATGTTAAAAACCAAATTTCCTTATGTTTAATCCAAAAGTGGTCTTTTGAAGAATTCTACATTTGTATTATTCCCAGGTCTAACTAAAACATGAATCTTTACAGATCTCATGGAGATGAATGGGAGAGGGAACTAATCCTGAAGCTGTAAGGTTAGTGCCTCGGGACCCCACAACTTTTGTCTAAACTCAAATGGATGTTTGTGACTATGATGTGCCAGCTATGGAAAGAACTATCGTGGGTATAAGGTGTACACAGAGGGGACCCAGATAGTTTTACAGAAATTGTTCCCATGGGAAATAGATCTGGATACGACTTCTTTGAGCCTCCTCTCTCCCTACATAGTAAAATTAAAACAATGTATTGGCTATATCTAGTTTGCAAACAAAAAAGAAAAAGGGTAAAGTAATTACGTACCTAAAGAGTTTGGTTACACCATGATCTAAGGGCCTACAAACATCCCACTATTTTTGGAGATATGGATCAGCAAAAAAATCTTTTGAAACCAAACTTGTTTCATTTTTTTAAATTAAAAATCTATAACACTCACTACCAACAATATTTTAGTTCCCTTCTTCAACATAATCAAGTAGAAAGAAACAATCACAGATATAGGAAAGGAAGAAGAGGACAAAGGCTCTCTGTATGTCTGTTAAATACATTCTGTATTGTGGGAAGACAGCTGTCAGATCCTTTCTATATTCAAACTAAACAACTTTGGTTAATTGCTATTTTTTCTATATCAAAGTGTCATTTTCCCCCCTTATATAATGCAATAATTACCCCATGGAACTCATTGCCACAATACAGTGACACAAAGTTTAGTTGTATTGACCAAAGGATTATTGTGATGGAGGTGTTGACCCCATATTTGCCCTGAAAGGGTTCATGTAGGCTAAGGGGGGCAATTAACCAGACATGCCATAGCTGAAGGGAATCAGGTGGCTTAAGTAATCCCCTGACTGAATAATGAGGGAGCTGAGGAGGAATGAGCCGAGCTGGGCTGCATTTATAAAGACAGGAAGTTGGCCGCAGGGAGGGGGCTGCAGGGAAGTACCCTACAGTTCCTCCCTGGAAAGATGGAATTTGGTAGCTAGCAAACCCAGAGAAGAGGGGGGAGCCAGAAGGTTAGGAAAGGCTCAGGGAAAAGGCAGTAAGAATGAAGTCTAGAATGAAACAGGCCTTGGCTGCTGATTAGAGGGTCCTTGAGCTGGACCCTGTGGCGGGCCCAGGTTCCCCCACCAGCCACTGGGGAAGTGACACTGGCTGGGCAGTGAATGAGAAGACTGCCTCAGCCTGTCTGTAAGAAGAGACTTTGACTTGGCCAGAGGCCAAGAACACAGAGCACCTTGCCTCACTGAGAGCCAGGACGAAAGGCAGTGCGTGTGGTGAGATGTGGAAAGGTGGCATCGGACTTGGAATCAGCGACCAGGAGGAGGCACACTAGTGGTGAGCAGACCCTGTGACAATTATATACATTCCTATGAACAAGATTATCTGCAGTTATACTATATAGGATAAAAAAATCATAAGGAATATAACCCTTTATGCTTCAGGATATAAACTAATCACTAACTGCTTAAGATTATGAAGAAAATAACTGTCCATTACAGGGCCTCTGATGTCTTCCTCAAACATCTAATTTTGCCAACTTTGAGACCAGATACTGATCTGAATGGAACATTAGTCTGATACAGTATGGCAGCTATTGTGTTACAGTACAGACCGGTTTACGCGCAAATCCACTTAAAGCACGGTAGCGCCATGTCTCCCAGTGCTACATATTTAACACGCGAGACTTGTTAACAAGTTAACGGTACAGGAACTTGCTACGTGGCGCTACAGATTTGCTCACTAACTCACTGATATAGAAATCGACAGGAAGGGCGGAGCGGAAACATGTTGTACGTCTTTACCAATATTGATAAAGACGTATCACGCATGCTTAGTCATTGTCACGCTAGAGAGATATATAATATATAGTAGTTATATAGGAATATATATACTATATTAGAAAGTTTTAACCGTAGGCCTCATATAATGGCAGAGGGCAAGTGTCAGCGTTCCTACGCTATAAAAGAAAAGCTAACTGCAATAGATCGAGTAAATAGCAGAGAAACCCAGGGCAAAGTTTCAAAAGATATTGGGATTGCCAAATCTACTCTCCGACAATGGCTAAAAATGAATCTAAACTGACTGGCTTTGTACAAAATATTGATTCTGCCGCGGGGCTTAAGCGAAAACGTGTGCGCTATTCAGCAAAACCCACAATAGACAAAGCCATGCACACGTGGTTTGCTCAGGAAAGGCTGAAAGGAATGCCACTAAGTGGGGCCAATTCTTCAAGCCCAAGCGACAACATTTGGAAATTTAATGGGGGATGAATCATTCCAAGCCAGCAAGGGGTTTAGAAGTCATTTTAAAAAGCGTCATGGCATAGCGCAGGTATTGATTTCTGGAGAAAGCAGATCAGCTGATGAATCGGCCACAAACGCGTTTCCCGCCGAGTTAAAATCTATTTTACAAAATGAAGATTACCACGAAGAACAACTTTATAATTGTGATGAAACAGCTTTATTTGCAAAACTGCTACCTGATAAGACTTCATAAGAAAAAAAATGCGAGCCAGAAAGAGCAGAAAATAACGGCTTTTTTTCTAAGTGAATCATAGACACTTTTTTCAGCATGGCCCTCTTAACCCGCACTCCGTTAACACACGGTCGTGACGGCTTGACTCCCGACATCCGTGCGTAAACGGTCTGTATCATAGAATCATAGAATATCAGGGTTGGAAGGGACCTCAGGAGGTCATCTAGTCCAACCCCCTGCTCAAAGCAGGGCCAATTCCCAACTAAATCATCTCAGCCTGGGCTTTGTCAAGCTGGGCCTTAAAAACCTCCAAGGAAGGAGATTCCACCACCTCCCTAGGTAACGCATTCCAGTGCTTCACCACCCTTCTAGTGAAATAGTGTTTCCTAATATCCAACCTAGACCTCCCCCACTGCAACTTGAGACCATTTCTCCTTGTTCTGTCATCTGCCACCACTGAGAACAGCCGAGCTCCATCCTCTTTGGAACCCCACTTCAGGTAGTTGAAAGTAGCTATCAAATCCTCCCTCATTCTTCTCTTCTGGAGACTAAACAATCCCAGTTCCCTCAGCCTCTCCTCATAAGTCATGTGCTCCAGCCCCATAATCATTTTTGTTGCCCTCCGCTGGACTCTTTCCAATTTTTCCACATCCTTCTTGTAGTGTGGGGCCCCAAACTGGACACAATACTCCAGATGAGGCCTCACCAATGTCGAATAAAGGGGAATGATCAAGTCCCTCGATCTGCTGGCAATGCCCCTACTTATACAGCCCAAAAGGTCGTTAGCCTTCTTGGCAACAAGAGTACACTATTGATTCATATCCAACTTCTCATCCACTGTGACACCTAGGTCCACCTGTACTGTACCAATAAAACCAAACATTTGATTAAAAGGCATTTGTGCACAGAACTGTGTGCTTGAGGTCATGATTTGGCAATAATTTCATTAGACAGCCATGTGTAACTATCTACATACCCAGTTATAGCTGAGACTAAGTCAGAGCAGAATTATAAACCATTGAAACTGTGTGAATGAGGAGGGTTATAATGGAAATGCTAAGAGATTAACAGCATGAATGACACCACTATAATTCAGAACAGCCAGGAAAAGACAACATTCAGAGAAAGGGCCTCATTGTGGTTGTAGAACAGAAGAAAACATTGTAATTAATTAGAGATGGCTCTTTTGGATGTTGAACATATTTTATTTACATATGAGGGATGTAAAGCTGTCAGATTAAAAATGTGAACTACTATATGTTACACACTGAAAAGGATTATGCCAATGATGGGTATTGGTGACTGCTCTGCAAACAGCTGGCTATTAGCTAAAGGAAAGGGTGCTGGAAGAATGCCAGCAGAGGGCAACAAAGGAGAGTAGGATGAAAAGCTTCTGAAAACAGAGAGAAGTTAAGTAGGAGACCACCGCTCAAAGTGGCCCTTCAAATCCCTGTCCGACAGGGTAATTTTCAGAACCTTTTAATAGCCAATACTCCCAACACTGGAATTCCATATGCTGCTCATTTACATTGTGCCTAGAAGACACAGACAAGGTTCAAGGACCATTATAATAGGCACTGTACATATAAAGATGGTTCTTGTCCTTAAGAGCTTACACAATATAAATGTGAAGACAACACAACAGGTGGATACAAACAAAAACATGAGGGCTAGGTAAGCAAGACTATTCATAGTATGCTGTTCCTTAAGATATAGGCTAGAGAGGGTCTTTTTCCCAGGAAGCCTTTAGTGTTGACACGGATACCAGATGAGTGGGGGGATGGGGAGACATAGGGAATGCTATTTGGAAGTCTAAGTAGGATAGTTCAACCCTAGTATCATTTACCCCATCTCCATTCCTCAGCATGAGGTCAGCTGCATTGTTATTGGTAGGGATGTCTATGTCAATACTGAGATTCCTACACATTCTTTTCACATCTAATCCTACTTAGAACTCCAGCCAAAATGAAGCATAACGTCTGCTATCAAAAAACTTGCCTGATAAATGTTGACCCTACTAGCATGGCAGAGGAATGGGATTGCTGGCCCCTGAAATGAAATCATGCCCAGTTGTCTTATTCCAGTTCAGATACGCCCTAGTTTGGTGTAATGGGGAGGGCAGAGCTGCCCTGCGAGTTATAGATGAGACACAGCCCAAAGGCAAGGGAGAGTCAAGAGAGTCTGGAGAGAGCTCAGAAGAACACAGCAAGGTTGAGAGCTTTAAGGAGAGGATCACCTTGAAGGAGGGAGTGGAGAGAGCTCCCTGGTTGAGCAAGAGAGACAGATCAGGTTGGTGAAAGCGGAAGGCAGTCGGGGAGGGGGGATTGTTATTTACAAACTTCCCCAGACCAGAGAGGGCTGAAGATTGAGAGCAGCTCTCTGAGCTGGAGAGCTGAAGACGGAGGGCCAGAGAGGGCTAAAGTCACGGGAATTATGGACGAGTGAGCCAGCTGGAACCGTCTCTGAGAAGGAAACACGGCAGAAAAGCTAGAAGGGCAGGAGCGAAGCATGGTGAGACACACCAGATGTGTACCCAAGAGATAAGGTGCAGTAAGATATGCTGGAGCCATACCTAAGTGTCTAAAATGGGGGTGCGTGCCACTGGGGCTGTACCGGAGAGCATGTGCATGGTGAGAGATGTCAGAGCTGTACTGTTCATGGTGTGTTGATGGACTGTTGGGACTTGAAAACTGAATGTACAGTTTGACTACGTTGGGGAATTCTGGACTATGGTTGTGCGACTTCTGTAATAAATTAACCTCGCAAAGGACTATTTATATTTAGAAAGCTTGTGTGGAGTTAATGCGGACCCTAGAAGAGGGAAACTGAGGGGGTGGCCAAATGCACAGCCACTATGAGGTCATGAGGGAGGCAGTCACCCTACAACAGGCTGATTTTGGTTATAATCCTTACTGCCCAGTGGTGTTAAAAATGTGAAATAGGTTTCCAGAATACCTGTGTGTTTCTAGTAATGGCTGTAACAGGGAACAGAAGGGACAAGGCTCAATATGGTAAACAGTCATACAAGAGGCAGAAAGCTGCATGGGCAGTCACAAATCTGCCATTTTCTAACTTTTGAATGTTTGACTTTGCAATCTACACAACAGCATTTTAACAGGTTTTTTTGGGTAGATAATCCACATTTAAAATGTAGGGAACAGTCCTATCAAATAAAGAGATCTACAGCATTGTAATTGCCACGTCTTCCAAGAAGCGATAAAAGCTCTTTGGGGCAGAAATCAAATCATGTTCTACATGATATAAAACACTGGTGTATATCTACACTAACATTACATAAATGCCTCCATATAAATTTAGAGGAGCCCTCCTGTTGTACTGTAGCACACATACACAGTAGTTACAGATCTCACAAGCAGCTCTCTAGTTTTGCTAAACAAATTTCAGTAGCTAATCTTTAGCAGAACATTCTCCAAAATACTCAGATGTGGTATTCGAATGAACAAATTTACATAAATTTGAAGAGCAAGAGATGCAAATATGTAACAGAGATCTCATGGACTATTATATATCCACAGCCACAATACACAGTGATATTGTAATCTGCGTTCGGGTGACAAGTATGGAGCCATTTAAGTTTCACTCTCATGATTTATGTAGACCCCAGAAACACCTTAATTTTTTTTTTAAATAAAAGTTACAGTTTTATAAAGCTATTCTATTTATAGATATTATAGCAATATTTAGACAATTCTATAACATCTTTCATCCAACGATTTCAAAGCACTTTACACAGTTAAGTATTATTCCTATAGAAAATGGGGTAAACTGGAGAACAGAAGATAAATAAGTTGTCCTTGGCCAAAGCAAATCAGTGAAAGAGTTTGGAATAGAATGCAGGTCTTCTCCTGGCTCCCACTAACTCCTGCTCTAACCAGTAAACAAGGCTACTCTTCATACACTACTTAAACCTCATAAAAACTTTGCCCACTGATCAGTGTTAACCTGTATTTATCTGACACGAGTTTACTGTTCACTTGATAAAGTACCAGACATCCTAAATAGATTTTACACAAACATTTCTTTGCATTTAGGAATTAAGCTGGGATATTCATAGTCCTTGGGAATTCACTAAACAGTTGTTTCATTACTAGTTGGAAGGTGTAGGGATGGAAAGAAAATGAGACACAAATATTTGGACAAGAGCCAGTCAAAGGAGTCTGTCTTTTTGTCCCCACAGTGTTCTGTGCTTTATTGAAAGTAACATTTTGTCACTCAGCCCAGATGTTGTGCAGTCAACAATTGTTTGCCTAAGAACCATGCCAGAGGACAGAGCCATCCCTTCAAGCCCTCCTCATCAATCCTGCACCTGACAGAATGTGCATTCAAATTGGGGTAGGAAATGTGTCAACCAACATCTCCAAAATAAACTCAATCATTCACAGCTTCTCTAAAAAGCAACTGTCAATCTACAAAGTGTTGTTTAGTGTAGTCAAGGATTGTGGCAACTGTGCTTAATTAGAAAGCTTCTATGTGGCCTTATATAGTACTAACTTGCAAATGCAAGCCGCATATCAATCTACTTACATGTAGCCATTCTGCACTGCAGTTGGGAGTCCTTTGATGTATTGTGCAGTTTTCAGTAAAATTTACCTGTGCAACAGTCAGGAAGTGCTTTTCTTTTTTGCAGGAATCTCCTAGCTTTACAACTATCCCCTTAAAAGCAGCAGTTTACAAAGGGAAACAAAAAGGTTTCTAGCAGATTATAAAGGCTTTTTTATTTTTAAAGACACGGCCTTTTGCGTTCACTCCACTTTGTACCATCATGCAGCACACTTCTATGGGCACAAGTTCATGCAGAGCAACCACTTCCAAAATAGAACAACTCTGGGTTATACAACACTCATTAAAATTACAAAGCCTCTCAAAAACCTGACCAGAATGTTAAGGCTGACTTGGGCTCCCTGTTTATTAAATTTAGCAGCTGTATCATTCATGCTGACAATGTGGAACTCTGCAAAAAGAGAAACAGGGAAGTTTCATGCCTTAACGACAGTGCAAAAACAACAGCTATTAGATAGGGATGAGGAACCCTTGCTAGGCCACTTCATTACATCAGAATGCATTGGTAAGATGAAAGAGCACACTTTTAAAGGAGGTTGGTAACATCGTAAGTCCCAGATTGGTCGGTTGGTTGTTTTTAAATCATATATATACATGCTAGTCAAAACACAGCCAAGACACGGGTTCCATTTCGCAGTCAGACAGCTTGGGTTGACAGAGATCCAAATTCTCTCTGAACTCTGGCCAGGACTGGCACTTGGAAAAGTTTTACTGGTCCCTCCAAAATGTTTCTAACTCTGACAGGTTGAGAGGGATCAAATCTTAAAATTACAGCAGTCTGATTACTTGCTATTTCTCAAGATGTTAAATCAGAGATTAATGTTTCCTAAAGCCAATCAGTTGAGATGAAGCACAGATTTTTATACCTTTGGTGGTTTGAGGTAGCTGAAGGTAAAAATGGTCAGAATTCAAGTGCAGGGAGAAAAAGCAGTAGATGTAATTAGACTAATGTGATTTTAAAGTCAGATCCCACAACCTGCCAGGAAGGAACATTTCATAAATCTGCAATTCCCTGCTCTCCAGTTGTATAAGCCATTAATTTCTAATCAATTTCAATTAGTTTCCTAGATCAAGCACTACTTTTCTGTCACTGGTCCAAGACTGAATATAGGAAGTCCTGCATCTCTGACAAGCATCACACTCAGTTTCTGGTGCTGAGAAGTTAATTTCACCATAATGCTCAAAGTACAGTTTAGTTTAATTTGTAAAGGCAGGACATATAAAATGGACTTTAAATGCAACCCAAAAAAACAGAGCTTTGGAATTCAAACCAAACTATCAATTCTTCTAAAACTTGGGAATTAGCACCGTGAGACAGGCAAGCAGAATTAAGAGCCTTTTAAGATCAGCCAAAACAGTCATGCCACATTTGTTTGTGACATACAGGATTAACAGTTATGTATTCATGCCAACGCACTGACAAGTAGCAAGGTCTCACACGCAAGCTGTCTGCGTTACTGCTGCTAGCTCAAATCACAAGCACACACCTTTTTCTTGCCTTTGCCGACTCATACCATTGGCTTTCAGCTGCCTTGGTTTCTCTCGATCTTGGACAGCAGGCCTTGGTGGTAGAGTAGGAAGCCCTCTTGACTTCGTGGGTCTCATGTAGCCTTTTATCTGTTCCGTAGCTTTGACTCTCTCCTCTTTCTTTATCTCTTTCACCACTTTTTGTCCAGAATCATCTATCTGTTTCTGAGGTAAGTCTGCATAGTTATCCTCTTCAGACTTCAAAGCTTGGAAGTCCTTCAGGCCAGCCTCCATCTTGTCAGCAGCATCACCTTCTGAGTGTTCAGAATGGCCTTTAATGTTATCAGTAGGACTGATTTCCTCTGTTTGGGCTTCTCTCAGAGTCACACTAGCAACCTCGGCTGCATCTGTCTTTTTTTCTAAACTAACTGGACACTCAGAGACGCTTTGTTCACCCAGCTCAGCCTCTTTAGCCTTGTTCACCACCTCCG
The DNA here is from genome assembly GCF_013100865.1 of Trachemys scripta elegans. NCBI lineage: Eukaryota > Metazoa > Chordata > Testudines > Emydidae > Trachemys > Trachemys scripta. The sequence goes on along the minus strand of NC_048299.1, from coordinate 1,770,346 downwards.
CTGTAGCTAGAACCTGCAGAACAACTGCTTCTGCTTTATTCTCCCATTGCACTGTAAGTTCCGGAGAGATGCATCCAACAGCCTTCTCACCAGCATAGCTACTTCCTTCCATTTTGTCCGTCAATTTGGCATCTGTTCCCTTTATGGCATCTGTCTCCTTCACCAGATGCTCCAAGGAAGCACATTCAGTGCTTTGCTTTTCACCGGTGAAACTTATTTCTTTGTCATCGATCTCTGCTAAAATGGAAGTGTGCACTTCATCCCTTCCTGCCTTGGCATCCTGTTTAACTGGAGAATCCAAGGAAGGCCGTTTACCTTTCTTCTTCTCATCCCCAGCACTAGTCACTTTGATTTTATCACCCTCCTTCACTGAAGTGAAAGCCTGTACGCCAGCCTCTTCACCTTCCAGTTTGACTGAATGCTCATAACGGCTGTGTTTATTTTTCTCCCTTTTGTCACCTGTGCTTGACTCTTTGTTGGTGCCCTCCACAACCACTGCAGGAGGCAGTGACACCTTACTTCCTTCATCCTTTACTGGATACTCTGGAAAGATACTCGCAAGCCCTTGATTTTTGTCTGTAGAACAAGCTTTGCCAACTCTGTCAACACCAACACCAACTGCTCTAGACTGAGTGTAGGGTGTGAACAAGTGACCCTTATTATCCCAAAGCATTTGATGCTCAGAGGGGAAATTTTTAATATTTTGGTTTTCATCTACAAGACCCATTTCTTCCATTTGGTACTCCAGATCAGTTACTCTGGGAGGCGGTATTTTGCTTTTGTCGGTCTTAGTCTCCAAAAGAACTGGCTGCTCAGAGGCATTTTTAGCCTTTCTGTTTTTTCCATCATTACCCCTCTTTTTAGACTTATTGGTCACCAGTGCTGGACTGGGATCTGTCATCGTTTGATGTTCTAAAATAGTATCAGTGGAACTTACAGCTTCAGTTTTGTCGACTATCTCATCAGCACCACCAGGAAGTGTGGCTGCATCTACTTTAGTCTCCAAAAGAAATGGCTTTTCCAAACCAACATCAGCCTTTGTGCTGTTCCCCTTATTATTCTCTTTTGGTTTTCCTGTTACCAGTGGAGTAATGGGAGTTTGTATTTTAGCTGTATCTATTATATCCTCCAACAGATGCTCTGAAGTAGTAAATTGAGTCTCCTTGCCTTTATCAGTGGAGTGAGTTTCTTTAATTTTATTGGCCTCCTCGACTACTGCAGGAAGTTTAACGGAGTCTGTCTTTGCCTCCAAGACAGCAAGGTGCTCAGCACTATTTTCAAGCTTTTTGCTTTTCCCATCACTACACCTCTTCTTAGGTTTGTCTGCCACCAGTTCTGTAATGGGAACGTGTGCCTTAGCTGCATCGCTTATATCCTCCAAGAGCTGCTCTAAAGTAGTAAAATCAGTCTCCTTGCCTTTATCAGAGGAATGAATTTCTTTAGTTTTGATGCGTGTTTCGGACTTTGCTGTGTCCATTTTATAATCTGAGGGAACAAGTTGTTCAAAGAAACTTTTTTCATTACTTTCCTTTATTTTAGGTTTTTCTGTTATCAGTTTCATAGCGGGAACTTGTACCTTGGTTGTAGCTGTCAAATTCTCCAGTTGATGCCCAGCTGTAGTAAAGATAGGCTCCTTGCCTATATCAGCAAAACCCATTTCTTTCCTTTTTTCAGCCTTTTCCACTACAGTAGGCAGCTTGCTTGTGTCTGTCTTAGTCTCCAGAAGAAAAGGCTGCTCAAAATAACTTTTTTCAACTTTTTTGCCTTTCCTATCACTGCCCTTCTCTTTAGGTTTGTCAGTCATCAGTGCTCTACTGGAATCTGCAGTAAATCCAGTCTCTTTGCTTTTATCCATCAAACTATCTTCCTTTGTTTTGCTAATTGTCTCAGCACGAGCAGGAAGTTTGGCCACATCTGGCTTAGTCTCCAAAAGAAGTGGCTGTTCTGAAATATTGAATTCACCCTTTTCACTTTTCCCAGTAATATCATTTTTAGGTTCTTCTGTTACCAGTATTGTAGTGGGACCTTGTACCTCCATTGTAGCTGTTGCACCCTCCAACAGAGGATCTGCAGTAGTAAAATCAGTCTCTTTACCTTTATCAGTGAAACTTATTTTTTTAGTTTTGTCATCCTTCTCCATTACTGCAGGAAGACTGCTTATGTCTTCCTTAGCCTCCAGAAAAAATGGCTGCTGGAAATAATCTTTTTCAGCCTTTTTGTTTTTTCCATCACTAGTCCTTTTCTTAGGCTTCTCTGCCACCTTTGCAGTACTGGGACCTGTCATATCCTCCAATGAATGCTCTGCAATAGCAAAGCCAGGCTCTTTGTCTTTATCAGTAAAGATTATTTCTTTAGTTTTGCCAGCTGTCTTAGCTACAGCAGGAAGTTTGTCTGGGTCTCTCTCAGCCTCCAGAAGAACTGGCTGCCCAGAGGAATTTTTAACCTTTTTGTTCTTCCCATCACTACCCCTCTTTTTAGGTTTATCTGTAACCAGTTTATCTGTCACAGTTGGATGATCGAATCCAGTCTGCTTGCTTTTATCAGTGAAATCTATGTTATCTATGTCGACTGTCTCAGCAGGAGCAGGAAGTTTGGCTGTATCCGTCTTAGTCTCCAAAAGAAATGGCTGCTCTGAAAAACTGAAGTCAGCCTTTTTGTTTTTCCCAGCAATGCCCTCTTTAGGTTTGTCTGACACCAATGGTATAAGGGGTACTTTAGTAATATCTGCTGCAGTTTCCAATGGAGGCTCTGCAGTAATAGAGCCAGTCTCTTGGCTTTTATCAACGGAATCTGTTTCTTTAGTTTTGTCGACTCTCTTTGCTGCAGCAGGAAGATTGGTTGTATCTGTCTTAATCTCTAAAACAGCAGGCTGCTTAGAGAAACCATTTTCAGTATTTCTGCCTTTTTCATCACTACCTCTTTTCTTTGGTGTCTCTCCCATCAATGCCCCACTGGGAGTCTGAACTTCACTTGGAACGGTCTCATCTGCTGCTACACGCTTGGGAGATATGCACTTAATCTCCTTATTTTCATCAATAAGGCTAATTTCTACAGGTTTGGCTTCCAAAGGAGTTTCCACTTTATTTAGGTTGATGCCTTTTGAAAGAGATGCATTAAGGTCTGAATGTTTACACCCAATCTTTTGGTTTTTATCAACAAAACTTATTTCAATAGGCTTGGTTTGTGTCCGTGCTGATGCAGGATCCCCCATCTTAGTGTGTTCTGCCTTGCATTCTAGCTTCTCCAAGGGTACCTGTTTGTTTTTGCTTTTAGACTGCAACAAACTGTCATCTTTCATTTCTTCCTGTTTCATGACTTTTCCAGCTTTTGCATCCAACAAAAATTTAACTGGTCCTTCAGTTTTCAGGCTCTGCTGGCCTGCTGTGGGACTTGAGATAATATTTTGATCGTCTAAGAGGTGGCTTTCAGTTCCTGCCTTAGCATCCCTTGGTACATTTGAAGTTCCCTTCCTCTGGCCCTCTCTTGAGGGAGTAGAGTGCTCTTTGACACCTTCAGCAGGCAGAACAAAGGGGATGTCTGGCTTTTGCAGTTCAGCAGCAAAGAGAGGAACTTTGGGAGCTTTAGAAACTTCTACATTTTCATCCCCTAACTCCATTGTTCTTGGCTGCTGGTTTCTCTTTTGTTTCTGTTTCTTCTTCTTCTTCTTCACAATCACTGGAGAACCTTCTGAATCCCAGTTCTCTCTAGGTACATCTCTCTGGCTCTCCACAAATTCAGACGGCATGCTAAGTAGCTGCCCGGCTGCCTTTTTATGTGGTGCCCTAGTCCGAGAGAATGTTCCAGAGACCCATCCAAGTTCTGCCATGGAAAAGGGGTCTGCTTTTGGGTCAGTACTCTTCTGTTGTGGGAGACCTACTAGAAGTTCCTCGGGGACATCTGCACCAGGCACTGCTGCAGGTTTTGCTCTGCCAAACCTGCGGTCACTTGATTTGTTAGCTTGCCTTACTTGTGCAGTAGGTACACCTGGAATACAGGAAGTTTGCTCAAGTATCAGAGCAACTATTTGCTAAAAAGTCTGATGTTAGCCTATTTTTTATTTTATTGACCGCCTCAGTCATATATGCAGAACTTTTAAACACACTGATACCATACTAACCCCAAACCCAGTTTTAGTGGTGACGTTTAAGAAAGCTAACTTTAAAAATAGGTTTTATGTTTAATTTCTTTATGTTATTGGAAAGTCAAATAGATCAATGACAGAGATTAAACAGTCATTTTTTGTACAGTGGGTGATCTTTACTCCCATAAAACAACTGTTCTTGTAGTGAGAAATTACCAATATTTAGAAAAGACATTAGGGATCCATTTTTCCTGTTATCTTAGCACGACAAGACAGCAGCTACACCAGTTACAACCCTCTAGTTTAGAAACTTTCCTTAGTAGGAAATAGAAGTATAGTGGAAAGGTAAGGCTCAAGAAGAAAGCGTGTGGATGTAATGGGAAGAAAAAGCTAGAAGTTAGTTTCCCACAGCACCCGTAAAGCAGTGGAAGGCAAAACTTCATCAAAAGAAAAATAATTTTCTGTACTCAGAGGTAGATAGCACTAGTTTCCTCAATTATAAGCCATTAACTTTAGAGAGTGTCAGTCATTTCTTACATAGCCCTGGTCCCTCAAATCAGCCTCCAGTCAGAAATATAAGCAATCTAGGCTCAATGGAGAGGTGAGATAGTGGAGCAGGAACAAAACTATGTTTTCCTCTCGGAGCTACACACCTCAATTTGGAAAAGGAATTTGCCATTAACATTGTTTTACTAGAATCAAGGAACACTGGGTTTGTCTTAACACCAAAATAAGAGCCATGTTGGAAATGGCATTAGAAGAGAAGGAAGGTGAACGTTTAAATGCTTTAGCAGTGAAGACATAAGCCAGCCCCCCCAACGAAAATAACAGCAGCATCCAAATTTGGACTCAATCCCGAAACCAAGGAGATTAAATCATTTAAAAAGAGGGGACAGGGCAGAGACTGGAGGCAAAGTGCAAGCAGAATCATTGTGATGAATTCACAAAACAGCCCAATGCTGGCTGTCGAAAATCGCGTGCTTGCCCATGTGGCTGAAGGGTAAGACAAACGCAGCTAGCAGGAGAAGGAAGAATGGTATTCAGAGAGAAAATATATTTTAATTCTAAATTCCAGCTACTGTCAAATCTCTACCTGTAGGTTCCAGTGGAGATTTCTTTGGTGGAGGTTCTGTCTGGTGGGCATGACTAAGCTCACCCTCGTCCTTCAGCTTCTCTACTATGGCCAGGTCACCAGCTGGAGCTGTTTTTTCTGGAAGGGTTTCTTTAGTTTCTATTAATGTCAATGGTTCTTTTGCTTCCACTGTAATTGAAACACAAAAAACACAATAAGATGGGATGTTTCACATCTGATGAATGAGCGTAACCAATATTTTACACACAGGCATATAGAAAAGGGTACATTTTGGTTTAGATTATAGATGCAATTTACAAGATTCTGTAATCTGTCTACATATATTCCTCCCTCAAGTTCCCTTTGACAAATACCTTACAAAATGGTTTGCAGTGTCAAAGGTGAAATACACAAGACTGTCTTTGCTATCTGAAGACAGGTTAAGCATCTTTTCTTGAAAGAAAAAATGGTTTCCCACCTTTTTCTAACGGTTGTTCGTCGAGATGTGTTGCTCATGTCCATTCCATTCTACGTGTGTGCGTGCCCATGTGCGCGGTTGGAGATTTTTGCGATTTAGCAGTATCCATAGAGCCAGCTGTGCCGCCCCCGTGAGTGCCATGCTCAGATGTTGGTATACCAGGCACCGCCGGCCTTATGCCCTCTCAGTTCCTTCTTGCCAACAACTCTGACAGAGGGGCAGGAGCACGGGTAATGGAATGGACATGAGCAGCACATCTTGAAGAACAGTAGTTACAAAAACTGTTTTTCTTCAAGTACTTGCTCATGTCTATTCCATTCTAGGTGACTCGAAAGCAGTATCAATGAAGATGGGCTCAGAGTTCACAGTCTTGCAGCTGCACTACTCTGCCAAAGCCAGCATCGTCTCAAGCTTGCTGGGGAAGCGCATGATGAGACACAAACGTGTGGGCAGATGACCAGGTAGTGGCCCTACAGATCTCTTGGATTGGTACCTGTGCCAGGAAAGCCACTGACTATGTGTGTGCCCTAGTCGAGGGTGGCGTACCAGTCTCCTGGATCCAGGGAGGGGATGATGGAGGCCAGGGAGACCATGCAAAACTTCAACTTTATGAGAGACTTGTTGAGGCAACGCAGGTCCAGGATGGGTCTGAGGCCCCCTTTTGCCTTCGGGATTAGGAAATAGCGGGAATAGAACCCTTTCATGTCCTCCACTGCCCCCAGGTGCACGAGATTCTCGACCTCTTGAACAAGGTGTTGCTTGTGAGAAGGGTCCATGAAGAGGGATGGGTGGGATGGAGGAGTGGTGGAAAATTGCAGGATACAGTCCCGAGATACTATGTCCAGCATCCAGTGGTCCAAGGTGACCTGCAACCGGGCCGAACAGTAGGGACAAAGACAGTCAAGGAAAGAACAAGGTGGATCCGGGAAATTGACTGGGGCGTCGCTCTGAAGCGCACCTTCAAAATGGATGCTTCACTGGGCTAGGCCGTACGGGAGGAGGAAGGGCAGCGATGACTCAGACTCATGTCTCTATCCCTTCTCCTTGCAGACCCCTGACGAGGCTGCCAAGGCCTTGGCGGTGGGAGCAGCCGGAACGGCTTCCATGCAGACTGCAGCATATGCATCCCCAGTGAGCGAAGGGTGGCCCGAGTGTCCTTCAACCCATGCAGCCTCACATCCACCTGTTTGGAGAAGAGACTGTTCCCATCAAAAGGGAGGTCCTAGATGGAGGTCTGCATTTCTTGGGAAAGGCCGGAGGTCTGAAGTCAGGAGCTGCGCGTCATAACCACCATCGACGCGACCCCCCTGGCTGCCGAGTCCGCCACATCCCACCCCATTTGGAGGGAGCTCCTAGCCGCCACGGTGCCTTCATCTACCAGGGTGCCAAATTCCTGGGCCAAAGCCCGCGGGAGGGACTCCTTGAACTTATGAAGGGAGTCCAATAATAAGTTAAAATTGTATCCACCCAAGAGGGCCTGATGGTTTGCCACCTGGAATTGTAGGCTGGCAGTGGAATAAATTTTTGTCCCAAAAGGCTTTTGACATCTTTATTTTTGGGAGTTGAGCTGGTGTGCCCCTGCTTGTCTTTTTCGTTGGCTGCAGAGACAGCCAACGAGCACGGAGGTGGGTAGGTATAAAGGTACTTGAACCCTTTGGCCGGGACAAAGTACTTCTTTTCGGACCTTTTGGAGGTGAGAGAGATGGTAGACAGGGTTTGCCAGAGGGCCTTGTCAATTTTGAGGACCCCGTCATGCACCAGTAGCGCAACATGGGCAGGGGTAGAGGCTGAGAGGAAGTTGAACAAAGTGTCCACCTGCTAGGCCATCTGCTCCACCGCTAGGCCCAAGTTCTTGGCCACCCATCAAAGAAGGGCCGGCTGGTTCTTTAAAATCGTCCGGCAGGTTGTCCCTCAAGGGGCCTGCGCCCGCCTCATCCGGAGATGAAGACTACGACTGTACCACCGACGGTGGCCCCGGAGCATCATGCCCCATGGGGGAAGGAGGTTTAGGGGTGGGTGCAGTGTCCTCTACCCTGACCTCCAAGCATGACTCATGCACCAAGCCTGGTGCCATTGGTGCTGCCAAATGTTGCTCCGAGGCAGCGGCAGATGAGCAGTGCGAAGGGGGCATCGTCATGACTGGCAAGCCCAACGCGCTTCAATAAGGTCACTGAGCTGGCCAATGGCCACGCTGCCAAGACAGTGCCGTCAATGTCAACGTGGCCCCAGGAGCCCAATCATGCTGGTGGAGTCTGGGCAAGGGGCTGAACTGCCCTTCCATGCCAGAGGAATCACGTTCCGGTGACCGTGGTGGGGCCATCGACACCTGCATCTGCCTGCTGACCGTCGCCGCTGGAGACCAGTGCCTGGAATGAGAGGATCGGTGCCGGTATCGAGGGGACTGGTGCTGGAGGGACCGGAGTTGTGATGGGGAGTGCTCCACGGGGCAGGCAACCGAGATCTACGCCAAGAGGATGACTGGCAGGAGGGTGAACAGTGCCAGTAGTATGGAGACTAGCGCCTCCCCCTTAGGTGATCCATGTTGAGACTGCGGGGACCACGATCGCGGTGCCTGTGACCAAGGGCGAGCTCCAGAGGATCTGGACTGCAACTCTGGAGATCTGCGGCGCAGAGGAGAGCACTGCCTTGTCTTGGGGCATCGGCAGCACTCCACTGCCGAGAACTGTTAGTTGCTGGCTTGATCTCGTGGAGCCTTTGCCATTTCCTGTGGCATCGGTGGTGCCAGCAGTGTGGGTGGAGACCTCTGCTCTCTCATCGCTATCAGGAGTTTGGGTCCCCTACTGCTCCCGGGAGCCAGTGGTGGATCCTTTAAGGGGCTAAGGGCCCCGATCAGGGAGGCACGTACATGTGGCTTCAGAGCAGCTGGGCAGCCCAAACTGAGTCCTTTGCCCAATGTCCCATGGTCCTTCTTGCCCGGTGCCGTGGAGCCAGGGTTCTTTGTTTTCTTTTTGGGCACCAGCGATGGGGACCAGTGCCGGGCGGAGCCAGGGGTGCGCTGTGCACTGAGACTAAGGTATTAGGTGAGTCTTGGAGGGACGGCTCGGAAGCTGGATGAAGAGCTGGAAATGAGAAGAGCCCGGAAATGAATATCCTGCTCTTTCTGAGTCCTGGGTCAAAAATTTGTACAAATACGACACTTGTCCTTTACATGTGATTCCCCAGGCACTTGAGGCAGCTGGTGTATGGGTCACTTACAGGCGTAGGCCTGTTACAGTCCGCTCAGGGCTTAAACCCCGGAGAGCAGGGCATGCCCCGCCTGCAAGTAACTTCTAACTACACTTAACTACTTAACACTAACTACTATAAACAAATTATTTACAAGGCCCTAAGGCTCAAAGTCAGAAGAGACAAAACCGCGAGCACTTGCTATGCAAGGAAAGGCACTCTGACTAACCACTGTGGGCGGTAAGAAGAAACTGAGAGGGCACAGGGCCAGCGGCGCCTGATATATCGACACATGAGCGCGGCACTCAAGGGGGCACCATGGCTGGCCCTACAGATACTGCTAAGGCAAAAATCTCTGACGACTGCGCACATGGGCGCGCACACACCTAGAATGGAATCGACATGAGCAAACACTTGAAGAAGGATCAAGAGTTCATACAACACAGGCTTTCACACAACTCAAACTGAACTTGTAATGCTTTATCACTGTACAGTTGCTCTTTCCAATATTTGTTAACTGTATCAACTAACAAGGAGGCTTGCAAAACTACCAAAATACAGGAGAAAGTTAACCATTAACTTCACCTAAAAAAGGGACAGAAACATCTTGTAACATGCTAGCTAAAACAAATACTCGGTTCACAACGCTGATTAAAAATTAAAGTTTGGACACAGCTTCCAAAACGTGGATTGACGTACTACATTTAAGGGCTTATTATTATTATATACATAAAAAATTAACAGGGACATAAAATTCAGACACAATTTAGTTCTTTTAAAGTCATCACATTAGAGACCTATTAGATTTTTAATTACCTTGAATTTTTAAGTTCTATACATGTAATTACTTTATACAAAGATATAAAAAATAAAAATTGTAATAAACCAACCACCACATTCAATGGATACAACAAATATGCATGGGGAAAAAAGGGAAAAGAAATAAAAATTCCCTCCCATGTCCTTAATGGAAATCATATCTACATTACAGCAATCTGCAACGATTACCCCCCAGGTTGAGGCTGAGAAACAGTTTCTAATATAACCCCCCATTTTCACATGCTCATAACTTTCCAAAACATTCACCTTGGGGCTGAAGTTTTCTTTGCATGGTTTCTGCCAAAGGCGGAGGAATAGTGAGAGAGAGAAATTGGGAGGGAGAAGAGTTAAGCGCAATCAAAAATGCTGACTCCATAACAAAGAAGCCCTCTTGATTTTGTACCCAGGTTTATAGATTTCTCACCTGCCAGCTCTGGGAGTTCTTCATTTGGCTTCAGAAGATGCTCTGTATGTTTGCTGGGAGATGGTTTATTCTCTTCCACATTCTCTAGCACAGGAATACTATCTGCACCAGGAGTAGAGGCTTCTGGGACCGTCATTTTTTGTTCCATTACCACAGTTGGGGCAGACGATACTGTTTACAACAAATTTTAAAAGTTAGTGGTTTTTCTACTTGTAAACAGTTGAGACCCCAACTTACCTCTCCAACTACTCTCCTCCCTCCCCCAATTTGCCTCTAAGTTCCTTGAGAAAGCAGTCTATTCACAGTGCCTTGAATTCTTGTCCTCTGGCTCCCTCCTAATCCCAGGCAATCCAGTTACCATCTGTTCCTTTGAGACTGCTTTTCCCAAACTCTCCAGTAAGTATGAGCCTACTCTGACCTCCTCCTGCGTAAGTCTAAGGGATTTCCTGAACCTCTTTGTCTACTGCCTGCTCGTTCACTCCAGAATTCTCTTCAACTTGGGCTTTTACATCTCTGCTGTCCTGCCTCACCAGCTGCTCTTGTGGCAGACCCTCCTCCCCCACTTCTCCTGAGATCTCTCCAGGTTCTTTCCTTGGTCCTCTTCTTTTGACTTTACATTTTATCTACAAATGAACTCTTCACTCACATGGCTCCAACTATCGTAATTCCCTACTTGTCCAATCTCACCTCTCCAACTGTCCCTCAGATTTCATTCTAGCTGTCTCGTCAGCAGCTCAGACTAAGCATAGTGAAATACCACTTTTTTTGCCCATCTATACCATGTCCTTACTTCTCCTCCTATCAGCCATTGTCATTGCATTGTCTTGAATTTCCTCTCATTCTTCTCCTCCATCTGATTCCCCAAAATCTTTGTTCAGGCTTTGGTTACCACTGGTGTCAGTTACTGTCACCCCTTCCTCGCTAGCTAACCTGATTCTCAACCCATTCCCTTTCAGATCATGCAAAACGATATCCCCATTCCTACTGTTTGACTATTCCATTCCCCTAATCTTATCCTTTCATTGATTACTCTGGCCACCCACAGAAAATCTCAACTTCGCTTCATCTTCTCTACACCCCCGTAACCTGTGTTTCTGCCTTCATTTCCTCCTTCTCACTTCTCCTGGAAGCCTATCCACTTCTTAAACCTGCCTGTTTAAATACAGCTGCCCACAGTGTCTGGCTCTTGTATTCACAACTTCTTCCATACCACCCCTCACGGCTCATTCCCTAGCCTGCGGGTTTTAGTTAAAACCTCTCCCTTTAAAAACTCACTTCGACCCAAAACCCTACCAATGTTAAGACACTAAAGAATCAAGTGAATAACATTTAAAAAGTGACTGCTGTCCTTACCAGGGTGTGCTTTACAGCTTACCTTTCCCGTATTGAGAGTCTGAACTATACTGTCTGTCAAACGTACATCATAACTTCGACTCAGCAGGGACCATGCTAGCTTCTTCTGATTGTACAGCATGGGCTACAATGATCATGCCCCATACACAATAAAATCCCCTGCCCACTGCCAGAATACAAACATTTCTCATTTCATATCCCTGTCCTCAATCCCTGAATTCTTTAACTAAAGCAACCTGTCAAGACTGCCAAAAAATGTATCTACCCAGCAACAAAATCTAATAGGCCCTATTCAGATTAGAGGCCCTTTGAGGCAGGCACTATGTCTTCTTATTTATCTATACATCACTTGGCATATCTTGGAACCTATAGTACATATTTTGGATACCATAATATATTCACAAAATAATTGCCACTAGGGATGGGTAAACATGCCTTTTGACGGCTTGCACTAAATCTCTCTCTGAAACCTTGATTTCCCCCAAAGATTCCATAGTGCTTTAGAGCAATGCAAAGTCCTAAAATGGACAATAAAATATCAGTTCCATATTGTATACATGAAATACCCTTGTGAGCCATTTCCTATTGTGCATACCTTGGCAGCAGAGTTGAGCTGCAACCAGGAGGCTGAGTTTAAGACAGATCAGAGCAATATTTACTTTGGATGAATGCACTACCTCCTGTTCAACAATCTTACTGGAACTTGTATATCTGGATTTACACCCGTTACTGTACTGCAGGGTTTTTAGTAAGACTTTCCTTTGTAGACTCAGGTCTCATACTGGCCTTCATACAGGATTTGCCAAAATATTTAAGTCCCCAGGTAACAGTTTATGCAGACTTTCTGGTGTCCGCTTACCTGTTGGAGGTTCATTAAGAGCTGACTTGTGTTGCTCAACAGAAGGTTCAAACACCATCAGCTCTTCCACTACAGGAACAGACACGTCTCCCAACACTGGAACAGACACGTCTCCCAACACTGGAACAGACACGTCTCCCAACACTGGAACAGACACGTCTCCCAACACTGGAACAGACGCTGCGGAGATTAACAGAAGTTAAAGAAACCAGTATACTAAATATTGCTAGTTCTGAAGTTTGTAAACAGGGGATGACGAGAAAAGGAAAAGCACCTACAAACTAGTCTTTAAGGGGCATATTTTTTCCTTATGTGACTGTGTATCATTCCTATTAGTGGTAATGACAGATACACCTTCTTGTACAAATGGCAGCAAAAGGTACAGTACAAAATACTCCAAAGTCTGCATCCTTGTCTACATGCCTTATTTGACACTTGTGTGTTACTAAAGTGTCTCAAACTACTGTATTCCACTATACACCCTATTTTTAATAGAGCTAATTCCTAGTCAGGTATGCAGTCTTATAGCCTGAAAATCCACTAGGAGCATATGAGGAGGCACAATTGGTCATCTTCTGGCATGTGGCAATGTACAGCATGAATTAAATAGGAATGAGAATGACTTATTTAAATATCACGATATAGTATACATTCAGCTGGCTACACACCTCTACACTTGAAAAAAGTACCGTGGGATCTTCAGTGACCACAAGTGCTCAGAACCTTGTTTTCCATCATATTTAAAAAAAAACAGCGTCTCCAGTTGCCCAGTGCCCATGGCTATCTCAAGCAGGAGCACTGATTTACTCCTGACTTAGAAGGCACTACCATCAATTAAATCACTAACAGGACCTTCTTCTCTGATCCAAGCACTGGCAACGCCTGACTCTGCACTTGACAACAGAACTCACTTGGAAAGTATACAGGCTTTAGAATGTGGCTCATGGGCTCTTATTTTATTCAACAGTCATCAACTGTCTCCCAGTTCCCAATGACTTCAGAAGCTCTGAAATTCTTCAAGGACACTGTTCAGTCAATTTAAGCCCAAAATTTCAGCTTTTAAAAACAAGGCTTTTTTTTGTTTTGTTTTGTTTTTACAAAACCCTAATAAAACCCAAAGAAGTGTTTTCATACTGTTTATTTTGATTTAAATATTCTCCTGAAGTATTTGCTCCATATGTAACACAGCATAGTCTGAAGGCACTCAAGTCAGAATACGATAGTTACCAAAACCAAAAAATATCTATTTTCGTTGTCCAAACTTAGTGAAATACAGAAAAAGTGATCACCAGTATAAATGGTGGGAAGCAAATTAAGTTTTAAAACTAGATTCTTAATAATCTAAAGCAATGATACTCAGAACTCAGTGGTTCACGAGCCATACTGGTGATCAACATTACCCAAAAGAGCCACAGTAGTGTGACTTCATTGTTTTATTTTATATAGATTATTCTCACAGCAAAATGACTGAGCAAGTATTATTATTTTTCAGCTACACTTGGTTAATAACATAGTAGAAGTATCCTGATTATTACCCAATAGTTATTAACCAGTTAAATCACACCATGTTTTAATATCACATGCTGCAAAGAGCCACTTTAAAGAGCCGCTTGCGGCTCGAGAGCCTCAGTCTGTGTATCGCCGATCTAAAGTGTTGACAAAGGTTAAGAAATTCATTTTATAAAACTTACTTTTTAATCTGACCACCTCCTTTAATCAACACTACAGGACTCACTTTCTCCAGCCATAACTGATACTCTCACTACTGTGCTCGGTGATCTAAAAAACCCTATATATATCTAGGCTATACCAATTATGCAATTTGGAAACTGAGTTTCCAAAGCCAAGTCATTGACTGATATTTATTGTTCACCGTTTCAGCTAGGGTATGACCCTCTCCAAAATAAATTAAATGATTGGTACAGAATATATATTACTGGGAAAGGTATACAGGGGCAAGTAGTATTGTTGCACTCCAACAAACCCTGAGGCCTGGTCTACACTACAGAGTTAGGTTGACGCAACCCAGCTTATGTTAACCTAACTACAGAAGTGTCAACACTAAAATTTGGCTCCTGCCGCTGTAATTGTCCTACTACACTGACTTAACTCCACCTCCACGAGAGGTGTAGAGTCATTGTTGATGTAGTTAGGGTGACTCAGTGTCAGTGTAGACACTGCATTGCTTACATCGACTGTTACTGGCTTTCAGAAGCCATCCCACAGTGCACCACACTTACAGTACAATTGATGCAAGTGCTCCCAGGGAGGATGCGCACTGCTGACACAAGCAGCAAAGCGTACACATACACGAGCAATGCAATTACTGCAGTGGCTGTATGCTGACATACGTTAAGTCACTTTACAGTGTAGAGATGGCCTCAGACTCACAGGAGGCCGTGAACAATATGAACAACAGGGTAAAGAATCATCAATAAATTGAACTTGTGATCACCTTGGTATGATTAAAGCAAAGTTGGATCACAAGTTAGTCTTACACACACACATAAATATATAAATATATATATATATATATATAAAAACACTACTAACCACAAATAAAGATAACCCAGTTTTTGTAACTTCACATTCTGCAAGAGCTGTGGGTTATGAGGTAGTAAAGAATCATTTAATCAGCTTCTGGGCATATTTAATGCAACAACTGAAGGTGTACTAGATTTATCATTCCCTAGCCATACAATTCAGCCAAACCCTCCCACCTCTGAATTTTCACTCATGGTGGGGTTTTGCTGGAAGCTTTGATAATATGCTATATTCACTAAAATGGGCTCAATCCTAGATCCCAACACCTTCAAACTTTAGTGATGGATCTGAGCCCTTAAAGTAATCTTTAATCATCATCTTCTTCGCCTTACCCCATCAATCAGGCTCGGCAGCTCTTGTTCTTCGTCTTCCAAGCTGACATCAACTTTCTTCACATCCTCCTTCAGCATCTTGAACCACCTTTTTCTAGGTCTTCCTCATTGGTCTTTGTCCCATGAGTCTGGCCATTAGATCTGGTACTTTCTGGCCAAAATATCTCACATATCGTCTCACATGATCCAGCCATCTCAGTCAATATTCCCTCAGATTTTATATGATGGGGACTACCTGCATAATGGCTTGTACTCTTTCAGTGCATAGCCTATCAGCTCTCGTCTTACCCAACAGCTCTTACTCATTACAGCAGTGTGAATTAGTAGTAGTATCTCTCTCTTCCTCATTGGCTAACATTCCAACCCGCACATCATGGCTGGCCTAATCATGATCTTATATAATTTGCTCTTTAGTTTACCTGGCATATTCTTATTGCAGAAATTCCTGTCAACTCCCTCAATTTACACCAAGTACTCTCCATGCACCTCCATGACATCTGTATCCACATTCCCAATATGGCTCAGGACTGAATCCAGATATTTAAATTGTCACACAGACTAACATTCTACCATCTAATTTCACTAGCATCTTGTAGTCCCTATCAACAAAGCACCACATGGATTCCAGCTGATTCATATGCCATTTTCATAAGCTATTTTTTCTAGCTCAGTTCTAGGTCCCTTTCCAGTTTGGATTTATTTTCACGGCACAACATAATGTCATAGGCAAAAAGCATTCTCCATGGAGCCTTTGCTGTCAATGGAGATTACTTACCTGTAACTAGAGGTCCTTCAAGATGTGTGGTCCCTATCTGTATTCCACATATGGGTACCCTTGCACTTGAGACAGGAGATGTTTAGCAAGTAGTCTCTGTTGGTCCATGCCTGTGCAGTTGCTCTCCTTGTGTTCCGAACTGAGGGCATAAAGTTCCTTCTCCTACAATGAATCAGATAAGATCCAAAGCAGAGGGGAAGGAGGGTGGGTATTAAAATATAGATAGGAACCACACATTTTGAAGAACCTCAGGTTTCAGGTAAGTAACCTTTTCCATTTTTTCTTCAAATGCTGGTCCTTATATGTATTCCACATGTGGGTGATTGGTAAGCGGTACTCAAACAGGAGGAGGGTGTGAGGATGCAGTTGGTATGGATAGCTAACACTACTGACCACACGACTGCATCTGCTGAAGAACCCTGGACAAGGGCATAATGTTTTGTAAAGGAGTGGATGGAGCTCTAAGTAGCTGCCTTACAAATGTCCATTACTGGTACATCTCAGATGCCACTGAGGTTGCTTGGGCTCTCAGAGTGGGCCTGCTCCCCATTTGGAGGAAGAATACTTGTCAACTGATGACACTGACTGATGCATCTAGAGATCCACTAAGAAAGTCTCTAGGCTGATAATTCTTGTCCTCGCAATTGCTCTGCTATACCAACAGTCTTGTGTTTTCCTAATAGGTTTTGATCTTTGCGGATAGAAGGCCAAGGCCTGTCTGATGTCCTGGAAGTGCAGTGTCTTTTCTTTGATGGAAGCATGAGGCTTTGGGAAGACTACTGATAAGTGAATAGGTTGATTCACATGAAACTCTGAAATTACCTGTGGATACATTTTGGGTTGAGGAAAAAGGAGGCTCTCTCTCTGTGAAATATGATATATGGTGGGTCAGCCACAAATGCTCCCAGTTCACTCATCAGTCTGGTTGATGTGATAGCAACTAAGAAAGCAACCTTAGTGGAAAGGTATGACATGGAACATGTAGCCATCAATTTGAAGGGTAGTTTGGTAGAAGCTGAGAGTACCAAGTTGAGATTCCATTGTGGTGTGAGTTTAGTCACCAGCAGGAAGGACCTAGTGAGGCCTTTCAAGAATCAATTGTGGTAGGGTGAGTAAAGATAGATTGGCCTTCTACCAGAGAATGGAAGGTACTGATTGCTGCCAGGTGAACCTTCAATGAAGTAATGGAAAGTCCTGACATTTTGAGGAACAGCAGATAGCCTAAAACTACAGAGATATCTGCGGATTCTCATGATAACTGCTTCCATTGTGACAAGGTAGAGAACGCCTCCATTTAGCTAGACAGCATTTTATAGTGGAGAGTTTTCTGCTGTGATTGAGGACAATTTGGACAGACTCTGAACATGATCATTCCTGGTCTGATATCTATTCAAATACCAGGCTGTGAGATGAACAGGGTCTGGGTTGGGATGTCTGATCCTACCCTTCTTTTGAGTCAACAAATCCAGAAAGGGTCAGATATAGATGAGAGGATAGGGGGATGACATTTGTAGAAGCTCCGGAAACCAAAATTGTCTGGACCAATAGGGTATGAGGAGGATAAACCTGGCCTTGTTATGCAGAATTTTCCAGAGAACCTATGGTTCCAGGGGGATGGGAGGAAACAGGTACCTTAGATGGTCCATCCAGGATAACAGAAGGGTATCCCTGGAGTCTTGGCCTACTGCTGCTCTGGAGCCATAGAGATGGAATTTCTTGTTTGCTTGGAGGGTGAACAGGCCCTAAGGTGTTGGGAGGTGAACAGGCGTTCCCCACTGGATGAAGATTTCAGTCAAGACAGAATTGTGAATTTCCCACTCATGGTCTGAGGAGAAGTGCCTGCCGAGATTGTCTGCCAGAGTATTCTGCACATGATAGGTATGTTGCAGAGTGCTATGTGGTTCTTAACGCACCAGTTCCATAACTTCACTGCCCCTAAACACAGAGGATGAGATCGCGATCACACGGTTTGTTTATATAAAAGACTGTCATGTTGTCCAATGTTATATGGATGCAACAGAACCCTATGAGGTGGAGGAATTCTTTGCAGGCGAGGCAAACTGCCCTCATCTCCAGCAGATGGATATTCATTCTAGCCTCCCTAGTGTATTGTGCAGTGTGATTGTCCATATGGGCTTCCTATGAGGGATGCATCCGTGATTATGGTTGTGTCAGTTGTGGATGGAAGCCAGGGAACTCCCGTTTGTACCTGGTCCAGTTTTGTCCATCATATGTGAGAGGCTCTGACCTTTTCTGGGATTGTTACCAGATAAGGATAACCTGAACACCACGGTGAGTAAACAGACAGAAGCCAGGCCTGCAGGCAGTTGAAGTGGAGTCTGGCAAATGGCGTTATATATGTACATGCAGCTATGTGGCCTAGTAAGGAAAGACAGACCCTGATTGCGGTGTGAGGTCTGAGGGTGACTTGATTTATCAATATGGCCATAGCCTGAAATCTGTCTAGAAGGAAGTAGGTCTTTCCTGAGGACAAGTCTAGGATTGATCCTATGAAATCTATAGTCTTCATGGGAATCAAAGTGGACTTTTCTTTGTTTACACAGATCCCCAGTGATTTCGGAAGGTGCAGTAAGAATATGGTCACCAGCTGGACCTCCTGGTTTGATCTGCCCATTAGTAGCCAGTCATCCAGATATAGGAAGATGGTGTAGTTGTCATCTCATCATATGGAAGCCGGTCCATACCCTTGATCATCTTTGTTGCCCTTCTCTGAACATTTCCCAGTTCCACCAGATCCTTTCTGAGATGGGGAAACCAGAACCGGATACAATATTCAAGGGGTGGGCGCAACATGGATTTATATAGTGGCATGATGATATTTCCTATCTCTTTCCTAATAGTTCCTAACATGCTGTTAGCTTTTTTGACCACAGCTGCGCATTGAGAGAACTAGCTACAGTGACTTCAAGATCTCTTTCTTGAATGGTAACAGCTAATTTAGAACCCATGTGTGTGTAGTTAGGATTATTTTTTCCAATGTGCATTACTTTGCACTTATTAACACTGAATTTCATCTGCCATTTTGTTGCCCAATCATCCAGTTTTGGGAGATCCCACTGTAACTCTTTGCAGTCTGCTTTGTATTTAACTATCTTGAATAAATGTATAATCATCTGCAAACATTGCCACTTCACTGTTCACTCCATTTTCCAGATCATTAACTAATATGTTCGACAGCACAGGTCCCACAAGTAGCAACAGGCAGACTCCTGTTCTATCAGCAGTGCCATCAGTACTGGTGGAAGAATGCTCTAACTTGTGAGTGCAGTACAGGAGGTTCTTCTCCTCAAAGTGGTTTCTGGCATTGAAATCACTCTAAGGAGGACCGGGCCCAATAGAAGAGGGGATTGTGAATATGGCAGAGTGAAAATATCCTTCAACAAGGTAAAGGTTTGAATCTTTCCTGTAGTTCAAGTCATCCAAGGTGGGGATTGACGGATCCAAGCATTCAGTGGTCTGTACTTAGAGGATCCCAGTCAGAGGGTATGGGCATCATCAAATGGGCGTCCAATGTGGAGCTCTGAGACAGGACTAGCTGATGCCAATCTTTAGATTGTGGGATGCAGCTGGACCCAGTACCATCGTATCCTCCTTCCTTTGCGCCTTTCATTCTTGGATGGAAGGTTTATGTAGACCTAATTCCTTAGGACCTGCGCATGAGGACTCAACCAACTTGGACCAAGATGGGGAGGGATACTTTTTTTTGGTTTTTCTTTTTAAAGAGGCAGATCTAGGACAGGCATCTGTCCTTATGCCTATAGTAATATCCCCTACTCTTTTGGCCTCTACTCCAAAACTCATGCTTGGAATGGTGCTGCTTGCAATCTAAGGCTATTGTACGGGGGGTTCTCCCTGGCCTGGGTCCAACTGGGGCCTGTCTCATGGCCTTCCCCATGAAGTGTTTCTGCAGATGGAACTCTTGTCCCTCATGGGTTTGAGGGGGGAAGGAGCAGCAGAAGCTACACTTGGCAGCGATGTGAGCCTCTCCAAGGCAATGCTGGTGTTCATCATTGATGGAGAAGAAATGGGGTCAGAAGATACAGTTCTTAAACCCCTGGATTCTTGACATACTCCTTCTCCACGGGGAGAAGCTTCCCAAGATGGGGAGCTATACTAACTATAATAGCTACAAAAACACTAACACATCAAGTCTAAATTTGCTAAAAACTATTTACAATATATATTTACAAGTATTGACAGTAGAGGAAGACTATAACGGACACAGAATTCCGAGTGAATCTATATGGTGGTAAGGAGAAATTGGAGATGTGTCAGTCCGCACTGCCCATTATGCCCTCAGTTCAGAGCACAAGGAGAGCAACTGAGCATGCACAGACCAACAGACACTACTTGCTACGAATCTCCAGTCTCGGGTACATGGAGTGGAGTACACATAAGGACCATTACTCAAAGAATATGTCACGGTGTTCATTACAATCACAAACGGGAATGGGCCTAAAGCTGATCCTTTATATAGACCTACCCTCACAGTGAATGACTCACTATAGCCACAGCTAGTTATCACTATTGTTGTGTGACCCTCGTACATATCCAGTGTGCTCTTCCTCCACACATCGGGCATTTTTCCAGTACAGAGAATGACACTGAAAAAATTCATCATTACCACTCCCTCATGGCCAAATATTTAAATGACTCAATTGGTACAACCGTCCCACTGCCTTCCTATGTTTCATCGTCTTTAGTATTGTCTGAGTCTCCACCATGATGATAGGTCTTGTGAAGTTGTTGCTTGTGCATATTTCCCTCCATGGTTTCTTCATAATCTTAAATCCATCACCAAATAATCCATCACCAACACAGACCCACAGATCTTACCTGTTGGTTCAACCTGTGGTGTGTCAGTAGCTTTGGTCTCCCCTGTAGGCTCTGTTAGTGCAGGAGGAACAGCAGCAGGTGCAGCAGCCACTGGACTTCCTGGGAAATATTGTTCTGCTGCATCAGCTATCCTGGGGGGTTCTAGGTACACAAAAGGAATTTTTGTTGATTACATGTGAGTGAATTTGGAAACACTATCTGTATATAACATGAGCTCTTTTAATAAGGGTCTGCGACTTTGGATGCATTCGTACCATGCCTAGTAACATAAATGGATCCCAATAGAGGCCACTGGACACTACTGAAACACAAATTAAATATGCTACTACTCAAATACTGAAATAAGGAAGTTTGGTTCTACTCTGAAAAGTGACTCTAAAAATACCATTATGGTGTTCCACACTAATGGCATCTCAGGATATGTCTACACAGTGAGCAGCAGCATGTGGCGGCAAATCTCAGAGCCGGAGTTGACCAACTTGGACTTTGAGAGGCTTGGGCTACTGCGCTAAAAATAGCTATTCTAGATTTTGCAGTTTGGGATGGAGCTTGGGATCTGAAGCCCGCCCCTGTCCACAGGCTTCAGAGAGCTGCAACATCTACAACAGCTATTTTTAGTGCAGTAGCCCAAGCCCTGAGAACCCAAGTCTGTTGACCCAGGTTCTGAGACTTGCTGCTACGGGCTGCTGCTTGCTGCACAGATGTACCTTTAATGACTCCAAAACAAGTTTACCCCATTTATAAGACTGTTTTTCTAGCTGCCACCACAACACTCAACTTGGAATCCGAGTAAAGCTATATTCTTTCTGGCTTATTCACCACCACCAATAATGAGGATTCTGCAGATCAAATTCCATTACACCTGTACAACTTCAGTGTAATTCTCCTCTCAGTTATACCTGTGCAGTCCCACTGTCTCCCGAGAGTCACAACAATGCGGTACAGCACATGGCTATGAAAATGGAACTTAGTTAAAAACTGATGATCATGCATGCACTAGCATCACCTTTGTTGGTTCTCCCTGCTGCATCTCCCCTGGAGGGTTAACAGGAATAAAATCTAATAAACACACACTTGTCACTGAAGTCAGCAGACCTGACCCTCAACAGATACAAGGAGTAGATACATTGAGTGAGAAAGTGAAATTTTTAAAGGGATCCTTTTCAGGAGTAAGCTACATCCACCCAATTAATTATTTTAGCATTCTGGCAAAGGCACAGTAACTGCCGAAGAAAATTTTTATGCAGACAAAGTTCAAGAAACTCAACAATACACGGAGCAATCATTTGAAACAGATGCAGACACAAAACAAGAAATTACAACTTTTAAAACTGTACTAGCATGGGATATAGATAACAATGGCGCATGACCACAATATTTAAACAAAAAATTATGTGACATTATACTTGAGAAAGGCCCTGTGAGAATAGAAGGTCTCGAATATCCTAAAGACATCAGAGGTAGGAAATTCAAGAAACCAATTACTACAAAAGACTTTCTTAATGGTGAAATTAAGTTAAGGAATCTGTTATCACATTTTTAGAAGTAGAGGACACTACAGGTTTTGGACTTCTTTAAGCTCTCCTTGATGAACTAAAACGAATGGGAATGTCCATAATGAACATTCAGAGGACAAGGCTACAATAAGGGCACCACTATGAGAGGACACATTTCTGGTGTGCAATGGATCGCTGGAGGAAAAATCCACAAGCCTTTTTTGTTCTGTGTGCATGCCACAGTCTTAATTTGATTTTGTGAGATATGGCCAAGTCTTCTGTAGAAGCTATTTCTTTTTTTGGTTTGCTGCAACGCATTTACATGCTCTTTTCAGCTTCCACTCAAGGATGGCAAATATTCAAAGCACATGTCAGTGGTATTACTGTTAAGCCTCTATCTGAGACACGCTGGGAAAGCAGAGTAGAAAGTATAAAAACGTTGCAATATCAATCTGAGGAAGTTTACGAAGCGCTGGTTGCTCTTTCGGAAGATGCCAGAGATCCAAAAGCTAAAATTGAAGCACAGTCATTGGCCTCTGAAATATCCAGCCTCAAGTTTCTAACATCTGTCGTAATGTGGTATGACATTCTTGATACAATCTCAAGTGTAAGCAAACTAATGCAGAGTCCAATGATGCAACTTGATTCAACACTTACCTTATAAACCACACACAAGACTTTTTAGTGAAATACAGAGAAACTGGATTCAAAGAAGCACATGTTACAGCAAGGGATTTTGCAGAGGCACTTTGTGTAGAACCAAAATTACCATGTCAGAACATGACAAGCGTTTTGAGGAAAAAACAGCAAGTGGAATATGAAGGAGCAGATGAGCCCATAGAAGATCCAGAAAAGAAATTTGAGGTTGAATTTTTAATGTTGTGATGGATAAAGCAATATCTGCTGTTAATGAAAGGTTTAATACCTTACGAGCACACTATGAACAGTTTGGATTTTTGTATGACAAAACTAAATTCAACGAAATAGGAAAACAAGAGCAGCTAATGACAAAGTGCAAAACCTAGAGAGCGCCCTGAAGCACGGTGATAGTTTTGATTTAAATGGACTTGAACTGTATGAAGAATTGAGTACTTTGTCATCAATGTTGCCAAATGCAAAGGTGGTGATGGACACTGTACAGTTTATTCATCCCAGCAAACTTTTGACATATATCCTAATGTGTACATTGCCACTCATATTCTACTGACAATTCCTGTAACAGTTTTTAAATGAGCTCTAGTTTTCAGAAACTCCGTTCTTCTGATTCTACTATCTCCGCTCTACAATGAGTCAGGAATGCTTGACTGGTCTTGCTATTCTTGCAATCGAATAACACATAATTTCGTCTTTGTCATACGATGACATTATTACTGATTTTGCAGCCAAAAAAGCCAGAAAGATTGCTTTTAATTAAAAACAAATCCTTGTTTCAATACCTCTCCATAGAAATTTCCAATAAAATGTTGACAAATGTAAAGTTATATTATTTGCATCATTCTGTCAATAAATCAGAATTTTTTCTATAGCGCTACTTCTTTAGTGCAAGTATAGTCCATCAGCATTATAGCGTGCTAAATTTGCTTAAACTGTTTTTAATAAAGTGCATGTGGCAAGTTTTCCAATACTGTAAGCTTATGCTTGCGTTGCTAAGAGCAAGTCAGGCATAGGGGCATCAGTTTAATACTGCCGCGTAAGGCCCCATAAATCCTAAGGATGGCCCTGTTGCCCCCTGGTTGTTCACATGTGTGACCGTGGTCATATTGTTTGACTGAAGCAGGACTTGGTTCCCCTCTAGGCTGGTCTGGAACCTTTCATAGAGCCAGCTTGACCGCCCTTAGTTCTAGGAGGTTATGCTGTGGGTTCTTTCCTCCAGGTGCCAGCTGCCTTGAACTGTTTGGGACTCCATGTGTGCTCCCCAGCCCTTCAGGCTGGCATCGATTGAGAGGATATGGGGACCTGGAAGTCATTGTCCTTGTGAACTTTGCCCTGGGCGGACAACCATTTTAAGGAATTGATCACTTGTGCCAGACCCCTCTCTTGATCTTCTCTGCATTCTGGGGAGCAGTCCCATACCTTTAAGATTAAGCCAACTGATGTGTGATTGTGTCCGTGGAGTAATCCCTATGCTCGGAAATGATCTTAAGTTGTATAGGATCCAGGAACCAAAAGTCCCAATTACTGAGATACTAAAGGCTGATGCTATCCTAGAGTCCTGGGCTAAAGATATGGTTTTCCCCTCAGAAGGGGAGTTCTATCCTGAGGACCCCATGTATAGAAAAACAGAGGCTACTCTCAAAAAAGATTGAGGTTTTGTCAGTCTCCCTCAGGCCATCCCTAATGCTATTTGCTTTGTGAAGGCATCTCTCTCCTGGCTGGAATATCGCAGAGCCTTCAATGATAAGAGATCACCCTGACTTTGGCTCTAATTAAAGAAAGTTTCCCTGACAACAGCATTCATTGTTGAACCTCAGTGGATGCAATGAGATTCTCAGCCAAAGCCTTGGCCTCCAGCTCAGTGACCAGGTGCCACCTATAGCTCCATCCCTGGAAGGAGGATAGTCACTTGAAGCAGGTCCTGTGCTCCACCAAATTCATGGGAGCCCTGATTTTCAGAGAGAAGCTAGACCAAGTAATGGCAGACAGTGCCTCAAAATCTAAACAGTCCTTCCTAATGCCATACCATACCTTTTGAGAGAGTACAGAATGGCCTTCAGGCAAAGGCATTCCTTTCGGCTTTCATCCTCACAGAAACACCAGTGAAGAGACAACTTGTTCTCCAGAGCAAAGCCCCGAGGGAACCCTGCCATTCACAAAGCCTCTTTATGACAAAGATTGCATAGATCTCTGCCTAGAGCTGAAGCCTGGGGGCAGGATTTTCCATTTCCTGGAGAAATGGGTTTCTTTGCCCATGGACTAGTGGGTCAGGGATACTCCCTTGAGTTACGGCTTCACCCCATCCATTTTTCATCCAGTCCTACATCTTAAACCACCCCATAAAGCATGGTTTAATCCAGAACAAGATTTCTCATTTCCTGGATGTGGGAGTAATAGAGAGCATTCTCTCAGAAGATGGAGTAGAACCCTGAAAAATCTATCATCATCATCATTCAGATGTTTACAGGTGGAATGAGAGCCATTCTGGATCTCAAAAGGCTCAACAGGTGGATGAAGAAAACAAAGTTCCAGGTGGAGACCCTAACCTTTATAGTGACATCTCTGTCCCAGAGAGATTTTAGGACTTCAGTAGATCTGGCGGATGCATATACCTCCAACATCTCAATCAGACCGTGCCACCACAGGTTCCCAAGGTTTGCCTACATCAGGAAGCATTATCAATATCTGATGCTCCCATTTGACTTGTCCTCTGCCTTGTAGGTCTTTATAAAGATATTGGTGATAATCATAGACCGACTCAGGTCACACAGATCCAGCCGTAAACCCTCCTGGACAACATCTTAATCAGAGATCTATCCCTAGCAGTGGCATACAGAGCTATGTCTCTGACTCTGCAGGATACTCAAGCACAAGGCTTTATTATCAACATCAAGAAAAGCTCCTTGATTCTGTCCACCCAAATAACTCACTTGGGAGTGAACATAGACCCCCCAGATAGCAAAGGATAAATCCATCTTCAGAGAGATACCTGAAGTTCACAATTCATTTTATTTCTTTTCCCAATTCTGAGCACTTTGCCGTAAGAAAACATACCTCCAATGAAGATTTTTTTCTATTCCAAGGATGTTACAGAATCAATACAGCAGTGTCTTAGTCATGCTATAGTACCCACAATACAGCTCTTAGCCTCCATTTTTAAGAGGGAAGGAAAGACCATCTATTTCTAGCATTCAAATCCTGCTGAAAGACTCCAGAAAATTTTCTGGGGGACAACCCAATACTTTTATTTTTACCTGGTGGCTCTACAAAGGAAGATTCATCTAGCCCCTCCACAGCATGCTGAGCTCCCAGCCAATGTTCTTCAGGCACTGTCACTCTTGCAGGTGCTAAGGGAAACAATTAGTACATATAGCCCTGTCAATGTCAACAGCACTGGTTCTGGACTTCAAAACAGATGCTCAACTACACATTGCAACCACATATTTACTCATGTGGTACAGGCTTTGCTGTTCTTGCAACTTCATTCTTAGCAAGAACTTATTAGTTCATCTTGGGAAACCTTACAGGACCTGAACATGTTCTCCTCTGATATTATTATGGATCTAAGGGATTAAGAAAGGGATAATAACGAATACCAATTTTAAGATCCACCAGCATTAGAGGCACTCTCTCAATGGGATATTTTGCTCCCAAATACCTTAAGAAATCTCTGACTGAAAATGGAGTTGAAGCATTTTATGTTCTTTCCAATGGGATATTTTCTTAATCTTGACTCATTTTATATAACTGGAAAAGCCAAATATGATCCTCTTTTTAAGATTAATACACTTAACAGTTTCTGACCCGCAGATCCCTCTGACCCCAGTTATAAAGTAGCATGGTAGCAGCAGAAGTGTGTTTCACCTGCTATATTCAGCAGAGACTGTGTAGTTGAATCCAGGCTGATGAAGGCAGATGGATCGATAAGTTCTGCAGGAGAATATGGGGATCCCAGAGAAGGCAGTTCAGGTACAATCATAGCTGCATGGGGTGCTGTAAGAAACAAAGTACATTTGACACTGCTATCATCCTTTTGAATTCGGATTTGTTTCCAACACAAACTTATTTCATTAGGTCCATTAACTTACAGAGCAATGTACTTTATTCTCATCACAAACAATGGATACACGAGTCTATATACTGTACCTGTTAATTCACTCGGAGAGGCACTAGATCAGACCAAGAAAAAGTTAATCAAATGTTATTGGGCAGGGGAAGGGAAGTGGTGTGCCTTTCAGGTACTACTCCCAAATAAGCTATTGTTATAGTAGCTCTCAAGCTGCCATGGTCCAAATGTTGAAAACTGGAAAGTGAAAAAAAACTACAAATGGGGACAAAACATTTGAAGATGAAGTTAAAGTTTTCCATAACTTTGGTTTAATTCAGCTTTTTTTTTTTTTAATTAAAATAAAATAGGACAAAAAGGGGATAAAAAACAAGGTCTCTTGAGAGACCTCAGGCCGAAAATACTGTTGACAAAAAGAGATTCAAGAGAAGAAAGGAGGTAAAATTTTACACTATTGCCAATTTAATGGATTTCTGTAGACAGCCCTGAATTCCATATATAGAAACTGAAAACTGAACCCCCCAGTTAACAGCAGCCCATGAACATATTCAATGGAGGATTATACCATGAACTTCTTCTGAAGCTTCAAAATGCTCTGTGAATGGTAGGCGAGTCTCCATTTCAGAAGGACATATCAGATGATCAGACATGACATCCTCTCTGGGCATCTTGAAGGGCTCTGAGGAACATGAGACTAAGTCAAACATGTAACCACAAAAGGATGACAACAGGAGAGCAAGATTATGTAAGAATGCGGAGGATGAGCATCACTACCAACTTTGCCCTGCAAGATGTTATACAAAGCTAGGAAATGTGGGTGTTCCCCCCCACCTTAAAAAAAAAAAAAAGATAACTTGTCCTCTTTCACACAAGATTTATACCCAACATGAAAATGTGGTTGTCCGTGTTATTTTGTAGCCAAGATAGGTTAAAGAGTAGAATAAATATTGTATGGTGCACCTGTATGTCCCTCTCTCAAAGAAGAGCAGCATTTAAGTCTTGGATGATTTGATGGACCAGTATATCTGATCTGAGGAAGAAATGAAAACTGTTCCAGCTCAGATAACTCAAATGTCATTCTGTCATGTCCCATACTGCACTTTGGGGAAAAGCATTTAATGAGCCATACATACATTTCCCTCAAAGCAGCATGGAGGTGTAATTGGCTGTTAAGCCAGAGGATGAATTTAGCAAAATAATGGGCCAGGCAGAGAAATCACCCATTTCTCCTGTCATTCAGAGACATTACAAGATGGTTGAGGAAGGTTATGGGTCTATTACAGGACTGGGTGGGTGAGGTTCTGTGGCCTAGGATGTGCAGGAGGGCAGACTACATGATTATGATTATCCCTTCTAACCTTAAAAGTCTGTGAGGAGAACAGTCTTCGTTATATGCCCCAGATTAGACACTGGCTAGTCAGTCGCACCAAGGAATTTTAGTGCAGGTCAGCAGCTTGCCCGCTGTCCACTGTGCAGCCCAAGACATTTATGACTTGGACGTCCAACACTTCTACTGCTGCCTGAATGCAATCATGCTCAGCTGTCAGACTCAATAGCTCTTCTTTGGAAACGTGACAATCCTTGTGTAATTTGCATGGACACCCATAAAGAAACATCCTTCAATCTGACTGAACAAGTTTCCTTTTTGGCAAAAGGACTATGCATACAAGACTTACAGAAAACACAGCTTCCGTAGCTCTAAACACCAGGAAAAGGATATGCGCCCAGTATTCGAATAGTGGGAGGGCTGGGAAAAAGGTCAATTAGGTGAAAACAGGAAAAAAACTAAGTTTTGCCCCAACAGTCTAGAACTAGTGACTCGCTCAGTAATTGGATTACTCGTAGTTATAAGATATCCATAGTGTACATTCATACAGGGATAAAAAGAAACAAAACACCTGTGCAAGAATTTTAACTGCAAGAATATTTATTCCAGAATGTGACGGGGCAGCACCGCCCCGCACCAGCCCCAGCAGCGTCAGGCCAGTAGCACTGACGGTGGAAGTCCCGCCCCGTCCGTACTGGGCATGCTCCAAGTGCTCTGGGAGTATAAAAGGAAGGAGCCCAGCTCAGTCTGGGCTGGCAGACGCAGGGGAAGGACCTGACCGGGAAGCTCCAGCGAAGGACCAGCCACCGCCCATGGAGGCGCCGGGGACTGAAGTTTCTCCAGGCCGGCTCGAAGCCCTACTACAGGAGGAACCCGGAGGCCCGCAGGGAACCTAGGGACTCATGGGAGACCTCAACGCTCAAGCTGGTAGGAAGCGATCCGGGGGGGTGACTGTACCTTGCCCCCAGCAAGCCTCAGCGTGTTTCGGTCGGACCCCCTCCACCCCCCGCTGAGCCAGGGGCAAGGTCCTATGCCGCGGTTAGGCTGGGGTGGGAGAGTCTTTGGCCACCAGGCTGTGCTGCCCTGCAACCCGGGGTGACCCTAGAGACTCTGGCCACTAGGCCACATTGCCCTGCAGCCAGGGCCAACTCTATGGACTCTGGCCACTAGGCCATATTGCCCGGTAACCAGAGGCACAAACCCTCACACGGAAACACAGCTTTTTCCATTGGTTTCCTGTTATATATAAAATGGGATACTTGATCTAGTTATGATCGTAGCCAGTGATAAACAAGTTTATTGGATGCAATTTGTACACCTCTACATATTAATCCTACACTGTGAGTCTTGTAGACAAGTATTAAAGTGCAGTTCTGGGTTAACTATTGGGTGAAATTGCATTTTTCAGAATTTCTTGTTTGGACTTGATGGAGCATCTCATCATGCACCTATATACCCAAATTGAAATACAATCCAGTACATTTTGGTGTGCTGAGGGAGAGAGCATAACCCAATATTGTAGTTATTGGTGCTATATAAACAATAGATGAGGTTTAGGTAATAGTAAATTGAGAGGGAGGCAGGCAGGCAAGTAGTGAGGAAGGAAAGACAGACAAGCTTTATGAACTTCAACAAGTGAAGAAAATTATAAAAGGTAGAAATTTGATCCCAAGAACAAGCCTTCGGCTTTATGGTCCATTTTTGTCCAAACTGCTAGGAAAGTAACAAATAAGATATTGCCCTTCCAAGAGTTCCCAGTTAAACATTTAACAAAAATATGGACAACAATAGCATCTGCTGGCACCCCTTGATGAGGAACATACAGTAAATGTCACTTCAGCTTGGTTCATGAAATGCTCTAGTCTCC
Source organism: Trachemys scripta elegans (assembly GCF_013100865.1). NCBI lineage: Eukaryota > Metazoa > Chordata > Testudines > Emydidae > Trachemys > Trachemys scripta. The sequence continues at coordinate 1,740,156 of NC_048299.1, read as the reverse complement.
ATGAGCAGAGGCAGAACACAGTGCATCCAATTCTAATCTGTTTACCTGTTGTTTAAATAGTAAAAATCCCATCTGAACTAAAATCTGGCAATGGGATCCAAGGCTGGAAGAAATCTGACAGTTTTGAACAAAAGGTTTGACTTCAGCAATGCTTTTGATACAGTCTCCCACAGTATTCTTGCCAGCAAGTTAAAGAAGTATGGGCTGGATGAATGGACTACAAGGTGGATAGAAAGCTGGCTAGATCGTCAGGCTCAACGGGTAGTGATCAATGGCTCCATGTCTAGTTGGCAGCCGGTTTCAAGCGCTGCCTGGGTCGGTCCTGGGGCCGGTTTTGTTCAATATCTTCATTAATGATCTGGAGGACGGCGTGGACTGCACTCTCAGCAAGTTTGCAGATGACACTAAACTGGGAGGAGTGGTAGATACGCTGGAGGGTAGGGACAGGATACAGAGGGACCTAGACATATTAGAGGACTGGGCCAAAAGAAACCTGATGAGGTTCAACAAGGACAAGTGCAGAGTCCTGCACGTAGGATGGAAGAATCCCATGCACTGTTACAGACTAGGGACCGAATGGCTAGGAAACAGTTCTGCAGAAAAGGACCTAGGGGTTACAGTGGACGAGAAGCTGGATATGAGTCAACAGTGTGCCCTTGTTGCCAAGAAGGCGAACGTCATTTTGGGCTGTATAAGTAGGGGCATTGCCAGCAGATCGAGGGACGTGATCATTCCCCTCTATTCGACATTGGTGAGGCCTCATCTGGAATACTGTGTCCAGTTTTGGTCCCCACACTACAAGAAGGATGTGGAAAAATTGGAAAGAGTCCAGTGGAGGGCAACAAAAATGATTAGGGGGCTGGAGCACATGACTTATGAGGAGAGGCTGAGGGAACTGGGATCGTTTAGTCTGCAGAAGAGAAGAACGAGGGGGGATTTGATAGCTGCTTTCAACTACCTGAAAGGGGGTTCCAAAGAGGATGGATCTAGACTGTTCTCAGTGGTACCTGATGACAGAACAAGGAGTAATGGTCTCAAGTTGCAGTTGGGGAGGTTTAGGTTGGATATTAGGAAAAACTTTTTCCACTAGGAGGGTGGTGAAGCACTGGAATGGGTTACCTAGGGAGGTGGTGAAATCTCCTTCCTTAGAGGTTTTTAAGGTCCGGCTTGACAAAGCCCTGGCTGGAATGATTTAGTTGGGAATTGGTCCTGCTTTTAACATGGGGTTGGACTAGATGACCTCCTGAGGTCCCTTCCAAGCCTGATATTCTATGATTCTATGCTTTTCTTTAAAAAAAATATATATATATATATATATATATATATATGAGAGAGTGTCTACAATAAGGACAGATGTGTTTTGATGACAAACATTACTGTTAATATGGAGTGAATATAACGCAGACCCTAGCTAATTAGTTGAAAAAGATACCATGAGACTACTAGTTAAAAAAGATACCAAGACTGTCATTATTATGACTACAGATATGAGTTTCCTCAAACAAAGTGCTCTAAAGGAGTAGATTTATGTCAGTCCAAGATCACTGGTAGATGTGAGCTATATGCTTCAATCTCTGTCACAGTGCTTCAAAAATACATGGAGGTGAGTTGAAGTACAGTTCATTTTCACAGATCTTGAACAAAAAGACCAATCTTACTACAATCTTAACAAAAAGACCAAAAATGACTCAATTTAAATTGGCTCACACAGCAGCATCCCATTTCCACAGAGCTCATTAGGGCACAAGGGTACAATTACCAGATAACCTATTCTGCTGTTTTATTTTTTTAGATTGTGTCCTGTGCCAGATTAGAACACCAGGTTGACAGTCTATATAACTCACTGGGGTGTTAAGGTCTTTGGAACTATGGGCAATGCATTTAGGAAAAAAATGTGAGTATGGGATAGAAAAAACAACCTTAAGTGAGGTGGTGAGATTCCAGGATTCTGTTGGCTAGGGTGCAGCCCTAAGGTTATTTTAACAACGGTGTAGGTTAATACAGCCTTACCTGTCCCCTCCATGGGTCTGAATATTGACTGTGGTTCAAAGCAAAGGTCTCTCTCGTCCATCGCCCAGGTCTCATTGCGATCCAGAAACTCTTTGTAGGACATTTTTTCACCCGTGATCTCTCTTGGGAATACTGAAATGTGAAGAAAAAGCAGCAACACTTACCAGTAAGTCACTAAGCTGAATTACTTCTGTATATATGGTTCATGTTACGCTGAGTGGCAGAACTCTTGCTAAGACTGACAGCACGCATGATTTTTCAGTGAAATCAGACCCATCAATGTGCCGCAGTTCTACAATTTTAATGAAGGTTCTAAAGAGAAATGGAGGAAGGAATGGGATTTGAAGAAGCTTGATAAAAATCAAGAATGGAGTATTTATAAACCACAAGATGTTCAGATGCCTTTAAATGCTGAGAAATTAGTGCCAGCAGCACACCCTACCCTTTAGGGTGTACTTTCACCAGAAAATTACATCGAGTTAGAACATAACTTGGAGGAGCCAGGTGAACAAAGACATCCCTTATTTGTGATTCATTTTTTTCTGGGAAAGAGTAGTTCATAGGAGCCTGGCAACACTGCTGACCTCCCAGGCACAGCTGCACACTCCTAAATATTTATCTAGCAAAACATAAAAGAAAGCGCTTAAGCATCATGTTCATGGTCACTTGTCCCTGCTGGGGCTGTGTGTGCATCTCCAGTAACTACTACTGTATAAACGGAACTGAACTGTCTAATCCCTTCAGAAAGAAAAACAAAAGCAGCAGAGACCCATCAGTAAGAGCTGGGACAGAGGAAAACACTGGGGTCTGAATGAACTCAAACTCGGAGTCAAATAGCGCCTACTGGGCTCCTGCAAGGGTTCACTTACACCAAACGTTACAACTACCATAGGCCCAAAGTCAGAATCCCAGTGTTGCCAACATGTGATTTTATTGCAAGCATGTGTGGCAGATCTGTAGAAATTTTGGTAGTGTCCAGAACCCGCCTCCTCCAACTCCCCCCCCAAACTCTGCACCCCACCTGCCTAAGGCTCTGGGAGGGAGTTTGGGTGGGGTGCAGGCTCCAGGCTGGGGCAGGGGGTGGGTGTGCAGGAGGGGTTATGGGGTGCAGGTTCTGGGTGGGAGTTTGGGGGGGGAGGGGGTGCACGTTCTGGGAGGGAGTTTGGGGGGAGGAGGAGGTGCGTGGAAGGGGGAGGGGGTGCACGCTCTGGGAGGGAGTTTGGGGATATGAGGGGGTGCAGGGGGGAAGGCTGTGGGGCTGAGGATGAGGGGTTCATGATGCAGGAGGGGGCTCAGGGCTGGGGCAGAGGATTAGGGTGCGGGAGGATGAGGGCTGGGGATGAGGGGTTTGGGGCGTTGGAGAGGCTCAGGACTAGGGCGGAAGGGCCGGGTAAGGGCAGCCTGCCCTGCCATTAGTGGATGGGGGCACTAGGACCCTGGGGCAGCAGACAGCAGTTGATGCCGGGAGCCATCCACGTAGAAATGTGCTATACCGGCAGCACAAGCAGGCACAGGAGAGGTGCGCGCTGCTTTTTTTCAGGCAGGGACGCAGCGGGGCAGGGGGGGAGACGCGCAGGGGGAGGGGTGGCCAAGGGGAGAGACCCAGCTCCAAATACTGGTGGAGCAGGGCCCCCAGCCCTGAATATTCCTGGAGCCCGGGCACCACAAAAGAATATAACTCACCGCCTATGACTGCAAGTCTCTCAATATTTGGTTGTTTTGTGAAAACCCAAACACCGCAGTTATTTGAATCATCTGGTCTAGTCTGGCAATTCCATGTTCCTATGAGATCTCAGAAAACTCAGCGTTTCACAACTGTCCTTAAAGATTCCCTCTATTCTGCTCCAACCCACAATTTACCTGAAAACCTTAAACCATCTGGGGTTTGCCAGGCATGTATGGGAATCAACAGAGAACGTGTAGGATGAGGGACAAAGCAGTGCATGGGGGGAAAGCGTCATTGAGCAGGAAGGGAGTTCTGACTGATGAGGCTGAACAAGACAGATTGGGAGTCTTGAAGAGCTCAGCGGAAGACAGGAGAGATTCAAGGGGATCTGCATAAGGCTTTATTAAAAGCTCATAGTTACCTAAAGATGCCTATTGGCATATCGGTGCCAGTTAATTACATGCAGTTAATAATACAAGTATATTGCCAAATCCTAGACGTACCTTTGAGGGCCAGAAAATGGGAATTTAAAATTTATACACCTATTAAAGTGTTTTGATAACAATGCACAATACATATACAAGTGCATACACCACCTCTGTATGGTAATACACATGCACCAAGACACAAAAAAGTGTGTTTAGAAAAGGAGGACTTTACAATGTTCAATTTCTGACTACCATTAATAGAGGACTCCTAGCTAGCACAATGGGATCCTACAGATGCTACTAGCATCCTAAACCAGTTCCTGGTTTGGCAAGAGTATGCTGGGTTTTCTGTTGGTGTCTCTTAGCTATTATACCGCTAAATGACTGAATTTGATATGGTTCACTTCAGCAAGGAGGGTGTAACAAGCTTCCCAGGCCAGGTTTTAAGCTAGCACTGCTTCCTGCATGCAGAGGATAAAGGTGTGAATGTGTGTACTGGGGCGGAATGTGGAGGAAACAAAACTGCTGTGTGCGTGGAGGGGGTGGGGGGATCAATGCAGACAATGTTTGATGATAAACTGGTGTCAGACTAGATGATACGCAGGCAAACTGACAATTTAACAGAAATATTTTACCAAAACAGACAATGATAATTAAGGTTTGCAAAGTGCTATTATGAATGTGAAGAGACACTATTATTCACAATTATTTGCAGGGTAGAGTAGCAAGGGATTTATTTAACATCTACTATAAGCTCCTATTTAAGCTGTAAGCTCCTCCGGACAGGAACATGACAGTCTTTTGTCTGCCTATAGAGCATCGCATGAAATAATAGGAAGAGGTAAATGTTTACGCCAATATGAGGAAACAGACTGAGAAAAATTAGGGGAATTTGACAGGAATTTCCCCTGATCCAAAAGTCTCATTGACCCCAATGGGCTTTGAGTGGGCTCTAAATGCTTTAGAAAAAACTTTTAGTTCTAGAGCTAGAATAAAAACACACATTTATAAGTTGTTGGTACCTATTGTACCAGAAGAGAAACCAGAACTTTATGGCATTGGTAGGTAAGCAGGAGAAAATAACTTTTAAATTATTATTTTAAGATGTATTTGTAAGTGGCAGAGTGATTACATCTGTGCCTTTAAATAAAGGGAGGGGGAATTTCCCTGGAACGTAGGGCATGCTGGGAATGGAGAGAAAGCAGGAAAACAAGACAGTGGCTAGAGAGCAGGACAAGAAGAATTATGCTTAGAGCTGCTAAATATAACAAAACTCCTATAATGCTGTGGATACATTTTGATTTTTATCTGCATTTATAAAGCATTTGTTGTAGCAAAAACACTTGAGACTGGGCAATGGAGATCCAGACGCTGCTGCTGTGGGCTAGGACAGCCAAACCAACAGAAAACAAAGCTTTGTTTGCTTTACATAACAAGTACCTAGCTCTTATATAGGGCTTTACATCAACACAGCTCAAATCAGTTCAGAAGCAAGTATCATTACCATCATTTTACAAATGGGGAAGCTGAGGCAGAGGGGCAAAGTGCCTTGTCCAAGATCACCCAGCAAGGTCAGTGGCAGAGACAGGGATGGAACTCAGGTCTTCTAAGTCTCAATCCAGTGCTCTATCCACTAGGAAACCCTGCCTCCCCTACACAGAGCTGTTTTATATAAGCTGTGCTAAACTACGATTGCCACTGGCATTTAACTTATAATGTGAGTGGACCAAGAATGAAGACAGAATTTTATATTACATATATTCTGTTCCTTACCAATGTTGACAACTTTTTAAAAAGAGACTTCCAGTTCACCCTTTTAAAAACTATCGCTATTCTAGGCCAATATTTTGTATATTAAAATGGACTGAGTTATAATTGAGGACTAAAAAAATGTAGATTCCTCAAGCTCATTTGATTCATTTCAATGCACAATACTTGGCCATCCAGACAAATTTAACAGGTGATGGTATTGTTCCATTGAGCATGGAATAAAAATGGCCTTAGAAAGGAATTCCGAAGACTGAGGAAAAAAGCAAGGCAGCTCTTCATTTTGAGTCAGTCCTCTCCCATCCCACCCCCACTGCCCCAAAAAATAAATCCTACATACAGCCAGTATTTCAGAGTAAATAAAACCACCCAAGTGTCTGTTAAAATCACAGGAGGCCACACTCAAGGAAAGTGCCTGCTTTTCAATTTGACAAAAGTTATTCTTCACCAGAATCTACCAGCAAGGGACAACATACCTAACTTCAAAAGAGGTGCAGGTCAATATCAAATTTGTAGCAAACCTATGAACTAATAAAGTGTGCTAACAAGAGTTAAAAACCCTTATGTAACTTGATCAGGGATATCATTACACTGTCTGAAATTACAACGGAAAGTACCAGACTGGTAGGAAAATGCCACCTATAACATATTCACAAACAAGCTGCTTCTGAAGTCAGAAACATGGATCCTACGCAAGCAGCACTTTCCCTGAGCTGAGCCTGCTGTAGGTCCCAATGATTGCAAATGTTTACTAAGGCTACAGACAGCACTGATTTGTTTGTTTTTATCACCTGTTCTGCAGAGATCAGCATGGCAAAGTAAACTAACTGAAAAGTTAATCCATATAAAACAGCACTTCTGGCAACCTACAGCATGGAGGCTTCCAATATAAAGAGCCTGCTGTGCTCAAAGGTTCACGTAAAGAATGGTACCCACTATGCTATACGGTACCACACAGCGAACTTTCAGCAAGGAGTGCTTTTTGAGTAGAGGATTACCATAATAAGAAGTCTACTCCCTCGAGAAGAGCTTAATCTGGCTAGGTCACTGATCAGATATTTAACTCTAGGTTAAATATCTTCACTATCAATGAGTTTATAGGAATGAGCTGCACCTGCCAGCACCAAATCAAGCCTGAGGATAAAAGAGGGGCTTAAAAGCTTTGTTTTCTAGAGTTGCCAACTAATTGATCAAAATCATTTCAGTGGTTCTGTCCTTTCAACGGATACAAAGTTTGTCTGGCTCAAGTTACACTGGTCTACAATTTTTGAGAAGTCGTCTGCTTCAGAGATAAAATGTGCTATCTTGTCTCTTGTCACTGTCCAGCAATAGTCTGCAAGCATTGATGGGCTCCATTTGCCCTGATAGCGTTTCTCCATTGTTGCAATGTCCTGGTGAAATCGCTCGCCGTGCTCGTCGCTCCGCAGTTCAGTGGAAAAAAAATCTAGATAAGAGTGCAAAAAATGTATCTTTAGTGACATGTTGCAACCAAGGCTTTTGTATGCCTTGAGGAGTTTTCCACCAACAACCTGTAGTTGTCTGCCTTGTTGTTTCCAAGAAAATTTATTGACACTAACTGGAAGGCTTTCCATGCCGTCTTTTCCTTGCCACGCAGTGCATGGTCAAATGCATCATCTCGAAGAAGTTCACGAATCTGAGGACCAACAAAGACACCTTCCTTTATCTTAGCTTCACTTAATCTTGGAAATTTTCCACAGAGGTACTTGAAAGCTGCTTGTGTTTTGTCAATGGCCTTGATAAAGTTCTTCATCAGACCCAGCTTGATGTGTAAGGGTGGTAACAAAATCTTCCTTGATTCAACAAGTGGTGGATGCTGAACACTTTTCCACCCAGGCTCCAATGACTGTCAGAGTGGCCAATCTTTCTTGATGTAGTGGGAATCTCTTGCACGACTATCCCATTCGCAGAGAAAACAGCAGTACTTTGTGGATCCAGTCTGCAGACCAAGCAAGAGAGCAACAACCTTCAAATCGCCACAAAGCTCCCACTGATGTTGGTCATAGTTTATGCACCTCAAAAGTTGTTTCATGTTGTCATAGGTTTCTTTCATATGGACTGCATGACCAACTGGAATTGATGGCAAAACATTGCCATTATGCAGTAAAACAGCTTTAAGACTCGTCTTCGATGAATCAATGAACAGTCTCCACTCATCTGGATCGTGAACGATGGTGAGGGCTGCCATCACACCATCGATGTTGTTGCAGGCTACAAGATCACCTTCCATGAAGAAGAATGGGACAAGATCCTTTTGACGGTCCCGGAACATGGAAATCCTAATATCACCTGCCAGGAGATTCCGCTGCTGTAGTCTGGAGCCCAACAGCTCTGCCTTACTCTTGTGTAGTTCCAAATCCCTGACAAGGTCATTCAGTTCACCTTGTGTTATGAGGTGTGGTTCAGAGGAGGAGGATGGGAGAAAATGTGGGTCCTGTGACATTGATGGTTCAGGACCAGAAGTTTCATCCTCTTCCTCGTCTGACTCAAGTGAGAATCATTCTGGTGCATCAGGAACCGGCAGTACTGGGCGTATAGCTGATGGAATGTTTGGATAATGCACAGTCCACTTTTTCTTCTTTGACACACCTTTCCCAACTGGAGGCACCATGCAGAAGTAACAATTGCTGGTATGATCTGTTGGCTCTCTCCAAATCATTGGCGCTCCAAAAGGCATAGATTTCCTTTTCCTGTTCAACCACTGGCGAAGATTTGTTGCACAAGTGTTGCAGCATATGTGTGGGGCCCACCTCTTGTCCTGATCTCCAATTTTGCAGCCAAAATAAAGGTGATAGGCTTTCTTAACCATAGTGGTTATACTGCGCTTTTGTGATGCAAAAGTCACTTCACCACAAACATAGCAGAAGTTATCTGCACTGTTCACACAAGTACGAGGCATCTCCGCTCACTTTGGCTAAACAGAAATGTGTCCCTTTGCAAAATCAAACACTGACAAATAAGAGAGCACGACACTGTATGATTTCTAGAGCTGATATAGGGCAATTTGTTCAGCAGAATGATGATGCAAGCTTCGTTATGATTGCATCATCCATGACTTCTAGGAATAACATGATGCAATTCATATCATGTATGATGCAATACCAGCTTCAGATTGCATCATTCATTGTTTTGCCTAAAAAGCAAGTACTGTCCAAACCCAGTCACAGATTGATTCATAGATCCAGTCAAAGATGTATTTTAGTCATTTCTGGTTTAAATTGAGATCCCTTCCCTTTATAACTCACTTATCCTCCACCATTCCCAAGTCACGGGTCGTATATACTTACTCAATAGCATATCTTGAAAACTAGAGCCAACCAACAATTTTAAGCATCTTTTTCGTTCTCAGTGACCCAGAATTAGTAAAGTTTGACTACATTTATTTCAGAAGCATTTTGGCTGTAGAGCAGTGTTATTTGCTAGAGCAATACCTTTACTCTCTTATCAAACTAATCCACTCCCTGGATTAAGTTCTTGCCAGTGTTAAAGGAAACAAAGGCTTTCCCTCCATCTCTCTGGGGTGTTTTTAACTTTGGGGGGAAATGTAATTTAAAAGTGCTGTTAGATGGAAGGTGATTTGAAAACACATGGTTTAAAAGATCCTACATCAGTTTTTTTAGCTCTTACAGCAGTCAACATTTTGGTTTTATGTCCAGAAGAGCAGCTGAGTGGTTCCCCACTGCACAGCTACACTTCAAAATGTTGCTTTGTAGATCTGCTAAACACTGGGATCTTAAGAACTTTGAATTTATCAACATGGGAACTAAAGTCCTTAAAAGCTCATATCTATAGTTGCCTGTATATAGAATCATAGATGATTAGGGTTGGAAGAGACCTCGAGGTCATCTAGTCCAAGTCCCTGCTCAAAGCAGGATCAATCCCAACTAAATCATCCCAGCCAGGGCTTTGTCAAGCCGGGCCTTAAAAACCTCCAAGGAAGGAGACTCCACCACCTCCCTAGGTAACGCATTCCAGTGTTTCACCACCCTCCTAGTGAAATAGTTTTTCCTGATATCCAACCTGGACCTCCCCCACTGCAACTTGAGACCATTGCTCCTTGTTCTGTCATCTGCCACCACTGAGAACAGCCGAGCTCCATCCTCATTGGAACCCCCTTTCAGGTAGTTGAAGGCTGCTATCAAATCCCCTCTCATCCTTCTCTTCTGCAGACTAAATAACCCCAATTCTCTCAGCCTCTCCTCGTAAGTCATGTGCCCCCGCCCCCTAATCATTTTAGTTGCCCTCCACTGGACTCTCTCCAATTTGTCCACATCCTTTCTGTAGTGGGGGGCCCAAACTGGATGCAATACTCCAGATGCAGCCTCACCAGTGCCGAATAGAGGGGAATAATCACTTCCCTCGATCTGCTGGCAGTGCTCCTACTAATTCAGACCAATATGCTGTTAGTCTTCTTGGCAACAAGGATGCACAGTTGACTCATATCCAGCTTTTCCTCCACTGTAATCCCCAGGTCCTTTTCAGCAGAATTGCCACTTAGTCAGTCGGTCCCCAGCCTGTAGCAGTGCATGGGATTCTTCCATCCTAAGTGCAGGACTCTGCACTTGTCCTCGTTGAACCTCCTCAGATTTCTTTTGGCCCAATCCTCCAATTTGTCTAGGTCACTCTGGACCCTATCCCTACCCTCCAGAGTATCTACCTCTCCCCCCAGCTTAGTGTCATCCGCGAACTTGTTGAGGGTGCAATTAATCCCATCATCCAGATCATTAATGAAGATGTTGAACAAAACTGACCCCAGGACTGACCCCTGGGGCACTCTGCTTGATATCGGCTGCCAACTATTCTTAAAATTACTATTCTTAGTAATTTTCCTTGTTTTCTAGTCTTCTGCATGTTTCTGTAATGGGTCACATATGGCAAGCAGTGTCATCTAGTAGTCTGTAAAGAGAGTCAAACTCTGGGTTATCCCTTGATCCGACAATGACTCATGTGACCTTTGGCAAGTAATATAAGGCCTGATCCTGTAAAATGTTAGGTGCAGAACATCGCCAACTCTGACTGAGTTCAAAGTGAGCTGAGGGCACTCAGCATCTTGCAGGATTATGTCCTCAACCTTTCAAGTGCTTCCGTTTCCACATCCATAAAATAGGATAATATTGACCTACCTCTCTGGGATGTCATGAAGTTAAAAAATTTCAAGTGCTTTGAGATCCTTGTCTAAAAGCACAGAATGTTAGAAGCCTCAGATACATGTTTATGATTTGCTTAATTCCCAAAACTGGGAGGGAAAAGGAGGAATGAAGGACTGGATGGCGAAAGATTAAACATATTCCACCTGACTTCATGCCCTTATACAAACTCCTACCTCTTCTGTAATAAAAACTCAAAACTAAATGGTCCTAGGTGAATCAAGCTTACAGTCTTCTGCCAATACTTAATAGCCTTGGGGGATGAATGTTTATAGAGCAAAATCAGAGTTGTCAGTCTCTGCTCCAGAAGCAGCCCATGCCATGGAGACTGTGCCACCTTCCACCTACAGAGAATGTGGGTCCCTTCAGGTCTAGATTGAAGTCTTTAGTGGGGCAGTATGAGGAAATCTGCACTGCAGCTGCTAGGCTGCAATCCTACGTGGCTTAAGGATATACAGCCAGGAAGGAGTATTTATTATAATTGAAAGAAATTATTCCATGAGCAATTTGAAAGCACAATTGGCTTCTGTCACTTTTAATCCTGAAGATTTTTATGTCTAAGAATAAGCCTGCCAATCACACTGAAATAGCAGCTAGAAATTACATTTTCACTCACCTGACAAATTCACAGGTTTACTATTACTATCCAGTGCCTATAGACGGGAGGGGGTGTATGAGTACTCGGCAGCACTCCCTACACAATCACCACATTGTGTTATAGCCCCTTTTCCCTACCCTTTGGCAGTCTTATCTATTATGCTTGTAAGATCTTTGAGACAGGCACTGTCTGCTACTCTGTATGGTGGCTAGCTAGCACTTTGGGGCCCTGGTTTTGGTTGGTTCCTATACACTACCACGATCTCTACAGTAAGATTCCAGGAACATCATTGTGTGTCACCTGAAGCCTAGAATGTCTGTTGAGTAAGTGTGACATTATGGAAGCAGCTACCAGTATGGCTGAGCGCTCTTTTTGTTCAAAATATCACCAGATTCAATTATCATTGGGATTCACAAACTGTTACCATCCAATTTTTAAGTTCTCAGCCATTTTTTTTAAAATACAAATGATTTTATGAATTATACCCACAAGACAGCACCAGGCTTTCAGCTTCTTATTATAATGAGCTGTCTGGAAACAGAACAGCTGAAATTTCAAGCCTAAGAGAAGAAAAGATTTAAACTAAAATGAAAGGAGGGATGGATCCTTACAATTGGAAAATTCCATGACAGTTGGTAAGTTGACGGGAGGGGGAAAAGAGGAGGTACTGATGAGAGATGGCCAAAAGGACAAGACCTCTCAGATGTTTGGGAAAGAAAAGTTATAACAAGGTAAAAAGGGAGGGGGGGTGGCCCAGGCATGAGGAAATGAAGACAGTATACTAACCTTATACTACAATATTTCTGTCACTAGTTTAACACATGTAAATTAAGTTAAGATGAAGTGCTGAAACTTACAGAAAAACCAATGTAAAGAGTCTGCATATTTGGGGTTGGGATATAAGGTGCATGAAAGATAGTTAGGTACAATAGTTGAGTGTCAGAAAAAAACTAGGTTAAGTTCCCAGTAACTGGAGGTCTCCAAGTATATTGCTTCCTTAAATTCAGACTCTTGGAACTGTGCTCAGACAAAACCCTCAAAACATTAAAAGCAGTTATGCTGCAGTGAGGTTACATGCCTCTTAACATGAACTGCTCTGCTCCTACAGTAGCCAAAGAGAGGCACCACTGCTGCTTCCCTCAGACTCTTCAGTTCCTATTTCCCTGTCCAGAACGCAGACTCCAGAGGAATGCTGCCACAGACGCACTGATCTATGGAAAAACAATATTTTGGGGACTGCAGTTACTGCTAAGTAATCAGGCTTACTACATTAAATTGCCTTCAGAGTTCTGCACTCTTCAGGAAATACACACTTGCACCAGTGACTAGGTGAACAGCTGAGTAAGATGGTTTATATAGGGACTGCAATGTTGCCCTAATAAAGCAGGCACCTGACCTAACCTTTGCATCTAGATAGTATGGATTGCGGGAAGTACACATTGGGCTGTCTCATGGCTGCGCTACAGATTTTAGCAACATGAATTCTATGAAGGGGGAGTTTCAGAAGATGCAGATGAGGATGAAAGACCACCCTATCAGAGACATTGTTCAATCAAATCTGGCTGCGGGCACTGCAACCAAAAAATCTGCTTTATTAGTAAGAAGCCAATACAATCCCCCGAGGACAATAAAATGGGCGAGAATATTAAGGACCAAAAAAAGCTTCCTTGAGAAGCTGCAAAGCATTTCTGATGGAGCTCACAGTTCAGAAGCCATTTCAACAAAGGTTTAATAAAAAGAACATGCTCTCTACTATGTCCTGCATTGCTGCAAAAAGCTGCTAGATGTCACTAAGTTAAGATCCCAATCAGTGAGAAATGGCAGTCTCCCATGACCAGGCCAAATACTAAAGGGAACCCAAATCAAGAAATACAGCCACTGAAATGCAACATTAAAGAGTCAAAGACCTGGGATTTCAGAATGAAATATCCTGTATTGCCAGGATATCTGAATATTAAAGATTCTAAAACCTTGAAAGATATGTTGACCAGAAACAATCACTTCAATTCACTAACTACTGCTATTTCCTTTGTTTAATAAGTCAGTTATATGCAAAACATGTTTTGATAAATTTTTCTTATGTATCCAGAACTTTTAAAATAGTTTTATTTAATAAACAAATAGTAAATGCTGTTTTTGTGCATTTTTAATTGAATTTGAATTTCCATCCCAATAGAGTTTGACAAATTGCAATCAAAAAATAAAATCTACTAAGAAAAAGGCTTCATTCCCATTTTCTAATATACTAAAAATGGAAAAATTAAGAATCTCATTAAATAGAATATAAGCTCCATAATTGCTTAAATAAATGTGTATAGATATAACATATCCTCCTGGTTAGCAAAAAGAAGCACCAAGTTAACGTAAAGGCTATATATATTTAGTTGCAAATCAACATTTTAATGGTTACCAACCAATGAGAATCAAGCTCTCTTAAGGAAAATAAAGTACAAATGCAAAATAATTAAAATCAATAATTTAAAATCAAGGCTTCCTGCTTGCTGATTTAAATAATTATTAAATCAATCTACCCTGCACTGTGCTGTCCAAGCATCAAATGAGAAGTAGGTTCTGGATGCAGAATGTCTGAGCCTTAGATCAGGCCTAACTGAAAGAAATAACAGGTCTCCTGGGATAAGTACTTAAGGCAGGAGCCCTTGCCAAAGCCTTGAGTAGCACCTTACAAAATTAGGGAAAATGTGGGGAAGGAGGGACAAAAGACAGGAAAAAAGGAGTGTTTCAGTTTAGCAGGAAGAAATACCTTCACGCCAGCAGATTCCCATCCGCTGTGGGGCAGAAGCCCTTCCAGCCACAGTGGAGGGAAAAAAACAGGCTATGACCTAAATATTTTGTTGGGTTTTTGAAACTGGTGGGGTGGGGTGGGGTGGGGTGGAGGGGGGGTTAATTCTCCAGTAATTGTGTGACTTTAAATTAGGTTTAGGATTCTTAGCCCATCTAAATGTTTAAATAAAGCTGAATGACTGTTGCTTCTTCTACCTAAAGAGCAGTATTCATAGATCCAAAGGCCAGAAGGGACCACTATGATCATCTAGTTTGACCTCCTGTATCACACAGGCCATAGAACTTCCCCAAAATAATTCCTAGAGCAGAGCTTTTAGAAAAACATCCACTCTTGATTTAAAAATAGTCAGTGATGGAGTTTTCACACCCCTGAGCGATGTACTTATATACTACAAACTTACATTGGCATCTCTGGCTTTAGTCATTTCTGAAGATGAGTAGGAAAACAAAACAAAACATTGTTTTCCTAATGTTAAGTTCGTTCCAAGAACTTTTCTTTAAGGAGCTCCAGTGTCTCCATGCTTTGGAGCAGATTCTTGAAATTTGGCAAAGGAGAACTCATGTGTCTGTGATGTGCTTTTTACTATTCCTGTGAAAGAACACCCAAATTTGGCCAGCCTATGAGCCTCTGGAAAATCTCCATTTGCACATGCTCAGTAGAAACTTGTTAGAGTTTGGCTGCTAAATTCTCCAGAGTCTGTGCGCACTGATCATGCTTCAGCCCCGCAAAGCTCCTACATACAACTGGACTGCTCATGTGCCATCACACAGAGTGACTGAGCATGCTCCATCCTGGGGCTGCAAGGGCAGGTGGAGCAGGAATTCCTCTGCAATTGCTGCTCTGGGCCACTGTGGTAGTGGGCAACAGAACAGACAACAGGGAAATCATCTCTTTTGTGTTCTCAGTGCTCCCTTTGCTGGCGCCCGGGCAGTAAGGAGAAAAAGGAAGCAGCTTGACTTAGAATAGAGGGGTGAGGAAGGTACACACTGGGAGACGGAGTTGCAGGAGCCGGGAGGGATGGAGAGAGCAAAGGGGACGACAAGAGCTGGGAGGGTCTAGGGGGTATATAGGCACAAATGGAGGGGAGGATTGGAGCAGAGAGGGAGAACAGAGACAGAAGGGACAATAAATACTAGAGCACAGTCCCCTCCATAACCTGAAATTGAACCCAATGTCCTACATTCCTCTACTGTCAGCAAACAGTGGTGAAATCCAATGGCAAAGTGTGTGCCAGATCTCCCGCAAGGCCCTGACCCACATATTCAGCCTCCTGCTGCTACCTGTTACTCAGCTCATGTAGTAGAGGTCTATGCTGCGGATATAATGTCCAAACCCTGCTGATGACCCAAATTAGGGGTCAATATGGTCCCACAGATGGAATTTGGCTTTGCATTTGCTTTTTTAAGAAATTAGGAAATGATATTAAAACTACATTAAGTATTAAGGTTGCAAAGTCAGGCACTCAAAAGTTAGGAAATGCCAGAATTAAGGCTGCCTGTGTAACCTTAATTTGTACCGCATAATGTATATGCATTATGATATAGTCTTTAATTACATGATCACATACTATGTTTTCCATATTTTTTCCAATTGTGTGTTCCTCATTTTCCTCACCCAGTGAGAGACACAAGGCCATATTTGCAGAAGTGCTGAAAGCTCACAAATGCAACTAAAGTCAATTGGAGTTGTGCTTTGAACATATGTGCTATAAAAATTCTAAAGTACTCAAACAAATTAGGCCCTTGGATGTTTCAAATTGGCACCCAGTGCTAGTGGACACATCAACAATTTTGGTTTTAATCTCTCTGTGCCTCAGTTCCTCATCTGTTAAATGGTACTATCGCCACGTATCTCAGAGGGGTTTTGTGACGATAAGTTCATTAATGTCCGTGAAGCACTTGGATACTGTGATGAGAGCACCACAGAAACAACCAGGAAAAAAAAAATTATTCAGTGTGAGATTTGTATGGTGAGTGTTAAATGAGGCCTGGGACCTCATATTAAATGATAAAAAAAATATAGCACAACTATCCATCCATTTAATGAAGCAGGGGGGCTGTGAAAAAATATAGTATGATTATGGAATTAAAGACTGTCTCACAATGCATTCGCACAAGTGGACTGAATTAAGGTTGAACAGGCAATATGGCACTTCTTAACTTCTGAGTGCTTGATTTTGCACTCAATGTTCTTTCAGCACAAGTTTTTAATGTAACCTATAAAAAGACTAATGCTGCCACTTTTTGCGCTAAATACATACCCTTATTTTTCCTCATTCTTCAGAAGCTGTATCTTCCTTAAGTGATGTTTTCCCTACAAACAACAAGCTTAAACAAAAGCCTGGGAAAGATGTATTGCACTGCCTTGCTGGTCAATGAGCAATATTAGCTCCCAAGCTCGCATTTCCTGCTGGGGAAAATTAGACGCTCAGAAAGCAAGTCATTTGGTATCTGCATTTCCAAGTTGAACGAAGAAGATATATTGTCAGTAGGCTCTGGGCTGCAAAATAAAGCTGTAATTCAGCTTCCACATATACTAACTTTCCAGACTCTTGTATGTAAAGCCCCATGCGTGTAAGATACGAGTCAGATTCAGACATTGCCCATGAGCCTCAGACAGATAACTGGCAATTACGTACTGAACCACATATGCATGCAGTGCTCTGCAAAGATCACACATTCTACTATATGCCCAGCCTAGATTTTTAAATGTGCTTTCTTGATTGTTATGCCTTGGTTTTCTCTCACACCCCATTCTAAAACGGTCTCTCTCTGGAAAATGGAGAAAAAGAGAAAGTGTCACTATGCAGGACAGCTGCGAGAGGGCAAAAAACTAGTAACGAAAAGGTGGTGCAGGCCCAGATCAGTTTCTGATTCTAGGAGGACACAAACAGCAATTTTTGAGCTGAGTCACTGAATAACCAAACAGCCATTTCTGAGCTATCACTGTTTGTATGTGAACAAGGTGCCTGACCCATTAGAGACCATCTCCTTATGGATAGATTTTACTTTTTTTTTTATTTTAAATAACAAAAGCACTTCAAGTTCTATTTTTACACTAAAGACTCGAGAGGTTTATTTCCACAATTATTGTCATATGCAGAAGTGAGAGCTCAGTGCGTGAAACAGCTCTACTTAAGAACCATCCTTCTACCCCTAACAAACCCACTGTATCAGAGCAACATTTTAACTGAATTTTGGAGGGACACAGGCAAATTAGTCATTAAACAAGGTTCCTTACCAGTGTTACTATACGTCACCTTAGTGTAGTAAATCTGAAATTTAAAACTCTGGTTTTATACTACACTTCGTTTTTTGCAGGGACTGTTTTGTTGTGAATGTCACAGAGTTTGAACAATATAACTAGAGTAGTCTATAATTGTTTTACTTCAGGGTCCTTTCACAATGCTGTTGAGTTCTTTGCAGCCATTGAAAAGTGCTTCAACCCAAAGAAGAAAGAAAAATTAAAAATTGTTTTGATTGTGTGTTTATAAAAAAACGAACAGTAAATGAGATCAACATGACATGCCTAAATACATATAGTTATGAGTATGGAGAAATAAGAGGATAAATAAATGCCTAGATACTATGACAGGCTCCCTAAAAATGCACAATACCTATTTAAGTCAATTGAAATACTCCAGCTGGCGTCAATGCACATTGGATCAGGTTTTATGTAAAGAGTCCTTATGAAACATTGAATTTACAAGAGTGCTTCTACTGCAAATAGTTCATCGTGCAAGGCTACTGTGAGTTGTGTGTATTTAAGTTTATGTTAAATCTAGGGTATAAGGCGGTAAAGATACACAGGGGTATAAGAGGATCATCAACACTTAGGGGACCAGCGGAGATTACAGAAATTCAAGAGTCGCACACTTTCAAAATACCCGAGAGAGATAAATTTTAGAGACACTGTTTACTCACTACCGCTCCCTTTACTAATTGACAGTGTGGGGAGAGGTTGTAATGTTGAGCATTATTTGTATTCAATAGCATTTAGAGGCCCCAGCCAAGATCAAGGCCCCACTGTGCTAGGTATTACACACAGTGAGAGTTCGTCCCTTATGCTATCATCTTATCAGAGCCGCTGACAACTGTAGTTTACAGAAATGGGCTGTTACCTAGCTTGCTGTCATTCCTCATTCTAGTCATGAAAAAGATTATTTCTTATGAAATGGCTTCTGGCAAATTCAAATAGATTAACGCTGATCCAGGAGATGGGGGGAGGGATAGCTCAGTGATTTGAGCATTGGCCTGCTAAACCCAGGATTGAGAGTTCAATCCTTGAGGGGGCCACTTGGGGATCTGGGGCAAAAATCAGTACTTGGTCCTGCTAGTGAAAGCAGGGGGCTGGACTCAATGATTTTTCAAGGTCCCTTCCAGTTCTAGGAGATGGGATATCTCCATTAATTATCATTATTATTAAAATACCCAATTCATATTTCTATATTATAAATAAATTCCATGTGGGAAGAGGATGGGATAGCTGCTCTCAGTCTGTAAGGAACAGGCAGAGAGTTAGCACTGGAGGAGGAGATCTTATCAAATCTCTCAAAATAAACAGGTGTCAAAGCTAATCAGTAGAAAGCCAGGTAATTCCTGAAGTGGTTTTAGTGATCCAGTAGGTGTTACTCGGTCAGTGAGTCCTGAACTAACACTCCAATATGATATTGGGGGTACTGTACTCCTGAAGAGGCCATCTCTTGAAAGATTTCAAAGGGGTCTTGAAAGATCTCATGGCACTTTGAAGAGAAGGTGTTCACTTCAGTCTCTCAACAAATTCCAATTAGAGTAACTAGAGGGTTGCACATTTTGCTGCTACTGTAGGGTGAGCTCATTGCACACACCAGGTCCTCGTTACATCTCTCCGTTCCCTTCCCCCCCATAAGTTGTGCGTGCCCCTCATGACCTCCTTGCAAGTGTCCCCCATTCTGCACTCATGCCAGGGACTGGGTGGTTCCCCTTCTGCCCATCCTAGGGTCCCCCATCCCCGTGCTTTATGCTCCCCATTTCCCCTTCCCCCTATATGCCACCATGTATACTGTTATGCTGGACTGTATTAATGGCTGCCATAAATCAGTTCTTTTATCTATAGACAACTACAGAGGTAGCTGAAGGTGACAGGTTTGCTAACCAAATGCCTGGGCTCCATCTGCCGCAAAATATTCCCTATATACTGCTGCCGCTCCCCCGTCGACTCTGCCCGCGCCTCTCGCAGCGGTGGAGTACAGGACTTGACGGAAGAGCACTCGGGGGTCAATTTTCACGTCTAGACTAGACACAATAAATCGACCCCCGCTCGATCTATCGCTGCCCACCGATCCGGTGGGTAGTGTAGACATACCCCAAGATTGAAAACCTGGCCCCACCGAAGTCAATGGGAGTTTTGCACTAAACTTCAGTGGGGCCAGAATTCACCCCCAAATATCCAGCATACTAGGGGAAAACAATGAGTGACAAGCATATGGTGCATAGACAATGCTGATAGTATAAGACAAATAAACCATTCACTGGCCTCTGACCAAACAGTACTTGTCAATCCATTGTTGCAAGAGAGCACAGTGGAGAGGAATGAGCAGAAGCGAAGAGTCAGGAGTGCCTAATTTGAACTCAACTCTTTCACTGACTTGTGAGGAAACAGGGGAAAGAATAGAGGGTCCTGTGGCACCTTTGAGACTAACAGAAGTACTGGAGAATGTTCTCTCAGTGGTGATAACACCAGGTATGCTAGTAAATGTACTGGTTTCCTAGCACTCCCCCCACCCCCCCATGGCACCTTCTTCAGATGTTTTTATTATCTACGTTTTGGAACAAGAGATGCTTGCACTCTAGAAAATACATATTTGAGGTCAAATGTGGTTTGGGGGTGAGATGGAAAGGAATATACCCATACTGTAGCTCAAAACAGTCACAAGGTATGAATATTTCCATTTCTAGCCACAGTGAGGCTATTAATGCTTGCACCGTGGATGGATCACTTGGTGATTACCTGTTCTGTTCATTCCCTATGGGGCACCTAGTATTGGCTGCTGTGGGAATACAGGATACTGGGCTAGTTGGACCTTTGGTCTGACCCAGTATGGCCGTTCTTATGTTCACAGATTTAAAATGCTGCAATTTTCTTTTTGTTGCATAAACTCCTCTTGCATTTTCACCCATTCCCTGGAACCTGCACAGCTTTGCACTAGAAGCATGAAATTGTCTCTACAAACCAGTGCCATTCAGGATTAATTGACATGAAGACTGCATTCAAGAAACAATTTATTAAAAACTATTGTGGGTGTAAATGTACAGGAGCCCCCATATGTTTGTTCTGCAGAGTGAGCTAGAGATCACGGAAATAATGCTTAAAATAGCAAACTTCCCTTCAGCATTATAGTCGAGTTTGTTTAATGCTGAGATTATAGTCTGTTTCTCAGCCTATATTCACTCACACACACACACACACACACACACTGCTGCTGACCTAGTTTCAGTTCTTAAAATCCTATGGCAAAGGGAGTAAATTCACATAAGGGATCAGAAGCAGTCAAGAGAAATATCTACCATATTTAGAATACCATTAATTCCAGATAGTGTCAAACTAATGACGTGAGGGACATCAAAGCAAGAAGCTATTTACATAATACTAGAGGAAACTATGATTCCATTGCTATTTATCTGGGAAGCTTCTGTTTAGGAGATGATGGGAGAATGACAGGCTGCTTCTGCTCATTGAAATCATTATCACTTACAATTTTATGAAAAAGGGTTATCACTCAACGTTCAGGGAATATTGAAATCCCTCAACAAGGGGAAAACATTTTTGCTAAGTAAAGATTTGGCAACATTTCCTTCTTCCTACAGAAATAGCTCCAACCAAGGAAGGATTATTATTCTAGCAGACAAGCCACTCAAAGTGATGCACAGCAGTCTTTTAAAGGGTCAGCTATTGCCACTCTTCACCTGCAATGGGGGACTACTAGAGGTGGCATATGCATCCAACTATCTTAGCACCTGCTTCAGATGAGCAAATACAAGGAGAGCACAGATTAGACCAAAGAGTAGGAAGATGATCTGTTATGCAGATCTTTCCCTTTCTGCAGCCTGTACAGTCTCACCTTCATGATTTTGACAGAGACAGGTTCCAGGCACTCAGACAAAACAGAATTGATAATGCCCCCGCCTTTCCTTGACAGTAACTAAATTGGACATTTCCAGGGTTGTCAGAAGACTTTCATGGACTATGAAGCTCCATCTACGTTAAGAACTGCAGTGATTGCACTGCAGGGCATTTTTGTAGCCAGGGCAGACGAGTCTGTTCTGTTTTTGTTTTAGGAAAAAAATATAGCACTGAAAAGCAACTTTGACTTTGAAACACAGCTAAGTTACTGAAGTGCACTCTCATTCATTCTATATTCATTTATCCCAAACTTTCCAAGATTACTTCAGAGATGCCACAAAAGCATTAGCTTTTACCTCATCAACTCAACGTCATTTAGAGTCGTATGTTAATCACATCAAGCTGGAACCACACATTAAAGGTGATCAAAGAGAGTTTTGGATTTTGAAGAGAGGCTTGAACCCATTCAAGCACAACAAATATTATTTCACACCATAATTTGACCCACCTGCATACAGCAGTTGAATTGCAAGCAACACAATTTTGTAGGCAACTAATTTCATATTTGGATGGAGTGGAAAATACAGGAGCAGGTAAAAATACATGAAAAGATGGGAGTTGCTTTACCAAGTATGAGGTCAGTCTAACGAGACAATTCAAAAACTCTGAAGACTTGATTGTCCTGGGCCATTAGGGAAAGGGCCTCCAAGTACCTCAATGTTGAATACTGTTCTACACCATGTTTGCAGTGAAGAACAGAAGATTAGTTACAGACTACAGAAATGGGAGAAAAATAAGAAGCAGGTATATCAAAGGAATAACCTAAATAGATCACTCATTTCATTTCCTGGTGAATTATTTATGTGCTGCACCGCTGTTTCACAGATTTGATAACTTTAGCACTACTTAAAGTGAAATATCTGAAATACAGTTTATACCTCTAGTTATTGAGCTTTACTGAAGAGCTTCACTTGAAGGTTACCTTTGGAGTCCTATAGTCCTACCACTAGGACACCAACAAAATTTCATGTAGACCATTATTTTTCCATACTAAATAGCATTTGTAGGGATTCCGGGCAAATGATCATGAGGCAAAGTGGAGCTACAATATGTTCATGTAGCATCAACCCCCAACACAAAGAGTACCTTGATCTGGCAATTTTAATACTCTCCAAAATTGCAGCACCTTGGTTTATCATTCAACAAGCAGGGTTAGTGCTCAAAAGTGAGTCATGGTAACTGGACCACTTTCATTTAAAATGGAACCAGAGAATAATCTCTAGGTACTGGTAAAAGGTACAAATACAAAACGGAACCTAGCCAATGCAAAACGACCATAAGGCTATTCTGGCCTATTAGCAGGCATGGTCAGTGTGACTGGCAGTTAAAGTCACTAATCAGCATGCATACATTTTTCTGAACTCAGATGTTAAATTCCTCCTGACTGAGCCATGCAACAGTTGGCCAGCTAAGGACCTAATCTTGCCCTCATAGAGTCTTAATTCCTAGATCTACACTAAGAGGTAAAATTGGATTTTTTCATGACTTGGGTTCTGACATCTTAAAAGAGACTCTGCATTTTGTTGAATGTGTTTGTGTTATGCTTCCTAACACCTCAGTGGGTGCAAAGTGTAAATGCAGATTTTCCCCTTTAACCCAGAATCAAACCACAACCTATTTGGGGCTCTGGGTTGAAGACACCCATATCTTTCTTTATGTTCCTTCCCTTCATTTTCAACTTTGTAGTACAATAGCTCATCTGCCTGTATGCCTAAATAGTGCAAGGTTAGCTAAACAGATGTAAGGAGGATTTTCTATAATAATTTCACTTAACACTGATATGAAAAACAAAATAAAATACTTAATACAGTAGAGATTTCTAGGCTTATGTCCCAACGAAGCAGAAGGGCTTTTTCAGCACATACGTTCGTTAACTTTAAGAATCCTATCTACACCTCCTCTTGGTACTGCCTGGTTCTTTGAAGATATCCACAAACGTAACTATCCAAAATCTCATTGCAATCAATGTCATTTGTGATACCACAAGCTCATGCCATCTGAGAGAGAAACAGGTGCTAGAGTTGGAGAGGGCCAAAGGGCCATTGCCCCCCATTTTTTAAAACCTGAAGCTCAGATCCTGAACATGACCTTGCTCCCTCAAGGCCCAGGGTCTGGCTGGTATCCCAGGTCCTGCTCTGCATTGCAGCAGGGTGCTGGTAAAGTCCCACCACTCTGCGTGGCAACAGCCGGGCCATCACCTACCACTGGCAGCCAAAACCTGTGGTGGCAGCTCCTCCCAGACTCACCAGCACAGAGGGTAAGATAAGGAAGACAAAGTGGATATAGAGTGAAGGCAGGGGCTCCAGGATGGCCAGGCTGCCGGGGTGTGAGAGACCGGGGGGGAGCCAGGGGCTGCAGGAGGGTCAGGCTCCTAGGAAAGGAGAGAATAAGGGCTCTGGGACTGTTGGGCTGCTGGGGGGCGGAGGGCAGGGATCAGGGGCTCCAGAACTGTAAGGCTGGTGTGTGTGTGGTGGCACAGGGGAAGCAGGGGTACAAAGGACATAGGGAAAGTTAGGACAGAGGCCTGGAGGCCACATTTAGGCTAATAGGTAAGAGATTAAAGTCCAGGACTTCCATGGCAGCATTCTCTGAAATGCTTCCAGTTCCACACGCTGGGTCAGTTGGACAGGCAGAACTGCAGGGTCTCAATGCGTGGATGAGACTATGGTGTTTCAGAGGAGGGACTTAGGTTCATTAGAAACTGGGGATCCTTTTGGAAAAGGAGGAGAATGGGCTCCACCCAAACCAAAACAGAACCAGATTGCTGGGATATAAAATTAAAAACGTGGTAGAGCAGTTTTAAAACTAAGGGCTAGGGAAAAGATGAATGGTGCGGAGGAGCGCATGGTTCAAACAGAGACATCACATGGTGAGGATTTATTAAAGGGGATACTCTATAACCTGGTAAAGAGGAGACAATAGAAGTTGATAAAGTGCAGGTAAGAACTGAAGACAAACAGTCAAATGAAAAAGAGTCCCATTCAACTTACTCCTGAGGACATTCTGTGCCAAAAAATTAAAAATTCTGCAAAATTCTGCAAATTGTATGTCATCAAAATAACACTACATAATCACGCCAGTTTCAATTATTTTGGTAATTTATTTAAAAATATCTGTCAGCAAGTATTCTCTGTAACAATACCGACACACACAAAAATTTCCCCAGGAGTAGAGAGTTAAAGAAATCCCTATGATGACCCAGTTCCTGTTTCTCTGCTTCCTCCCTGCAAAGCCCAGCTGGGGGTCAGACAGCCACAACCCCTCCCATCAGAGCCCAGCCAATACACCTGAATCCCCTACCCCCGCCCCAGAGCCCCCACCCTTGCCCAGATACCCGCGTGCCCTCCCCCACAGAGCCCAGGGATCCAGAAGGAGAAACAGTTTGATGCTTGGCCCCAGATTTGCACTGCCCTCTCCTTCCCTCAGGGCATGCTGGGAACTGTAGCTGCCAGGAACCCTCTAGCTCCCTCCGTTTCCCCACCACCACCCCTGGCAGCGTCTTCTATGGATGAGCTGGGCTCTGCCGGATCAAGCAGCCCTTAGTGGCGGCTAGCAGCACTGCAGCCCATTTCGGGGATGCGGGGAGAAATTCTGCCTACACAATGTTAATTTCAGCAAAATTCTGCATTGCGCAGTGGTGCAGAATTCCACAGGAGTATCGATTACATCACATGAAGACAAATCTATAAATAGTGACAATTTTTTATAATGTAAGTGCTTGTATAAAAATGCTAGATGTCTAAATACGAAAATGGATGAACTGGAGTGCCTGGTATTAAATTAGGATATTGATATAATAAGGCATCACAGAAACCTAGTGGAACCATGATAATCAATGGGACAGGGTAACACCAGGGTACAAAATATATAAGAATGACACACTAGGCCATGCAGGCAGGGGAGTGACATATGTTAAAAAAAGCAGAGTCAAATATAATAAAAATCTGAAATGAATCGAACTACACCATAGAATGTCTATGGACAGAAATTCCATGCTTAAATAATAAGAGTATAGCAGTAGGAATATACTACCGACCACCTGACCGTGATGGTGAAGGTGAAATGTAGAGAGGCTACAAATCCAGAAATATTCAGTAATAATGGGGGATTTCAGCTATCCGCATATTGACTGGGAAAATGTCGCCTCGGGGTGTGTTGCCTGATTTTAAGGGATTAATATTAGATGGGATGCAGATACACAGTTTCTAGACACCATTAATGGCTACTTCTTGGAGCAGCTAGCCCTGGACTCACAATGAGAGAAGCAATTCTTGATATAGTCCTAAGTGGAGCACAGCATCTGGTCCAAGAGGAGAACATAGCTGAACCACTCAGTAATAGCCATCATATTATAATTAAATTTAAGCTCCCTGCAGGGGGGAAAACACCAAAGAAACCTACTTCAGTAGCATTTAACTCCAAAAAGGGGAACTACACAAAAAATGAGGAAGCTCGTTAAAAAGAAATTAAAAGGAACAGTAACAAGAGTGAAATGCCTGCAAGCTTCATGGAAACTTTTTAAAACACCATAATAGAGGCTCAAATTAAAGATATAACCCATATAATAATAATTAATAAATAATTAATAATAAAACAACAGTAATAGGACCAAAAATGCCACCATGGCTAAACAGAGTAAGAGAGGCAGTTAGAAACAAAAAGACATCCTTTAAAAATTGGAAGTCAGATCCTATTTCTAGGAAATAGAAAGGAGCATAAACTTTAGCAATTCAAGTGTAAACATATAATTAGACAGGTCAAAAGAGAATTTGAAGAGCAACTAGCAAAAGACAAAAACTAACAGCAGTTTTTTAAAGCATGCCAGAAGCAGGAAGCCTGCCATACAACTGTGGGGCCACTGGATGATCAAAGTGCTAAAGGAGCATTCAGTGGGATAAGGCCATGGCGGAGAAACTAAACAAATTATTTGCTTTGATCTTCATGGCTGAGGATGTGAGGGAGATTCCCAAACCTGAGTCATTCTTTTTCGATGACATATCTGAGGAAATGTCCCAAACTGAGGTGTCAGTAGAGGAAGTTTTGGAACAAATTGATAAATTAAATAGTAATAAGTCACTGAGACCANCTTTTTTAAAACAGCATAATAGAGGCTCAAACTAAATGTATACCCCAAATAATAATTAAAAAAAAATCCACACACACAGTAAAAGGACCAAAGAAATGCCACCATGGCTAAACAGAATAAAAGGGGTGGTTAGAGATAAAAACGCTTCCTTTAAAAATTGGAAGTCAGGTCCTACTGAGGAAAATTGAAGGAGCATAGACTCTGGTAAGTCAAGTGTAAAAGTATAATTAAGCAGGACAAAAAAAAATTGAAAAGCACTTAGCAAAAGACAAACTAAACTGCAAAATCAAGTATACCAGAAGCAGGAAGCTGCCAAACAATCAGTGGGGTCACTGGCTGATTGAGGTGCTAAAGGAGCACTCAAGGGAGACAAGGCTGATGCAGAGAAGCGAAATGAATTCTTTGCATCAGACTTCACTGCAGAGGATGTGAGGGAGATTCCCTCACCTGAGCCATTCTTTTTTGGTGACAAATCTGAGGAACTGTCTCAGACTGAGGTGTCAATTGAGGTGGTTTTGGAACAGATCAATAAATTAAACAGTAATAAGTCATCAGGACCAGATGATATTCAACCCAAGAGTTCTGAAGGAACTCAAATATAAAATTGAAGAACTACAAATTGTGGTATGTAACCTATCGCTTAAATCAGGCTCTGTACCACATGACTGGAGGAGAGCTAATATAATGCCAATTTTTAAAACAGGCTCCAGAGACTATCCTGGCAATTACAGGCCAGTATGCCTAACTTCAATACCAGCCAAATTGGTTAAAACTATACTAAAGAACAGAATTATCAGGCACATGGATGAACAGAATATGTTGAATAGTCAATATGGCTTTTATAAAGGGAAATCAAGCCTCACCAATCTATTAGAATTGTTTGAGGGTGTCAACAAGCATGTGGACAAGACTGATCCAGATGATACAGTGTACTTGGACTTTCAAAAAGCTTTTAGCAAGGTCGCTTACCAAAGGCTCTTAAGCAAACTAAGCAGCCATGGGATAAGAGGGAAGGTCCTCTCATGGATCAGTAACTGGTTAAAAGACAGGAAACAAAGGGTAGAAATAAATGATCATTTTTCACAATTTAAAGAGGTAAATAGCAGGGTCCTCCAGTGATCTGTACTAGGACCAGTGCTGTTCAACATTTCATAGATGATCTGGGAAAAGGGGGTTAAACAATGAGATGGCAAAGTTTGCAGATGATACAAAATTACACACGAGAGTTAAATCCAAAGTTAACTGTGAAGAGTTACAAAGGGATCTCACAAAATTTGGTGACTGGACAACAAAATGGCAGATGAAATTCAATGTTGATAAATGCAAAGTAATGCACATAGGAAAGAATAATCCCAACTAAACATACAAAATGATGGAGTCTAAATTAGCTGTTGCCACTCAAGAAAGATCTTGGAGTCATGGTGGATTGTTCTCTGAAAACATCTGTTCAATGTGCAGCAGCAGTCAAAAAAGCTAACTATGTTAGGGACCATTAAAAAGGGGATTGATAATAGGACAGAAAATATCATGCCACATATAAATCCATGGTACACCCACACTTTGAATGCTGCATGCAGTTCTGGTCACCCCATCTCAAAAAAGTACAGAGAAGGGCAGCAAAAATTATTAGGGATATGGAACAGCTTCCATATGAGGAGAAATTTAAAAAACTGGGACCATTCAGCTTAGAAAAGAGACTATGGGAGAATATGATACAGGTCTATATAATCACGAATGGTGTGAAGAAAGTAAATAAGGAAGTGTTATTTATCCCTTCACATAACAGAGGAACCATGGGTGACTGAATGAAATTAATAGGCAGCAGGTTTAAAACAAACAAAGAAATACTTCACACAATGCACAGTCTACCTTTGGAACTCGTTGCTGGGGATGTTGTGAAGGCCAACAGTATAACTGGGTTCAAAAAATAAGTCGATGGAGGATAGATCCATTAATGCAAGGTCTCAAACTCAAATGACCACGAGGGCCGCATGAGGATTAGTGCATTGGCCCGAGGGCCGCATCACTGACACCCACCCCTTGCTGCCCCCGGCCCCGCCCCCACTCCACGCCTTCCATGAGGCCCGGCCCCTGCCCCACCTCTTCCCTGCCCCCATTCCAACCCTTTCCCCGAAGTCCTCACCCCAACTCTGCCCCCTCTCTGCCCCCAGGGGGTGCAGGAGGGGTGCGGGGTGTGATGGGGGCTCAGGGCAGAGAGTTGAGGTGCAGGTGTGCAGGGTACGGCAGGGGGCTCAGGGCAGGGAATTGGGGAGTGGGGTGCAGGAGGGGTGAGGGGTGCAGCAGGGAGTTGGGGTGCAGGAGAGTGTGGGATGTGACAGGGGCTCCAGACAGGGAGTTAGGGTGCAGAAGGTGTGCAGGGTGCAGCAGGGGGCTCAGGGCAGAGAGTTGAGGTGCAGGTGGTGTGCAGGAGGGGTGTGGGGTGCGGCAGGGGGCTCAGGGCAGGGTGTTGGGGTGCAGGAGAGGTGAGAGATGCAGCAGGGGGTTGGGGTGCAGGGTGGGGCGGGGGGGCAGGGCAGGGGGGGGGGGGGGTGTAGCGGGGGGCTCCAGACAGGGGGCTGGGATGCGGGGTGTGGGCTCCAGCCTGGCGCCGCTTACCTAGAGCGACTCCAGGGTGGCAGTACCTCACTGAAGAGAGAGGCTCAGGACTAGGGCAGAAGGGCAGGGTAAGGGGAGCTGGCCCTGGTGAAGAGGGACACTAGGACCTGCCGGAAGCCGGCAGCCTGCAGAGTGGAGTGGATTCAAGTGTGCTGCAGGCTCCTGAGTCACTGTATGCTCCAGGCTCCGGGGCAGTGAGGAGGCAGCAAATGGGTGCCGGGAGACACTCCGCGGGGGGCGCCGGGGGGTGGCAGGTGCCCCAAACATTGGGGAGCAGCGCATAGGGAGCTTAACAGGCACAGAAAATAACTCGGGGGGGTGGGAGTGAGGGGAGTTTGGCGGCGACAGGAAGTAACGGGGGGGGGGGAGCTCCACGGGCTTCAGGGAAGAGCTCCGTGGGCCGCGTGTTTGAGACCCCTACATTAATGGCTATTAGCTGAGATGGTCAGGGACACAACTCCATGCTCTGGGTGTCCCTAAACCTTCGACTCCCAGAAGCTGGGATTGGATGACGGGGATGGATCACTCGATAATTGCCCTGTTCTGTTCATTCCCTTCTAGCATATGGCCCCGGCCACTGTCGGAAGACAGGATACTGGGCTAGATGGACCATTGATCTTACCCAGTATGACCATTCTTATGTTCTTGGCCATACAAGCAGGTTTAAAAGGCCGCATGCCAGCGGGTGATTTTTTTCCTGTGGGTGGTAGTAGGATGTGGGATATGTTCTTTCCCGACATCCATTTCAGTACAGTTTCTCCTACTTTTAGGAAATACCTCAAGCCATTTCACAATCAAAGTTGCCTTTAGTATGATCACTGTTGCTTCACACTTATCTCTTTCCCACTACTTCCCTCCACTAGCCCACAATGTTAAACTCAGATAAAAAATGATAAACAAATTGGGTGTCTGAGCCTGTACCCTTGCTTACATTGGGTGAAACTCTGGCCCCAATAAAGTCAATGGGAGTTTTGCCATTGACCCCGTAAGGGCCTGGATTTCACTCCTGACTTCAATGGAACTCCTTTCATAAGGAATGTTCGGTTAGACGATACACATTAAGGCCCGGCTTACATTTAATAAGTTGCACTGGTTTAACAAACCTGACCTGAAACCAATGTAGTTAAATCAAGGCAAACACAAAATGTAAACCCACTTAAATCAATTTAACCCTTGCTTAAATCAAGTTAGCTTACTTCAATAATTTACTGATGCAAATTAAACCAATTTCAGCAAGGGTCAAACTGGTCTGAATGCACCTACATTAGGGGTTCATAGTTTAATGCTGATTTTAAATCAATTTAATTAAATCAGTGTAACTTTTCTAAAATAAACAAGCCATAAATAAGTGATAAATATCTTCTCAGTACCATACATGGTGCAGAGAAAATCGAATATGAAAACTTATTTCTATTTATCTGCTGTTGAAAACAGTTTGATTGTTACTTCAAACACTGTCATTGTTTAATACCTTTATAGAAAAAAAATGAACATTTCTACCATGTTATATTTATTTTTATTGTATGTCATGTTTCCTTTTTCAGCCAAGCACTTGACTGTGCTATAAAAACCATGACATTTCTAGGAGCAGTATCAATCAGGTTTTTAATCTTCTGTTTTACTTTTATAATAAAATAGTGACTGATGGGTTTCCAAGAAGCATTGTAACCATTTCTGATTTTCATAGGACCGCCTCACACCCTACGGGGTGGGGGTGGGGGGGGAGAATAAATTAGTGAAAGAGGGGAAATGGGGAGGAAATTAGCAGTGATCTCTGAATGGCACTCACATTCGCCTCTTGGCATAAGACCCTAGCTAGATAATACAAGATAAACCGACGGAGACAAGAAATATTAAATATGGGGCTAGATAGTAACAATACAATCTGTCCTGAGTAAAAGCAGCACTGTCCCAGGAGCAGACCAGGGAATAAATTGTCACTCAAAGTTACAACTCAGTCCCTGCTTCTCTCCTTGCACTTGGAGGGCAAGGTAAAGTCAAGGGCTATCCTCATCCTTCACCCTACCTTCCTGCATAGGACAGGAGTAGTAACCCTATGGAAGCTGCTCTCCCTGCCTATGCTTTGACCTGCAATGTGAGTAACTAATATAGGATTCTAAAGGGGAGTTTTATCCCGCTCACTCCCCTTTGCAAGCACATTGGGCAAGTGCCAATCTTATCCTTCATTTATATGGGGAGAAAGATAAACTATTTCTACTGTCCCATCACTTTGTGTGTCACAGGACAAAATAAGAAAGTGGTACCTTCCAGGTGGGTTTGTTGTACAAAGCACTGAATTCATCCAAAAAAACCTCAACTCCAAATGACTCTCCTCCACGTCTAGCCATTCACATTTGATTATTTATATTTGACAGGACTGTTCATGGTGGTGGTAGCAAAATAAATAAATAAATAAAGCACCACATATTTCAATAGGTTTTCAAGATTTTTTGGTTGCATGCCACTCTTTCCCCCCACTCCTCCTCCACACACACACACACTTTTGCAGTCCTTCTGGCACCCAGACTGAGACATGGTCAGTAAATCAGGAAGTAAAGACAAAAGGGAAGCCAAATTCTTTGAAAAAGATTGTCCAAAAATTATTTATCCATCTATAACTGGAGCTTATCACAAATTTAAGACCCTACAGTCAAAATCTCTACAAATATAACATTTGTATAGTGCCTAGAGGTCCCAGTGTGTTGCCACTTTTTCAACATATGGCTGAAATGTGTGTTTACAGTTTTTAAACAGGAAACACAAATAGTTATATTATCTTTTCATTCTTTAGCTTACAGGGTTTTAATATTCCTTTGATCTCAACACTTAAGCTGGTTCCTAAAGGATCTACCACAGGAGGGATAGCTCAGTGGTTTGAGCATTGGCCTGCTAAACCCAGGGTTGTGAGCTCAATCCTTGAGGGGGCCATGTAGGGATCTGGGGCAAAAATCTGTCTAGGGATTGGTACTGCCTTGAGCAGGGGGTTGCACTGATATCCTATGAAGCTTTAGGTTTGAAAAAATAAATAAACAACCACCTAAGTCCAGGAGATCATTTACAACAGAAGTCAGACATGGAATCATAGACTGTATGACTGGAAGGTACCTCAGTAGATCAATCTACTGCACTCAAGGCAGGATGAAGTATAACTAGACCATTCCTGACAAGTGTTTGTCTGACCTGCTCTTGAAAACCTCTAATGACAGATTCCACAATGTCCCTAGGCAATATGTTCCAGTGGTTAACTACCCTAGAGAGTACAGAAGAGACTTATTAGGTCACATACTCCATCCCAAAGGGTCAAGAGACTATTTACTACAGTCTTATCTAGCACTTCAGTCAGGATAGTTTGAAATGTACACAATCAAAATATCACACTTCTGTCCTAAAATATTGTACCTACTATTGTTACTAGTAGCATCTTAAGACTACTAGAAGTAAGATTAGAGCTTTAAATATATATATATTTGCCCTCTCTACTTTGTGCACTATGTCTCAGCAGTTTTAACATTTCTAGAGAGGCCATTTGCGCTTGGACTGCTCTGGGGCAGCTCACCTACATGCTGTTCCCCAGGGGTGAACCCTAGAAGAGGTCAGAGCTGCCTTTATTCAGAGTAACTCTGCACACTAAACGTTTTTAGCACACGTTTTCCAATGTCGTTACCACCTGTGAAGCTAACTTGGGAGTAGCAACAGTACAAGCACTAGTATAGTCAAGTTACCTGCAACCATTGTTTTAAAATCATTTAGAAGCTCTTTCTATGCTAGCACTCCCACTAGTGGGAATTTTTTGCCAAAAAAATAGTTTTATGAAGCTAATATAGAAACAGGTTGTAGTTCCCCAACCCACCCCCCCGAAAACCGCTATCCCAAACCCTGCATGCGTTTTGAGCAATGGTGGCAAGTCTTCTAGCTAAGGATCTACTTGAATTGTCAAGAGCTGATAAGCCATGTTATAATGCAGTATTCACTTAAAATCATACTTTACCTTTTTCATTCACTTCATCGAGGTAACAGAGCCCATTCCACTGACAGAGTAAAAATAAAAATCTATATTCTCAGACTTGGAAGTGAACATTGGGATTTGGTGCCTATCATATAAATTGTGACTGACTTAACACTGAGTTACTATCATCTTCATACCTTAGCAGATTAAATACTTATTGCTGATCAGAGACAGATCGGGACTTTCTCCCCCTTTGACAAATTTAATCCAACAGCCACATGTTTTAAATTGGCACCAAGAAAAGTTCTGAAACACAAAAAAGCTGTGTATCAATTAAGGAAGAACCCATGGCATTGTATCAAGAACCCAGACACCTCTGATCTCCTTGTGGCCAACTCTTCTTAACACAGGAGCGGTTTACACAGCCATAACAGATTGATGATCTGGCACCCAAGGCTGCTTTCTGCTAGCAAATATTTTGATGTCTTAAGCCACGACGACTCCATGCCTGCCAGTTTTCAGACGGGAGGAAACATTTTTTAGTGGTTGGCTCAGGGGACGTGGGTTCTAGTCCCAGCCCTACCACTAACCCACCCTGTGATAGACAATGAACCACCTTTCCACGCATCTGTCCCTGTATGGCCAAATCTGAAAGAGTTGAAATACCAATTTTGTACTGAGCTTTGAGAATGTCAGATGCAAGTCACTGAATGAGCAAAGCATTA
The DNA here is from genome assembly GCF_013100865.1 of Trachemys scripta elegans. Classification (NCBI taxonomy): domain Eukaryota; kingdom Metazoa; phylum Chordata; order Testudines; family Emydidae; genus Trachemys; species Trachemys scripta. Next base: position 1,706,185 of record NC_048299.1, on the reverse strand, counting down.
GATTTCCTCCCTCATTTCCTGTGGGTGTTAAACAGAACATTATTTCTTGCTCTCTGCAACAGGAGCACATCTAAGTGGGCAATGGCACACTCAACTGGCAGGCCCAAATGTAGCAGTTAGGCAACAATGGATCTTAGTGTTCAGTATTGTGCAGCAATGACAGCTTCTGAATAAATTAACCACTTCCACTAAGAGAAAGGAAGCTGCATGGGAAGAACAGGAACAGAGTACAGAAAAAGAGTAAATGTAGCCATAGACTCTGCCCTTTATCAGAGAGTTAAACCAGCCTTCAGGGTGAGGGTGGGGACACAAATAACCTAGTAGATTTCTAACTATGGCTTTTTACTGAAAGTTGAAAAATGTTATTGCAATGAAGAAATAAAGATTAGCTTGAAGAATTTTCCAGTACTAAAGAATAATATAATTTTGCTATAGTTAAAGAGAGTTCAACAATCAATGACATGACCAACCAAATCTACATAGTCTTCCAGACAGTTTCTCCTTTTGAATAAATCATGTTGCATTCTGCTTCCTGGATTCTTATGTCGCTTCTGTGCCTGCTCGCTAACACTCATCAAATTGTGTAGCCGCCTACAGCATCAACTGTCCACAGAAGAGTCTGCAGCCCAAAGCTGTATGACGGCTCCTAAGGGAACTAACTGTTAGCCTTACGTAGTGGAACAATCACAGATTGAATGCAGTCAGATGCATGTTGATGAATTTTGGTTTCTACCCATCTACCTCTAGAAAGCTGTTTCTTTCGCTGTTTGGAACAGCCAGAAGTATTGAAGCAATCTCCGACCCCAGAGTCAGAGCATCAACTCATTTCTAAAGCTATGACCCTGTGTTGCTCATTAAAGCCAAGTCCGAATGCTTCCAGTGAAAAGAGCTCCCACTCTGAAGATGAGCTTTTTATTACACTTCATGGAAAGAGAGAGATACTACTCTGCAGTATCCTGTCGAATGGGAAGGAGATAGTGTGCACATTGTGCAGAGTACAGATGAGAGTTTCCTCAACAGGCTCCCAAGAAAAGGGATAGCAGCACCGTTTCAGTAGATATCTGTACCTAAAAAGGGACGAGCACTAAAAAAACAGATGGTAGACAGCAATCCTCCTGGGGATAGATTCAATTACCCATAGACCTTTTCCATCACTACTTTTAAGGATTCTATTAAGCAACTTCCACGCATTTTCTTCTCAGATTCTGGTCAAGCCATAGTATTAGTGAAACGTATTCCCGTGCTGCGTTGTACAAGTGTTTCAGCATGATATTTTAAAAGCATTAGACCATTAACCCAATAGTCATTTGATATTTTATTGGTGGAATTGGACATTAGCTCACAAACGGCTCTGAAAGTATAAGCACAGGTTACTTCAGAGATTCCAAAAGGGGAGCACACGGATTATTTTTAATGCAACAATTTCTGCACCTTCCCTGAATTACTGACAAAACATCATTTGTTCAAAGACATCTGCATGTTCATAAAGGAGCTAGTTAGAGAATAATGGTCAGCAACCCAGGAGACTGAGTTTTATCATTTAAACCAGGGGTGGGCAAACTACAGCCCACAGATTGGATCCTGCCCGCCAGCTGTTTTAAGCCGGCCCTCGAGCTCCCGCTGGGGAGCGGGGTCTGTGACTTGTCCCGCTCTGGTCGGTGCTCCAGCCGGGGCATAGGGTTGGAGCCGCTCCATGCGGCTCCTGGAAGCTGCGGCATGGCCCCCCTCCGACGGTCCAATGGGAGCTGCATGGGTAGTGCTGGCAGACGGGGCAGCGTGCAGCAGAGCCGCCTGGCCGCACCTCCGCATAGGAGGCAGGGAAGGGACATGCCTCTGCTTCCAGGAGCTGCTTGAGGTAAGTGCTTCTCAAAGCCTGCAACCCTGAGCCTCTTCCCATGCCCCACCCCCGCCTCAGCTCTGATCCCCCTCCCACCCTCCAAACCCCTCGGTCCCAGCCCAGAGCACCCTCCTACACCCCAAACTCCTCGTCCCTAGCCCCACCGCAGAGCCCACACCCCCAGCTGGAGCCCTCACCCCCCCTCCCGTACCCCACTCCCCTGCCCCAGCCCGGAGCCCTCTCCTGCACCCTGAACTTCTCATTTCTGGCCCCACTCCAGAGCCCGCACCCCCAACCAGAGCCCTCACCCCCTCCCACACCCCGACCTCAATTTTCTGAGCATTCATGACCCGCCATATAATTTCTATTCCCAGATGTGGCCCTTGGCCCAAAAAGTTTGCCCACCCTGATTTAAACATAATATAGCCACGTACTCAAAGATTCAGCCATCTTAAGCTTGGGTGAGTCTTCAGTTACTGATTAAGCCCCCAGGGTCCATCCCTACTTGCTCAACGCCCCATAACCCAGGCACATATCGTCACCAAAAAACAGCGATTAGCTCAGCAAAAGTCAGAAAGGTCAAGATTATCCTTGGGACAAGTCAACACTACTCCATAATTACAGAGTGCTGGGATAAAACAAGACCCATAGTATTAGGAAAATACAAAGTTATATAAATAGCCCTCTGTCCCCATTTTACAAATGGAGAAACTGAAATGGAAAGATTAAGTGACTTTCCAAAGGCCATGGAGTGTGCCAGTAATCAGAGCCAGCATTAGAACTCAATTTCCCGGCTCCTGGTGTCGTGCTCAGTCTACAAAATCATACAGCCTCTGCATCCACCCCTTCTCACGCATACAAAAAAAAGGCAGTCGGGGGAGGGCAGAAACTCATCGAGGTAGGACTATGTAATATTAAGAAAGCTCTCACTTCAGAACCTGGCTTAGCCAACATGAAACAGGGATGCCAATTTAGAACACTACATCCTGTTATATAAAACAAGAGCTGTCTTACCATCCACCCCCAGGTGGCTCTCTGAGGATATCAATGGGGCAGCAGTTGGTCCCCTTTCCTCATTTACGCTCACAGGTGTGCTCTCACTACACTGTTCCAGAGATGCTTCTCTAAAAAACAAGCATCAGCTTTAAATTCACAACATGGGTTATCTAACAGCCTAATTTGTGCGAAACCATTTCCTTCCTGATTGGTTTTTGTTCAGTAGCTTGTCCCTGAAGCTTGGCCATGTTACTAATAAAAGCAGAACAAAGTAGTTGGTTAGTTTATCTAACCCCCCCCCCCCTTTTTTTTTTTTTTTTTTAAAGAGTAGAAAGGATTAATCTAACCTATCTGCTTAAGTAGGTCTAACAAAAAAGTTACTTTAAGAAAGAATACAAAATAAGCTTAAAATTTTATGTATAATTTGTGACATCCTAGTTTGTTTCAGGCCAAAATCTGTTACCCGGGGTTTTCAGAACCCCCAACAGAGGCAACTTAACTATTTCACTCCAGGTAGCGTTAGGAATAAATCACTAGGAACTCAGCAATTCTGTCTGATCAAGGGTTAGATGCAAGTCAGTGTGCTCTTGTCGAACACTGCAGTTTATTAGATTTAAGTGCACACAGACATAAGCAATAGGTTTAGAACATCCCAGGTATTTTACCTATATTCTGAGACGGTATTGAGTAATCAACGACAGGTCAGCACTGGCCAAACACCTTCAGCTGTGGAATAAAGATGTCAGGAAAAAGGTCTCCCAGGATAGCTCCTGAGGACTGTTTTTATCCCTGTTGTCCTCCAAGTGCTAACAAACTGATCATTTAATAATTTGTTGCAGCCTCTTTCCGGGTAATGAAGTTGGGCTGACTGGCCTATAATGCTCTAGGCCCTGTTAGTACCTATCTTTAAAAAGGGGAACAATGTTTGCTCTTCTCCAGTCTTCTGGGATCTCACTCATCCTCCATGAGTTCTCAAAGATAAGTGCTAACAGTTCCGAGATGGCTTCAGCTAGTTCCCTAAGTACCCTAGGATGAAATTCATCAGGTCCCACCAGCTCAAATACATCTACCGTAGCTAAATATTCTTTAACCTGTTCTTTCCCTATTTTGGCTTGCATTCCTTCCCCCTTGTTATTGATATGAATTGTGTTGACTATTTGGTCACCATTAACCTTTTGGCAATGGTAAACAAGTAGATCTAGTGTCCAAGTTAGTAAACTCTCAATTTTGCAAACCTGACCAACAGGAAAGGGACTCCTATTTCTCGTTAGGAAATATAGAAAAATATAAGGATTTACTTCTAATCACGACTTTGTCACATCAGTTCCATTTTAAATGCAGAAATTTTAAGCTAAATTCATGGGAGCTTTGGAAACCTAGAATCTTGAATATTTTGAGCAACATCCACTTGCTCAGAAAATTCCAAGTATTGTAACAGATATGTCAACTCATCCTGCTGTCAGTTGATGATTAAGAAACTTAAAACCACTGGTATGTACATATGATGGGGTGTCCACCCCACACAAGGCCTGAAGGGGTAAATTAGACCAATTAACCTATAGGCAGCACCTGGAGGAAAGCCAGGGAGCACTAAAGCCTAATTGGCTGATGGAGTCCAGCTGGGGGAGGAGCTGGGCCAGGTTTATAAATCCAGGAAGCTGGTAACAAGGGGGCTACAGGGAAGAAGTCTGCAGTCACTCCCTAGAAGAAGGGAGGTTTGGTTGGGATTACAAAGGCAGGTAGCCTACGGTTATTCCCTAGGAGGAGGGAGTTCAGATTGGCAAAACCAGAGGAGTGGGCAGAGCCAAAGGGTAAGGAAGAGGGAGCAAGGTTCAGGAAGGAATAGACCTTGGCTCCTGACAAGAGGGTCCCTGAGCTGGAACCGGAGTAGAAGGCGGGCCTGGGTTCCTCTACCAGCCACTGAGGGAATGGCACCTGGGGCAATGAATGGGAAGACTGCCTGAGGCTGCTGACAAGAGACTTTTACTTAACCCCCTGGAAATGGAAATCACATAGTGATCTGGCCAGAGGGCCGAGTGACGAACGGAAGGCTGCAGTCCCTGGAACGAGAGAGGAGGAGAGAGTGATGAAGAGACCACCAGAGGAAAGTGCAGCACCTGGAAGGTGCTAATCCCCAGAGCAGTCAAGAAGTGGCTCCACTAGCGGCGAATAGAGCCCACCATCATAGTACACTTTCCCTTGGATCACCATCCCTTCTTTCCAACTCTTGCTAAGCCTTGCCAGAAAAGAGAACTTTTTGTTATCTTCCTGACATATGTACTAAATTCATAATAAACTTTCTATTTTCTGTTGAACAATCCAAATCAGGATGCATTGCATCTTTGAATCAACCCTTAAAGCAGCAAAAAGTCAGAGCAGAATGATTGCTAGGAAAGTACCATTTAAAAAGGCATGGCCATGACAACCGTTTTTTTATTGAAACAAAAGAGTTCCTCCTTTTACTTGTAGTCATCACAGTCGCTTTCAGTACATTCCCCATAGCTGTACGAGTTCCAATACTTTCTGTCCTTCATGAGTCAAGGAGACAAGAGTAGCATTCACTACAAAAGAGTGCTGTTTTTCTAAAAACCCTACATCCTTTTTAGTTCCAACTTCTCCCTTCTTGCAAGAGTTTAGATAATTTGTTTAATCTACGCCCAACATCTCATATATATTTGAAGAAAGCAATATACCCCCACTGGCAAGTGCCCTAGTAACACATAGGCAACAGAATCCAGGCCATTTGGTTTTGATATCTGTTGACCGACCTGACACCATGCTAGAAAGGCAGAGAGTTCTCTTTACCTTGTAGAAGGGTAGTGCCATATTAAACCGGAAAGCCAAATAATAAAGTCCCACATCACATAAGTATTTAACATCCTGTGTAGGTATGTTATTTTACAAACATAAGACAAGCTTCCCCAAGGCACGGATCTTACAATTTAAGACATATGATAATTGATATTTCAAATCATCCTTGCATTGTGTTCACTTGCAAAATAAAGTAGAATATGTGACCTCTTGTTCCCTTTACTCAATAACATGAGTCTGAGCTTTTGAGGGGTTCTGATTTTCCAGACTAATGAAAAAGACTCCAACACAAATGTATCCATTTCTACAAGTGCTACTTTATTCCCTGACTGGTAGAATATTTGAGAGAGATTTAGAATGTTTAGGCTTGTGAAACAAAAATGAAAGCACTATTGAAAAAAGGTACTAGTGTGGAGATGCCAGAGCCAGACAGGCAGGGAAAAATATGCAAGAAAACAATTATACCCTCTGTCCTTGTTCAGGACAGAAGTGGTGCAAACATATTACAAGGATATTAACTGCTGTTCCTTTACATCTGTAGCATGGAGCTCTATACTGAAGCAAACAGAGAAGCTTTAGAGGATATTATTTGCAATATTCTAATAAAGTTACTCCTTTAATATTAAAAGAAAGGTTCTGATTCTTTACCACTGTGGCATAATAGTTCTGATACAAGCACTATCTAGGTTACTGCAAAGAACTCTTAAAAGGGGACATGTAAAATTTATGATATATATCTATGCACACATTTTTCTTGCATCTGTAAGATTTTCCTTCAATGATATTTGTATCAGAGACCCTAAAGGAACATGCCTATTTGTTCATATCATTTCCATACAGCAGAATGCTCAAAGCTGCACACACGTTTCTAGAAAGAGACAAAGATAATACTCAGACTTACCCAAGCCACTTATTACCATGCTAAGATTCTTTAAGTTCTCACATAAGTGTTATTTTGCTTTAAAAACCAGATCTCAAATATCTGCTTAATTTCATAACTTGACAGTCTATACATTACTTTAGAAGCATTCAACCCTTTATAAATGAGCCTCCCTTATTTAAAAAACAAGAACACTGACATGAGAAAGTTACTGGTGGGAGGTTCAACTGCAATTGTATATGAAAGGTATCTAGAGTAGGAAGGGGAAGTCGGTCATTTTTTAAAAACAAGGCTTCAGAGCATTTGTTACTTACCATAGGTCACTGGGAGTTAGTTTAGGCACAATATGTCATAACTTGGGAAAGTTATAGCTCTGATTTCACTGATCCAAATAAGCTTTTTTAAATTGGACTCGTATCAGGTATTACTACTTAGGCACCAGACTCAAAACTAGGAATTTGTTCACAGAACCTTACTGCCATTCCTTGCTTCAGCTACTGGGATTGTTTTCTAATCACATACCCAAGAGCACTGATACCACAGGAATAGCAGCATTTCTCAAATAGCACTACTTGGCTCCCTGGTAGGCCATCTCATTAAAAAGCTCAAAGCTGTAAAAGGCATGGAGATTACACTACCCTCTCATTCCAAGACATGATACTATCAGGTAAAGAGGCATATTAGAAAGGCACTGGTCCCAGTGGGGAAGGGGGGGAGGGAGGGGAGAAAGAGGGATGACACATACCAAGGCTGGACATGCTGTACTTTTCTGTGGTACACCTCCACCCCGATATAACGTGACCCGATATAACACGAATTCGGATATAATGCGGTAAAGCAGCGATCTGGGGGGGGTGGGGCTGCGTGCTCCAGCTGATCAAAGCAAGTTCGATATAACGCGGTTTCACCTATAACGCAGTAAGACTTTTTGGCTCCCAAGGACAGCATTATATCGGGGTAGAGGTGTATAATGGGGCACTTTGGTCTCCATGGCTGTGAATCCAGCACTTTTCTTAAAAATTACATTCAAATTACATTAAATGTAAAAATATTAAATTAATTTATAAGAACTTTTGCTTAGAATGTGATTTTATTAAAATATTAATGTTCTGGACATTTAACAGCTAAGCAAATTGTATATTTGGTAATTTGGAAAACAAGGAATGGTTGCATATGCTAATTTTCTAAAATACAGAAGGTAAGTAAAGTACGATTTGCAGAGGAAGAAATGGAGGCAGAGGTGAAATGACTTGCCCAAAGTCACACTTGTCAGGTGGCACAGCTAGGAGTAGAACCCAAGTATCCTGACTCCAAGGCATCGACATTTCTTTCAGAATTAAGATTCTTCAGTCTAATAATTTCTACTGTGATGGCACAAAGAACAGATTCATTTATAGCTGCTCAATTCACTAGTGAAAATTTAAATGTCAGCCTTGAAATGCTACTTTAGTTTATCCAAGAGAAGGTTAAGAGGTGATTTGATCATGGGCTATAAGTACCCAGATGGGGGCGGGGGAATGCTAATTGTAGAGGGCTCATTAATGCTTCAGAAAATGAGATCTAATGGTTGGAAGCTGGACATGGACACATTCAGATTAGAAATAAAGCTCAATTTTCTAACAACGAGGGTAATTAACCATTGGAACAACTTACCTAAAGATATGATGGATTCTCCATCACTTGAACTCTTGAAATCAAGACTGAATATTTTTCTTAAAGCTGTGCTACAGCTCAAATAGACATCATTGGCTTGATGCAAAAATTATTGGGTGAGGTTCGCTGGCCTGTGTTACGCGGGTCAGACTATCTGGTCCCTTTCAGCTTTAAAAATCTGTGGATCTGTGACCACAAGGAACTAATGTGAATTTTAGCATCCATTACGGTAGTTCCTCCTGCAATTTTCTAAATATCATCAAGTTTTGTATTTAAAACAAGCATATTCCTTCCCTACTCAATCCTGCAAAGTCGGCATTAGGGCTTCATAGCAGTTATTTCCATTATAACAAACCAATATCAAACTAAGGCTTATATGGTCACTGCAGGATCAAGCTGAAACTGGGATTTTAAGAGAACATTTGTATTCAAAATACAAATACCTTAAGAAGAATGATCATTCAGAAAATAGGTGCCAAAGTCAATTGCTTTTGGATGAGTGCTTTACTTATACTGAATGTTTACTCTAAATGTGAGAGTCTCTTTAAAATTCATATTTTATTCATGTGTAAGTTTCACTGGATTTCAGCGAACAGTATATAAGGCAATGAAAGCTTCTTTTTGACGGACTCTTCAATAGATGAAACGTTCCTGAAAACACTAGCTTCTAAAAATCTTAATATTTTGCAGCAGATGACCAGGAAAGGATCTCTCATTGCAATGTTGTCTGAAGTCACTAGACAATTTATACTGAAATGGTAATTCACTTGATTAGCACAAATCAGTTTATGTGCACACAGCTGGTTTTAACAGAGTATACCATAATGGCTGTACTGGTATAATGCACTCTCTTTTGTTTAAGTGAGGTGGGCAACTTTACATCTAGCTTCTTAAGAGTCATCCATGCAGTATGAAAGTGCCAACGTAACCAGTTAGCCCCTTCACAGGACTCGCTTGGCAATGAAAACAAAGAATTACATTATCCTATTCATAACATACCAGTAAATGTGGAAGACGGGAAGAAGAGTTTAAGCAGCAATTACAGATGTAAATTTTTAAAAACCTAATCCTAGACCAAATTACCCTGAAACTTCCTGAGTTTCTAGTGCTCTTCAGTTGCCTGATGTACCTAAATTCTCTTCTGTCTCCAGTCCAAATTATCAGTCCCCACCCTTCCTTGTTTTCTTACCTCTTTCTCCTTTCAACTTTCATCCCATTCTGGATCATTCTCAGGGCTGGTCCACACTAACCCCCCAGTTCGAACTAAGATACGCAACTTCAGCTACGTGAATAACGTAGCTGAAGTCGAAGTACCTTAGTTCGAACTACAAGGTACTTACCGCAGGTCCACACGCGGCAGGCAGGCTCCTGTGTCGACTCCGCGTACTCCTCTCGCGGAGCAGGAGTACCGGCGTCAATGGCGAGCACTTCCGGGATCGATTTATCGCGTCTTGTCTAGACGCAATAAATTGATCCCAGAAGATCGACTGCTTACCGCCGAACCCGGAAGTATAGATATACCCTTAGAGTTCTCCAAAAGCACAGAAAGCAGTTTCAAACAGGCGTAACAATTCCCAGAATAATACAACACGCTTATTTAGCCAGATTCCTTCTTGCTCGCTCTGACTTCACTCCATAAGAATTAAGACTCAAATAATTCTTCTCTGGAAAATATGCCATGATGTAAGCCTACTTTTAATGGCCCAGAGTCAACTCTGAGTGTGAAGTCTGGACAGTTCTGAAAACTCACCACTATTGAGGACATAGGGACCAAATAAGCACAAGATGCAGGGGGAGGAGGGGAGGTTTTTTTTGAAGTAGGAAACAAGCGTCTTTAATCTCGCATCTTTGAATTTCTCAGGGGGAAAAAATCTTCCCATGCCCTACTTTAAGCATTCTTATCCAATACAAAGTTTGAGGGTGTCTTAATACTAATTTGAGTGCCCCAACATGGAACTGGGCACCTTGTGCACCTCTCAGGATTTGAAAGTTTAATCCGTGTGTGTTGTGGAAGACACTTGACTTTATTCTTTGTATTAATTTTTAAGTAGTACCTGAATCATGTAGTTCACCCAGGTTATTAAGGCTCCTTTTACTGAACAAACTACACTTAAAATGGTTCTCTGATGAGGAGAGGAGCGTCCAGTAGTTATCTAGACAGCATGTTATCCCAACCGTCAGACCATTTTCCTCTTGCAGGAACTTGTCCTTTGGCATTTACAGACACACAACTAGAATGTATTGTAATTTTATAACAAACCCTAAGCAATACTTAGGAATAAGAGTCAAGGTCAGTCTGGATGACTTTATATATTGACTTTAAACAAAACTTTGTCTCACATAAAACACCAAGAAGATTCCCACCAAGGTGCAGTTATTGAGCCATTAGTGCAAGGTGTTTATTAGGGTGCTTTATTCAGCAAAGTGATATACAGCTCACAATATACAAACTATTGGAATCAAACATAATATACAATTTTAGAGGCATAAATTAAGTTATAAAATATTCTGAAAAAGGTTCTACATTATCTCCTGCATCTGGGCAATAAAGCCTGGAGTGCATGTGCAGTTTAAATAAAGCAACACACAAGCCTGATAGCGTCCTGAAAATTTCAGAAGAGTACTTTGGCATACACAGTTACTACACTAAATCTTTAACAAGAGGCAATGTACATTTTTCTTTCTTACGACATACAAAAAGGCATAACTGGAAACCATAAGGAAAAATCGATTCTCCCTTCCCCACCCCCTGAGAAACGTGTGTTACATTTCACTCCAGAAAGAGTCACAGCATCAGACATGCATGACAACCTTGATCTGTCTGTTAGATGGAAATTTTCTAATGGACATTTCAACAGAGAAATAATCTCAAAATAAGTTTTTGGAAATTTGCAATACATATCTCAAACAAAAAACACGATTAAAAGAAAATACAGAAAAATGGAAAAAAATAATTAAATAAGTTTTGGTCCTGTGATAACGTGTGATGAATTATGCAACTCAGTAGTTGATAGTGACTAGATTCACAGGGGTGCCCCAGTTTTCATTATCAACTTTTGCTTTGTTCTGTCTGACGCACTGTTACGGCTGGGTAGTGGTGACAGATGTTAAGGCTGATTTTGCTAAAAATGGAACTGCTAGTTTTCTGAACTTCTTTGGCAGAGTTTTCCTGTAAGGCAACTTTACCAGACTAACTGCCACAATGTTTAATAAATTGCTTGGGTGGAAATATTTAAGAGATGCATATCCAGCATAATAAAACCACTTGGGGAGTTTAATTTTCAGTTGCAGATTCCTAGAGCTTGGGTCACAGATAGCATTGCCCACCTCCTGTGGAGGGGAAGAATGACTACTTGTGTCACTAAGCAAAAATTCCTCTAGGCTTGATAATGACAGGTTCCACTAAAAATGTTTCCCTGGGATGCCACCTCTTTACTCAGTCACTGGTCTTTGTCCAGAAGTCCCCAAATCCCTGGTAGTGAGCCCCATAGCATCCTTTTAAGAGAATGATCCATCGAGGATGGAGAAAGATTATCATAGCATCATTGTTTTTTTCAGCCAACCAAGCAGAAACATTGTGGCTATTACAAGAACATTTCCCAATGGCCATATAACACCACATGACAAACCACCACTAAAGATAGTTTGCTACATAAAAATGCATAAAGCTAGAATGGGATCTTGGTATGGCCCTATTGCCAATGTATCTTGAATCCCAAGTGCCAGTCTTATTCTAGTACAGGGGACCAAAAGAGTTTTATTAATGCACTTCAGTCATGACCTGGTAATTCCAGTCCTGGCCTCTAAAGAGATCACCAGTCTTTGCAAATCATGTGGTATCTCGGCAATGCATAAAAACAGAGAGACCAGATAGGAATGCCAACATTTTTCACGCCCGCATTTTAAAAAAATTTCATAAGCCACAGTGTCTTATCAGGAAATAAACAGCATTACTATAGGAAATTTACATCTAACACTGTAACTGTTACTGTTCAGAGCTCTCAGTAAATTCGCATTGTGAAGTTGTCAGCTTCAAACTAATGAGGCTTTCAATAAGTAAAGGCAGTAAATTCGCATTAACTGGAGAATGAAAAGCTTTTCAAATTCTGATATATGTCATTAAACAGGCTGAAGACATAGAATCATAGAACCATAGGGTTCGAAGGGACCACAAGGGTCATCTTGTCTAACCCTATGCTAAAATGCAGGTACGGGGGGGGGGGAAGGTATAAAGGAGACATGTGTGTAATACAAAGTAACAATTCTGGACACATACCAGCTTCAGTGGGGATTGAGAGAGTTCTCAAGCTAAACCAAGATGGGTCAGTACTTTCCTTAGAGACCTTCAAGGAAAAACTCAGAGTACTGCAATTCGCAGTGCTGGTAATTCAACAGGTAACGCTAGGGTTGCCATCCCTCCAGGATTGTCCTGGAGTCCCCAGGAATTAAAGATTAAATCTTTAATTAAAGACTACCATGTAATAAAACTCCAAGAATACCTCCAACCAAAACTGGCAACCCTAGGTAATACTCTTCCAGTGACTCAATGTACCAGTGCCCCAGTATGGTTATGATATTACTGCGGTGCTAGAAATACTCAGGTGCAAGCCACCTGATCATTAAAGGTTCTGTGATGCTTTTTACCCATGTCAGAGTATTGGCTCCACTGTAGTGGCCTCGTGCAGATTTGGATAATCATATTCTGCCTTAGACTCCTGATACTGTTTCACGTGTCCAGAATTGTTACACATTGTACTGTGCTTGGCTAAAACAACTGTGTTCAACCCCAGGGCTGGCTGCATTTTGAAAGGAATTCTGTTTGTAAAGTGCTACGTGTTAGGCTATTAATTTTTCCATGAGCAAACTGAGTGTGAAACTGCTTTCCTGAACTTAGTGACAGAGCCTCTAGTGGACTGATGTCTCAAACTGAAAATATTAAATGTGTGAGATGTCCTCATGACTACTGCCTAAAACTAGGGCCAAGACTAAGATTTATTTTATAGAAGAGTCCATTCAAAAAGCATTCCCTGGTCTAGAAAAATTCAGTCTCAGTACTGCATCAAAATCCATCTAGGTGTTATAGCAGTTAATGTGCTCTAGAAGTGTATGCCTTTGGTACACTATTTTTATATTTTGTCTATATATATATATATTTGTTAGCAGTAGATAAAGCACGTGAATACAAGGACTGCATGAGAGGGCAATATTTATAATAAAGTGTCTACTATTAAGGAAAAATCTACACCTCAATGACAATTCTCCTGTAGTAGCAAAACTTTTCACATGAAAGACTTGAATTATATCTATGCTGGAATAGCAGCAGGAATTGCAAATGACATGCTGAACATTGAGACAGATCTGCGGGAGTTCAAAGAGGCACTGTTTCTTTCAGTATGATTGGAGCCTTGTCAGATAATTATTTTGTTAGAAATTTGACAAGTTAAATGTAGTTCTTGACATCTGTTCCATTTTTATTGCTCCTTTAGTCAGATTCATTCTTTATACTTTTTGAGGGCAGGTAAAAATAATTTGCATCTGAGCCCCATGCCTTTCCCACAAAAGTAATCAACACACATAAAAGCTGTAATTAAAATGGAACTCTTCGCTTGCTTCCAAGTTTGAAGTAGTCAGTCCAGTATCAATGCGATTGGCTTTACTGAGACTCAGGGTGCGAAACACGAAAACAATTGCTTTTTGGTGGGTGGGGGAGGTTAAGTAATGATTAGTGGATGCCAGTTTGATAACAAAAGAGTTTTTTTTGTTTTGTTTTTTTTTTTAAAGAAAAGACAAAGCTCCTTAGGTCTCAGTAGATGCAAATTTGGGAATAATTATATTTAAAGTCTCTATAGTAGATCCTATAAAGAGCCACCTCTTCTTAGCAAAGAAAATGGCATAATTAAATTTAAATCCTTATTCACAAAGGTTTCTAAGCAGCAAGGACAAAGGCAGGTGGAGCTCAGGATTACTCTAAGGATGTGTTCAGTGATGGTGAAAGAGGAGAGCTGCAGTCATGGTGGACCCATCCCCTATGAAAGCACAGCTTGGATTTACTGTCAAACCCTTTGTTAAGAATTAAAACCCCAGTGAATTTTTAATTTTTTTAAAAGATGGATTAAATAAAAATGGAATTGTAAAGGTAAGTTAAAAAGTAGCCCCTTGACAAATTGCTAAAATTGTGCAGTTAAAAAAAATCTGTCATGCACGTTTGTGCTTACACAAAGAAAGGAAGGTTTCAACAAGCACTGCAGAGAGAGGGAGGAGGAGGAGGAGGGCTGATCAGCTGACAGCGGGACGGTAGAGCTACACGTTTCTTCTACACGTAAACTCCAGGGATGTAAAGCAAGAGCTCTGTAAAATGCCGAAGGTTTTAGAACTGTAATGGCAGGTAGAAAAGTACACTGGTCTTGTGTCAGTAGCAGCCCCAGTGTTAGAAGACAGTCTAGGCTTCTAGGAGGAGAAAATAGAAAAGGAGGGAAAGAAATGGGAGAAGGGAAAGGGAGGGGGAAAGGGCAAAAAAGCGTAAATCATTAGTAAACATGAACATTAATGCAGCAAACTGCACATCAAGCAATATTTCGTTTAGTGCTGATAGCCGACCTTTCCAGAGACTAATTCAGAAACAGGAAACTTCATTTTTACAAAAGTCTGAAAAAGTCTCACTTCATGCAAGAGCAGACAAGTGTGCTACATGCAGAAATTAGCTGTGGTAAATCTAGATTAGTGGCAAAGTGCCGCTGAGAGAATGGCAGTTCAGGATGTCTCTGAAAAGGAGGATTTGCGTTAAAAACAGTAGCCAGCAAGATATATTTCTGTGAATTGGTTTTAAGGAGAGGAAAACCACTAAAGATGCAAGATCCAATACTGGCAGGTACTGCTGAGTACCCTTAGCTCCTACTTAAGTTAGCAAGTGTTGAAAATGCGCAGCACTTGCAGGATTGAGCCCTTAACTAGAAAGTAAATGTAGTAAAATTAACCACACAAATATTTCACCTGCACTCAATGTTTCCACCAAGGATACCCCACAACTCTACTATAATCTTGATATTCCAAACTGGGAAAAACATCAACAAAAACCAGCCTTGTGGGGTTTGGCATCACACTGTAAAACTCCCTTTTGTGCTGGGGTATCCAGACTTTTGGGGCTTCTCTACATGGGGACACTCAGGAAGGTTCCAGCAAATCAACTAAAGCCATGAACTGAATGTGCATAAATTAAAGTGTGTTAACACCCATATGGATACTCTCTCATTCAAGAGTAAATTGGCCTTAGTTCACTGTAATTTAATCCTTCGAGGAGGTATATCTACACTGCAATTAGGAGGCGTGAATGCAGCTTGTGTAAGACTACCAGAGCTAGTTTTGATTGAGTTAGCTCACTAAAAATATCAGAGAAGCTGAAGCCATGGCAGCATGGGATAGATGCCCAAGCATAAGCCCACCCAAGACACTGGGTACATACTTGAGCAGGTAACTCGTGCCATACCAGCTTCTCTGCTATTTCTAGCGAGCTAGCTCAGGTATGCCTACATGTGCTGCAATCACACGTCCTAATCGTAGGGAAGACGTACCCTAAGGCCACTTTACCGGTGAGTGAGAGCACCCACAGAGAGGAGTTAAGGCATTTTGAGTTACGCACATTCACGTCACACCTTTAGTTGATTCACCTCAACTTTCTTAGTGTCCCCATGTAGATATGCTCTTAATATAGTCAAGTGAGTGCTAATCTGGGAAAAGGCAAAAAAGGCCTTTTTTCAGACCTAACTAATCCTAACCACTGTACACTCCAGATAACTGCAGAGAATGTCATATGTAATGAAAACGTCATCAAGTCAACGTCCCATTGAATCAAACTCCAAATACATTCCACCGCAGAAGAAAAAAAGCATAACTATCTCGGGAGTGAAAAAATGAGATGCATTTACGTACCCAAGTGACGATTACATTATCCCCAGTCTCCAGCCACCTCCAATGATTATTTCAGGATCCAGTTCCAATGTGGCTCTGTTTTGCAAAGCTCTCCATGATCTCGCTCTACTCTGTCTTGCACACTGTTTCTCTACTTCTGTATCACCTGTTTGTCACCACAATTCTGAAGTTATGGAACCTTCTCTGCAGCTCCTGCTCTCTGGAACAGTCTTTCTGGATTTTCCCAGCTCATCAACTGTTCATCTCACTTCAAATCTCATTTGAAAAAGTCTCTCCCTTGTCTGTGCCTCTTAATATCATTCTCCCTCTATTATTTAACTAACTGTAGGAGATCAATGTCATGAGACATTTTGAAAAGACTACAATTGTACTATACACATTTCCCATTAGTCTGAAAACCCTAAGTTAGTTGATGCTTAAGTGACTACTTAAGCTTCCATGTTGCTATTCCTATCACTCTGAAGTTGCCTTTAGACAACCTCTAACAAGAAAAATTGCTGAACTCCAAACCTCATAAACGTAGACGTCAAGACAGAACCTATTGATAATAAACAAGCTGCAGTCATCTACAAAGGTCTTTGCTTGTGTTGTTAGTATTTAGCATTTGAGAGGTTAAAATTAATTTGTTATGGTTTACTGGAGACTAGACTTTAAGGAAGGCTATTACTAACCTCCAGAATCATTCATTCAAAAGAGGACCCCGGTGCACCAGTGCAGTCAGCTACACATACTTACAATTTCATTATGGGATAAGTTTGGATTCCACTTCTTCCAGCATATATAGAATACTGAAAAGAGCAACTGAAGTAGTTTGAGAGGCTCAGGGGTCACCTTAATTTTATACTTTCCTGTAAAAATCTACAGCTTTATTTTGACAAGCATTTACAAAAGCAAGTTAAGCACACAGACTAGTGCCATATTTGTAAATCTTCATCTTCCCAATAAATGCATCCAATTTAACCACATATGCATTAAAAATTAAATAATTTTCTAAACGCACAAGTACTGACCACAACAAGACAGTTTTCTACCCCTTCATAGCCTCAGGAAGCTTGTTTTTCTTGAGCCTGGACCTGAAGACCAGAGTAAGTGTAACATGCTACTGCAAGAGGATCCAATTTGGGTCTCTAGTGCAGCCTCTCCAGCCATAGGCTGGGATCACTGCCGAAATAGCATTTTTAGCCTCTATTTGGAGCTAGTGACTCAGGAGACCAACAAGTACCTCCGGTGTATGCCAAGAATGACAACCACCTCCGAACAACCGTATACTTGGTAGAGCAAAGATTACTACAATGTAAGAGCTTTGGCTGATCAACCCTTCCCCACCTTCACTAAAAAGAAAAGAGTTACCTATTATTGGAATACTTGTTACAGCAGGATATTTTCTACCTTAATATTTGTGGTGATAGTGACATCCGAGCTACATCAATAAGCTAAATGCAATGATCCAAAATAGGACAAATAATGCATGTCCCAGACAGGCATGAAGTTTAATCACTCATTCAGAACCCGTCATAGGATATTTGTGTAGAGATTTGCCCATTTAGTCATGGCATGTTTCTTGAAATACCAAGCTATTATGTACTGCTGTTAAGAGATGGATTTAGGAGGACTTCAAATCTTCAACTTTGATAGCATGCTGCCAAAGTGAGAGTCTAAGAGAGTCGGGGGGAAAACTGAGAAGAGAAGATTAACAACCAGACCACAGTGAACTTCTCCTCGCAGCTGGTGATCACACTGCACCTTGAAACTGGGGAGAACAACAGGGGAAGTTCATACTCAAAATAGGGTAGACTTAGTCCAGGTAATGTTAGGGCTTCATTGGAAAGTCATTTTAATACATCAGTATCTCAAATACATCTTTCTTAGGTTAACTGTGGCTACAGTACATGAAGCCTTCTAAAAGGGGCTTTCCTACATATGAGCAATTCTGGTATAGAAGGTGGTTTTAGCTTAATTTAAATGCTTTAAAAAAAAATCAAGGTTCACTGGGCAGCGAGCAGCTCTTCAGAAAGTACCAAATAAATACTGAAAATCTCATAAAAAAGAACACTTTGCCAGAACAAAGATCATCTAGTAGGTTCTGACTAAACCAGAGGAAATAGGTAAGTCTTCTAAAGTGTTGTTTTTAACTCAGACATTACTCTCTTACCTGTACTGTCATCTTCTATTCCATGGTCACCATTCTCTAACACTGCTGGTCCAACAGCTGAAATACCTGCAATAACCACACAGAATATATCAACCTGTGGGCAGGCGTCACTCCTAACCTATATAAAGTTCATCTTAAAACTTTCCCCCAAGATGTTTTTTCCCTCAGTACTGCTCAATCCACACCCTAGATCTTCTCTCTGACTGCCACTCCCACCTCCCTTGTATCAGGGTAGGGGGAACAAGCCACACAACTCATTGAGTCAGAAGAGCCCAATTAACCACTTACCAGTAGCATCAATACTACTTAAGAGAGTGGTATATTCCAGGCACACGGTCTGTTGCTTAGTCCCATGAAAGTGACCCACAGAATGATAACCAGGTTCTTCTGCAACAACTCACACCACAACTGCAATTATCCAAATCGTCTTCGGGATGAACCTTTGACTAAAGTGGCTTCCAAAAGGCAAGACTATAGCAGGTTTCCCTTAAAGGATATTCAGTTAAGTGTGCCTTTGAAATGTTATCCATCTAACAAAGACAGGCCTTCCTTGCCAGACTACTCATTGCTATGTTGCATATGGATACTGTCATTACATCGAAGGCTGTATCATACAAAAACCCTGAGCATAATCTGTTCCAGGAAGAGAAGCTTGCATCTGATTTTCTGAAGCACGTTCAGGAGTGAGAGACCAATATACAAGAGGTCTCAATATAAATGTAACATATAACCGAGATAATAAGTGCTTTTGCTGATCTTGAGTGCCCTTTTGAGGGCGACATCCATTTTTCCAATTTCCAAGGAATATTTGAGCCCTGAGGAGACTGGCATAGGAGTCCCAGTACTTGAAATTGTTACCTCTACCCTTTTGGACAAACCACTATTATCTTAGCCTCATAATTTGTGGAGCTTCCAAAATGCTTTTGGGACAGAATCTAAGTGGCTCCATTGCTTAACCATGTCCAACTCAGCTTCATTAAAAGAAAGAGTTGGGAAGTTTAGGGTGGGTTCAGAACTGTTACCCTGTGTGACAAAGACAAGACTAGGGAGAGACATTCTTTTGTCTCCCCATCTGACATGAAACTAACATCTTACAGTTATGGACTAATCCTAGAATAATGATGGAAACTGACATTCTTGTTGCAGTTACTCAAAGCTGAAATCAATAAATATGGCTCAGGATATTTACCTAAGAAAATTTCAATTGAGACACATTACAAAGCATATGCATTCAAGATATATATATGCAAGTTTATTTATATTTGTCTATTACATGAGCACTTAGCTGGATAACTCCCACAAAAGTCAACAGGAGGCACATTGCTAAAACCCAACTCTCATCTCCTAAAATGTCAGCCTCCATCAGTATTTAACAAAACAAAACTACTTTAATTACTAAAGTGAACAAAAAGCTGTTTTCAGTAAAAATAAAATCAGTCCTGTAAGTAGGGGAGCTTAAAGGCAGTATAATGAAATGTGTTCAGCCTTCAACTTGTTTAATGATATTCACGGTTTCAAGATCAGAGTCTTTCCTGCTCCAAGATTGCTTAAAAGAATTTCCTTGGGAGTACACCTCTACCCCGATATAACGCAACCTGATATAACAGGAATTCGGATAGAACGCGGTAAAGCAGTGCTCCGGGGAGATCGGGGGCGGGGCTGTGTACTCCGGTGGATCAAAGCAAGTTTTATATAACACAGTTTCACTTATAACACAGTAAGATTTTTTGGCTCCCGAGGACAGCGTTATATCAGGGTAGAGGTGTACTAGGATTTATACCCTGCCTACACTCAAAAGGCAGTTGAGTACAGCGAGATCCAGTGGCTAGGTCAGAGGACTGGGAATCAGGAGATCTGGGTTTAACCCAAATTGGCCACTCACTCTCTGTGTGACTTTGAGAAAGTCACAAACTCCCATGTTGCTCAGTTTCCCCAACTGTAACGTAGGAAAAGTGAGGCTTAGCCATCTTTGAAAAAGAATTTGAGAACTATGGCTGAGAAGCATTATAAAAGCATTAGTATCCTTTGTACTCTAATTACTAGAAAATGCATATATTGCTCTATTACCCAAGGAGTTCTCTAGCCATCCAAATATGTTTATACAATTCAATATTGATCCCACAATCCCACCAACACAGAACTGCTTAGTGTCAATAACTATATCCACTTCTGCATACTGCTCCAGAAAGAGTGAAAAACGGCTACAATTTAATATAAAAGCCTGTCATTCTCCAAAATACACAGTGATCTTTAACAGTTGGATTCTGTTGGAATTAATGTTCTGAGCAAGGTTTCCAGCATTATTGGACATCTTCAGACATTATAAGGCCATTTAGTAAAATGACAATACTGTATCCTCCTGGCAACAAGCCCTGTGCAATAAAGGAAATATTGGAATACCTAATCTTTTCTTCCAAAAGCTGCTGCTCAACTTCTAGGAACTCATCCCCTAGTTTTCAGTTGTAAAAAGCATAGTAAAGACAAGCAACTGCAGGAATCATACAGAGCAGCAAGAATTATTTTCTTCTAGTTAATGGTAAAGAACATGCCGCTTGTAACAGAACCTCAGCCTCTCTGGTTGTTAGCTTTATGTTATACACTGGGGCACCAATTTTTATCTGCAACCAGGAAGAATAACATTTTTATTTTAAATGAAGACCAAGACTTTCCAGGGAGAAAAAGTTAAGACACTATTCATTAATGAGTGCTTTGTAAATTAAGGGTTAAAAATTAGAGTCAGACTTTCTATCTAATCCTGCAAAGGGTAGGGACTCGAGCAGCTGCACTGGACATCAATGATCGTTCTGACTCATCTGCGGCTTGCTGACAAATTAGTGTCGCTAACATAGCTATCTTTAAGTGATGTCCATGTTAAGTGGCAATAGGTTGCATAGAATGCAGCACTCAACATGATCAAAATAGGGCATATCCCTACATTCCTTTGCAACAGCTTCAAGTTACCCAAGCAGAGTCCCTTCTTTTCACCCACTCAAATTTTAGGCAAAATCTTCCTCCTCAATCCCTAACCTTGTGTCATCAATTCAGAAAATAGTAGGCCAGTTAAGTGAGTGGGACTAGAAAGCCATGATCGTTTCACTCCTCTAGTGTTCAGAACAGTAAGCATCACTGATCATCACGGAGATCACCCGCTGAAGCGGTGTCAGTTTTCTACACTTTTTGCTATTGCAGTGTTCTAAAAATAGAAAAATTAAATTGTAAAACTACAAGTGGCGGCAGAGGGACTAAGGAACAGCTGTAGTACACAAATAAAGCTTTTAACTAACATTTTAAGATGACTAGATTTCACGTTAGGCATATCCCTTTAAAAACAGCTTTACACAAAGATTCTGTATCCAGTTAATTCAGATGGGGAAGAAACCTCTGCATGTGGAGCCCAGATGCAAGTGAAGAGATATCTATGAATCAAACAGCTAGCCAAATCTGGCCAGAACTGGGAGAGTATCATCCAAAGATTACTACATAAAAGCTTTTACTGTGTAGTAAAGCATTATTTGCTGGGCAGATTGTTCATGTTTAGATGCTGATTCAAGAAGAGTTTTGCTCATTTGAGCCTCCCAAAATCAGGCATACCCTTGCCTTGCTGCACTCTCTTGAAAATTAAAAGTAGCAAGACTGACTTCCTGTAACGCTCTAGTTCTTTGAAATGGACTCTCTAGGTGAGTTATATGAAATAGAAGGGTCCTTAGTCATGGGGGTACAAATGTACTGTTATTACCAGGTTTGTTTTGGTAAAAAGGCCTTGGAGCTGAATATGTACTTCTATTTCAGCTATACAAAGGGCGGTATACAAATTCCCAATAATCTTTTTTAGGCCCAACCCCACTACCATCATAATCTAAACTATTTAAGAATCAAACACATCAATACATCCAAACTCCGTAATCTTTGTCAGAATCACAAGATACTACTTGCATCTGGCCAGTGGATCAAAGGATTGCCTTTATGCAAACAAATTTAAGAAAGCATTCACTACAACAGATAATCTCAAGCAAAATGGACAGGGCCAACATATTAAACGATCTCCACATTAATGGCTTGGCGTGGTACATATGTAAGCACAGCCACACTGTTTTGAACACATTTTAATTCACCATCACACAAGCAGTTGACTTGGGTGAGAAGGCAAGAGGGTGGAAAGAAAGACACTTTCAGATAAGCCTATTGAAGAGAGGTCCATTAGTATATTTTATTACTCTTAGACGTGCAAATTGGTTGGATATGCCAGACGATGAATAGAAACCATGACACAAAAGCACAAATGAGAATAATACAACCCAAATATGTTCATAAACAGACTTGTGCACAGTCACTTAGCTGGAATCCACGGCAGAACAGCTGACTTAAAACTAAATAGAGGCTACCTTTACTTGTGCATCTCCAGTACAGACATCCTCAATTAAAAAATAAAAATATACATGAATTGGGCCCCCCCAAAAAATTAAATTGGTTTAAAAGATCATGAGATTTAAGAAAATTATGAATTTGAGGCTTTTTATTTGCCTTCTGGTGAGTCTTTTGGATACATTTGGGTCCTGTTTTCAAGTTTTTATCTGCAACCAGGAGGACTAACTTTTTTTTTATTATTTTAAATGACAACCAAGACACTCACTCAATCACATGCCTCCAGGATCAAGGGCTTAAAGAAAATCGCTAACTATCACATGACTTTAATTAAAAAACGAGTGTAGGTGCAGTCAGGCACATGCAAATATGCATGTGAATTTTTGTCCTTGGTCATATGACAAGAGCAATAAAAGTGCCAAACATTTAGATTATACATGATCATAAGCCTTGTACCTGTGAATTTTCACAGCAAAATGGATGAAGTCAAGTTTTAATAACAGAGTACTCCCACTTAGACTCCACTGAATTGCTATGGTTTATCAAAAGCTGAACCACAAAAAGTATAATTTTTAAAAATGCATTTTCTGTAATACATTTAATTGGATCCTAAACCTCAGAGAATTAGTATCCCCAATGATTGGCTTTAACCTTCATTGTCAATACCATGAAAACTCTCATCTCAGGTCTTAACTGCTACAACCTTGCCCCCTCAATTAATTTAAAATGTTGCTGCAAAGGCAGTTTCTAGATAATACTTAGTCCTGCCATGAGAGCAGGAGACTGAACTAGATGACCTCTCAAGGGTCACTTCCAGTCCTATGATTCTATGACTCTTGGATACCTGCTCTGACCACATCAGGTGGGTAATATCAGAAGTTGGTCCAGTAAAAGTATTACCTCACTCACCATGTCTCTCTAACTACTAAGGAAACAATCACAACAGGATTAAATATAAAAGACTATTTAGGGTCTCCCACGTTGTGCTCTACTAGTGACGTTTAAAACAACTGTGTGATGCTAGCCAATATAACAACTGTGCTAGAACTTCCTTGTTTTGCTTGGTGCACTGTAGCAACGTTTATATTAACTTCTCCAAGTCGGAAATAAGCCCTTTACCTTCATTTTATAACATGCTAGAGAAACTGGAGTATCATGTCCAGATTTCTAAGACAACATTGAAGGCACTTTTTCTTCTCTCTCCTAAGAAAAAGCACATTTTTTAGCTGTGGATCTAACATCGGACCTGTGGAGTTCTACAGAATAGTCTGCAACAATCTTCACCTTTAATATGCAGCACAGAGATCACCAGCAGCAGGCCTTATGCCTGGATCAAGACTGAGCACTGCATGCTACATCTGCAGTTTCTGCAGCTTTGCTTACATAGAGGGGCAGCTAAAATTTGCATGAAGGATGGCAGATTAAGTGCTGCCCTCAACCTCCTGTCAAGTTGCCAATACACCCCCTTTAGCCAAAGTTTTGGATGCTTCTTTATTAACCGAAATATATACTATGAAAAGTACAAAGGAAAAAGGCAGGATAGGAACATTTAAAGAATCAAGGTATCACCTGCAGTACTTTCAACTGTATTTAATTTGATTGCCAAGTTCCTGACAGCAACATAAGAATTGTTGCCTGGAATACTTAAACAGATAAAAAGCTTTTCATTTCAATCCTGTGGGATACTTCATTGTCTGCAATAATGAAATGTAACAATTCTTACAAATGCTAGAGGTTTTACCAGCCATCTAGAGAAAAAAAAATAATTACGTATATATGGAGAATATTAGTAGTATGGATACAATCCGGATGTCTACATCCACTGACTGACTGATTTTTTTGTGATTCCCATTTTGAGACTAAGGAAATTCCCAGATCAATTAAATATGCAGCTTTTAGGATGCACTTAAGGAACATTTGCTGTCCTTAAAATCAGAAATGTCAGGGGTTTGATTTTTCTTTGCAAAAGCATAGTAAAAACTCACAGAAAGCCTGCAGACTTCTGCAATGAAGGGACCTATTGCTACTGTGGAGAAAGATAGAAGGAAAGGAAAGGGAAATTTTGTGGTTTGATCTCAAGCTTGCAGGCCCCAGATATGTGCTTTGTTTCCTTATGGGGGAGGGGACGTCTGCTCTGATATGCAGCAATTTGTGTCCACTAGACCATAGTCTAGTACTATCAATGCCCTCTGGTGGCCATTTGAGGGCTAGGATGATAGACAAGCTTGCGATTGGGATGGAGGAAGGGAAATGATTTTTGCACTGTAGACACACTCAAAGGAGTAAAACAGAGGATAGCTTTCTTCCCCCACTTCCGAAAGTAGCAATAGTATCGAGTTTTGAAGCAGCACGGTGTACTTGGAAACAAGCAGCTGACAGCATACCTGTCTGCAGTCGGGTAGTAAAGCCTGACATTGACTTCTCAGCTGACACCCAAAGCCTATCATTTGAAACAATTGGATTTAAATATTTTCCAAACGGGATAATAGATCCCTCACTTTAGATGAATCAGAACAATGCAGGGCTTAAAAAACTATCATCGCAGGCTATCTAGACTTCAATTCAATGTCATTTTCACTGCTACAGTCTTCAGGGTACATCACCACTGAAAGCCCTGAAGGTTTGAGAGTTCCTCCAAAAGCTTGAATTTGGGGCCAAAAGATTGAGACTAAACAGGTAGACACAGCAGACAGCTGCAAATAGCGTGACCAGATGTCCCGATTTTATAGGGACAGTCCCGATATTTGGGGCTTTTTCTTATATAGCAGCCTATTACCCCCCACCCCCGTCCTGATTTTTCACACTTGCTATCTGGTCACCCTAGCTGCAAAACGTACAGAAGGCTTTGTACACACCCAAAGCAATCCTCCAGCATTATGTAAAGACCACAACCGAGTAAGAGGATTACCTGGAATTTGCCAAATTATATCCAGCCCCTTGCTAGGTATAGTCTAAAACTTCCTAGGAATTGATATCCCAATGGGGAAAGCACCACTTGAGGGTTTTTTAAAATGAACGTTTAGTCTCACTTTGAGACAAATTCCCATCTGACTATACTTCTATTCTCATGACCCCTTCTCTTCCCTTACCCACCCCTCAGTATTCATATGGTTCACACAAGTCCATGCTGGGGCCCATCTGACTGTTTGTTAAGCTCATCTAATCTGGCTCATGGATTAAAAATAAATAAATAAATAAATAAAAAACACAACTTTAGCAGAGATGGAATAGCTGGATCCTGATGGGAAATATGACTAAACTCATTTCTGACTGAGGAAAATCAATCTCAGCAGCAAAGATTCTGCTGTCGAAACACATCCCAGCATTTTAACATGAATAAATTAACAAGTGAGAGCTGAAAAAATCTGATCCAGGAAAGTTAGTTTCCTCCCTCATGAAAGAATAAAGCAGTTTTGGAGTCATATTCTGGAGCTTTGAATGTGAAACTCTTGCTAAATGTTATGTAGCAATTTCTGTGCTCAAAAGCTTCATATTATAATCAAACATTAAACCAGAGCCTTATGCTTCTCTACAAGCTAGGCCATTTCATAGTGCCACGCAGTGTTTAAATCTGATTTATTCTACAGGATTTACTCAGTGGCAGGTAGCACATATTCAACCCTACCTTACATATTATCAGAAGCATTTTTTAAATCGAGATTTGTTGAACAGTCATAACACGTGGGTTTGGTGAGAAAGCACGGTCTTTTTCACAAGCAAATTGATCTCCCATCACCTCGTCAAGAAAAAAAAAAAAGAAAGAATGAACCATCTGAAAGCAGCACATAATGGGATCAAGAGCCAAGAATGGCTTGTAGTAAACTGACACCATTTGAGATTGCAGAGGTTGACAAACCTTAACAGCCAAGTATGTACGAAGAGACAAAACGCTAAAAAAGCTTTAGTTTATGCACCCACGGTAATCAGGCTCTCCAATTACTTTGGAGAGATCAAAACAACATCAAAATAAGGTCTCTACAATGCTTATGATTTCCATTGCCAGTTTCTCCAAGGGAATTTGAACATCCAATTCTTCACGAGATTCCATCAGAAAAACCTCTGCAAAACTAAATCTTTGACGCTAAATGTGAAAAAGTTATTTCCCACCCCCAATTTTTTCCACAATGGACAAGTCAATATCTTACAAAAATCTGTTAATTAAACCAAGAGGAGCACATGACTAATCTGAGTAATCACATGATGTTTTGCCACAGCCTTCATCCTTCCTCATCCGACTCTTCACCCTCCCCATTTATCCCCACTCATCACATCATATCTAATATTAGACTAAGCTTTTCAGAGCAGGCACATTTTTTAGTTCTCTATTGTAAAGTACCTCACACTTTCAGATAAAGTAAAATAAAATGTATGATGTGGATCAAATTCCTACGTGCAGTCCAAAGCCACACCAGACAGGGTCTTTAGGACCATCCCTCATTCTGACTGATGACCACTTTAGTCCTTTTATATACACCCCCTTTACCCACCTACATAAGTACCAAGATTAGTGTAAATCTCCCTTCTTCCACAAGGATGAGCAGGTTACCTCGTTAGAGGCAGAGAGTACTTTGCTTTTATTTACATACCACATTTCATGAGAGGTTGACAAAGTGCTTCACATAGATGAGTTTTAGCACCATTTCAGAATTGCAGAAACAGGCACAGGGAAGTTAAGGAACTAGCCCAGGGGTCGGCAACCTTTCAGAAGCGGTGGGCCGAGTCTTCATTTATTCACTCTAATTTAAGGTTTCGTGTGCCAGTAATACATTTTAAGGTTTTTAGAAGGTCTCTTTCTATAAGTCTATAATATATAACTAAACTATTGTTGTATGTAAAGTAAATAAGGTTTTTAAAAAGTTTAAGAAGCTTCATTTAAAATTAAATTAAAATGAAGCCCCCCGGACCAGGGGCCAGGACCCGAGCAGTGAGAGTGCCACTGAAAAATCAGTTTACATGCCGCCTTCGGCACACGTGCCATAGGTTGCCTACCCCTGAACTAGCCCAAAAGTATGTGCTGACTCAGTGGCCAAGTAAAGGAGCAGAATTCAAGGCTCCTGAATCCCAGTCCCTTCCTCTAACTCAGTCAGAAAAAAGTCTATTCATCCACCCATCTGGAAAAAGCAGATATTTTCCCCCCATAATCATCAGATTATGTCTGCTATTCATTTGGGCTGGCAAATTTTCAAAGTCAGTAGTGAATGATGCCAAACCTGTTTGTAAACACAGACAGTGAAGAGTGCTCCTGCAGCAATAGACTAAACTTCTCCTCCCCTCACCCAAAGGTATGCAAAGCACAATTTGAAGTGCTAGAAAGGCAGTACAGTCTAGTGGTTAGAGCACAAGACTGTCAGACAACATGGATTCTATTCCTCATTTAACCACTGACATTATGGGCAGTACTGCCAAGTGATTTAACCTCTGTGACTCAGTTTCTCCATACAGAAAGTAAGGATAATATTTCCCCCCCCCCCTTTATACATTTATGAGCTTTGGGGTGAAAATATTTAACGTATGTAGTAATGTTTAATACTCGTATAGCACCTTCCATCTGAGGAGGCCAAAGAACTTTACAAACATTAAACTCCATAATACCAGTTCCTGGGAGTTAGGAAGGTTAAGTATCCCCATTTTACAGGCTGGGAAATTAAGGCAGAGGATAAGTGATTTTTTCCAAGATCAAACACCAAGACAGAGGCAGAGTCAGGATTAGAATCCAGACCACTTCACTCCCAGTCCCAAAGTGTAATCATTAGATGTTGCTTAGTTTAAAATGGTGTACAAAAAGTTTTAAGAGGCCTAACACCATGAAACCCACTGTCTGCTTATTGTAATATTTATGTAAGGTGCAACCATTTGGTCTGATGCTTATAGACACTTACTTTCTACCTGACCACCGTCTGTGTGGGGTTTGCTTTTTGGTTCCTGGCTCCCAGCCTTTGCATCATCATCGTCCAGTAGGGGGATATAGTCTGTTTTACCCACTGTTTCTCCAACCACATCATCAAATTTCTCTGCTTCCAGGGTGGCAATGAAGTCTCGTTTCACTTCTTCCTCAATTTCTGCTGGTGGTTCTGTCAGAGCATCCGCAAGACTGAGATTGTTATCAAAGTCAGCCATGCTTTAGCACCTCTGTAACCTGAAGAATGAGAAAGATCATATTTTTAGTAAGAGATCTACTACTACTAGGAGATTGATGCTGGCAGCTGTGTTTACCTGCCTTCACGGTGTTGAAATTCCCAGATGCCCAGAAAACAAAATTAAAGACAACACAGTTCTCCTGAATCAAGTGTTTTTACTGTATGATCCACATTAAACTTCATGTAGTGTTTGCAATCAGATCATAAAACAAAAACTACTAGATGGCTAGAAACTAAGAATTAGCCTAATCTTACATTTTGTTCTCGTGTCTCCTCCAGAGCCAAGAGTTAATTCAGTATCCTCAGCAGCAGAAAACCAACTGACACAAGGCAATCTAGTTCTTGGGCAGGACTCCACCCAGCCTCCCCTATGGAGATTATGTTTTACATAATCTCTGATGTATACCTTAAATCTCAGCGTTGCTTTTCATTTCTTCCACACAGAGGTTCTGCAGCATGCTGCCGTCCTCAGCAGACCTGGCTAGTGACAGTAAACTTTCGCCTTCCCAGCATTTATGTTGGAAGGCAAAGCGCTAATAAATTAAATGCTAAAAATCTCAACGCTCCTAGTTTAATGTCTCAATAAGGTAATTGATTTTCCAATCCTTTCCCCTTATGTAGATCAGTGTTCAATGTAGCTCTCTGTGAGACTCAGCAGACAACCTATATTAATCAACCCACCCGATTACTGCAGAAGCTCTTTGTGTACACAGCAAAGATCTCTTTGTGGGGTGGATTCCTGGATTTTAAAAGAGATTAAAGAGAATGCACCAATGAGGGGCAAGGGGGAAAAAGTTGAGTTTTATTGTTCAACAGTATTTTCAAATGCTGTTTTTTCCAGACTAATTTTTAGACTGTTCTGTACTACAGAAGTATTGAAAGTCCCATTCATATGCCCTGTCCATCCAAAGAACGTCTTCAAGCATGGCCAGAAATAAAAACATATACCACAGGGGTATCTAAATGGGGACATTTCAAACCCCATAATACACTCAATTAAGTTTACTTCAACTTTTTAACCATTTACTGTTAAGTACTGAATCCAGATTAGCTTCAGATAGATTTGCTCCACATTTAGAAGCATGGATAATCTGTGCAAAAAGTTGCTGCTCTTTTAAAGATTTAGTTCTCCCTTTTAAAAAAATCCAGTAAACTATTGTTTTTTTTAAAAAAAGCATATATAAGACAAAAATGAGGAAGGGAAAAATGGAAAAGGAAAAATGAGTAAAAGTGTAACAACAAAGGTAGAGTTCAACCACCGCATTTACTCAACATATCATAAAATTTATTATAAAGTTCATATGCCTAAGCAATATAAGGTCATTATGCATTCTGTCAGACAAGACCCATTATGGCTGACTAAAATGGTACTTATACCAGTCAATATTGTAACAACTCTGTGGCCACATAGGACTTAAGAATTGTCACTATGCTGCTCACCATAGTTTTATGGCAACAGCATAACCCAGATCCTCCTGCATCAAAAGAGTATATGGCTTCTGACACACAGAAATCCTGACTCCAGCCAGTGGACTGCAGTGTTACAGATACTTCAGAATAGTCCCATGTTTTCAAGAGACTGCTATTTACCGAATTATGTTCAAGCAGGAACTGGAAAGTTTGAAGATTTTAGCCAAAATATTCACCTTTATATAACAGTACCCCTTTTCCAGCACTGGGCTGTTCAAGGAGCAGTAGTGATCTTTTAAGTGTACAAAACTTTAATAGCTATTTTTCATAAAGCTGAAAGCCTTTCAACTTTAGATTTTTGTTTTCTTTTAGCTCCCAGTCCCTTGCCTGTCACAATGGACAGTGAAAAAAATTGAGGAACAAGATTTGGTCTAGGTCCCATGTTTAAAGGCTTACGGCATTTAACTATTTGTGGTCAAGTTTTCAGAAGCATCTAATGGAACTTAAGATCCTAAGCATACTATGTCACTTATGAAAAGTTTACCGTGGTATTGGTCCCAGCCCTGATAAGTAACAAGATAGCAGACCTTAAAGTGATGTAATTTCAGCCACCACCTTGCTTTATTTCTACTTCAGCAGACACCTGAGGTTAGCTGCCACTGTCTCAGGAAAAGTTAGACCTATAAACAAAACACTTTAATCCTTTCATTTGAAAGCCGACAAGAAGCAATGGTTTTCTAACACTATAATCTTTGAGTAGCAATTTAAGGGATAGCTATTACTAAAATCATGTCACAAAACTGAAGTAACAGAAGCAAAATTATAGTCGGAAAGTAGTTATAAAGTCCAATACCCTGCAGCAGAGTTAAGGACCATAAGGAATGTTTAAAAGTATATTATGAATAAAACAGAACAAAAATCAAAATAATTACACCTCTACCCAGATATAACACGACCCAATATAACATGAATTCAGATACAATGCGGTAAAGCAGTGCTCCGGGGGGAAGAGGGGGGAGGGGGCACACTCCAGCGGATCAAAGCAAGTTCTATATAACGCGGTAAGATTTTTTGGCTCCCGAGGACAGCGTTATATCAGGGTAGAGGTGTATATTAGTCCACTCCTAGATGGAAATGGTAGAATTGTCAATAATGCAGAAAAGCCAAGTGTTTAATAAATATTTCTGTTCTGTGTTTTGGAAAAATCAGATATAGACATATCATGATGATGAAACACTTTCCTTTCTAAGAGGAGGATATTAAAGAGCAGCTGCTAAAGTTGGACATTTTTAAATCAACAGGTCCAGATAGCCTGCATTCTAGAGTTTTAGGAGAGCTGGCTGAAAAGTTTGCTGGACCATTAATGTTGGTTCTTAACTCTTGGAAAACTGGGAGAGTTCCAGAAGATGGGAAGAAATCTAATGTTGTGGCAATATTTAAAAAGAATAAAGAGGATGACTGAGGTAACTAAAGACCAGTCAGCCAGATACTGATCCCTGGCAAGATAATGGTGTGATGCTCTGTACCTTGGGGGGGACGGGGGCGGAAACACCCTACACCGCCATGTTCATCTTTATAAAATGGATTGTGTGGTATCCAATGCAAAGTTTGTCATGTTGGGTGTCTTCGGAAGGCTCATGATTCACTGAGCATGGTTGTTATAATGATGTTATAGTAATTGTTAACTAATGCTATAGGTTATAATTTCATGTATGTAGTTATGAGGCTGAAAATATATCCTTGTGGCTTAAAATAAACCCGGCAAAAACTCTCCAAGAGCAGAGAGGCAGTTCACATCTCATCAGGGCAGGTATGGGACAAACCCAGCCCAGCCTCACAGGAACAAAGGACGCTGGCCTAGGCAGCAACAAAAGAATCTGTTAGACTCTTGAGGGAGTTACCCCCCTTCCCTTGATCAGCTTGGAACTGTGATGAGGTAATGCTCACCTGACTCTGACAGGGGAGCCAAGAGGGAAGAAAGGACATGATAAAAGGGAGAGACATCTATAGACTTCATCAACAGAACATGGCAGTTTCAGAGTTCAGGTGCTGCTGCTGATCACAGGTGTGGCTGGTAAGTGCCACCTGTTACTAAAGTTGCCCACTTTCCATTATATAAGACCCTGTTTTCAGTTGCTTATAAAACTTTGCCAAATGAACCATCCGGACTGCTATTTTATGTTCTGGGTTTCTGCCTCAGGCTTTTAATTTCAGCCAAACTGGTTCAGCCATTTCTGAGAATGAAGCTAGGGAAAACTAACCATTATTACTTGTGCAGTAATGATGGTTCTTCGAGATGTGTCCCACAATGGGTGCTCCGTGACCCATCCACCTCCCCTCTACTTTGCAGCTCTTGTTAAGGACTTTGTGGTAGAGAAGGAACTGAGGGGGGTTTGCCCATGCTGCACTGGTTAGCCTGGTGTCAGAGCACGAGGGCAGGGACAGCGCATGTGCAGGCCGAATGGACACTGCTACCAAAGTTCTCCGATCAGCAGCACAGGGACGCAAATGCACCTACAGTGGAGCACCCATAGGGACACTACTTGAATAAGAAATAAATTTTACCCATGTTAAAAAGTTCTGGCAACCCTTTGATAACCTCTAGCGCCCACATGCTTTGGAGTAGGGACTTGAAATTTGGCAGAGGTAGTCTTTTGCCAACCCAGTGAACATCTGCCCAAATTTGGCCAAGTTATAAGCCTGTGAAAAAAGTGGCAGTTCACACATGATCAGTTGAAACTTTGATGTTAGCAGCTAACATTTCAGAAGATTCTGTCCTCCATGAGCATGCTCAATCCTCTCACAGCTCCTAGTGCTGACCAGATGGCAGATGTGCCATCCCCACAGAGCAGGCTCTTCAGCCCAAGGCTTCAGGGTCAAAGCCAGTCTTTCCCTGTAATGGCTGCTCCCAGCAGGTCCAAGCCAGGATGGGGCTGGGCACTGGAACTGAGAACAGGGAGCCTGTTTCTCCTGTGCTCTCAGTGACCCCTCTTCTGCTATTCAGGCAATGTGGAAGAACCACCACCTGATCTGAATGCAGGAGGTCAGGAATAGATTGGGACACAAGGTCTGGAGGGGGGTTGAGAAAGGAGACTTTGGTCAATTTGGAACTGCGATGAGGTAAGGCTCACCTGACTCTGAAGTGTGGGGGGGGGGGGGAAGGAGAAGGGGAGGAGGGCAAAGCCAAGAGGGAAGAAAGGATATGATAAAAGGGGGAGACATTTGCCATGCTCTCTCTCTCTCCACGTCCAGCTACAGACACCACACCAAGTGACTAAAGCACTGATCAAAGTGGAGAGCCTGCCTGAAGAGCAACCAGCCAGCCTGTGGTGAGAAGCATCTAAGTTTGTAAGGGCACTGAAAGTGTTACGATCAGCTTAGAATGCGTTTTGCTTTTATTTCATTTGACCAAATCTGACTTATGTTTTGACTTATAATCACTTAAAATCTATCTTTATAGTTAATAAATTTGTTTATTCTACCTGAAACAGTATGTTTGGTTTGAAGTGTGTCAGAGGCTCCCCTTAGGATAACAAGCCTGATACCTATCAATTTCTTTGTTAAATTGACAAACTCATATAAGCTTGCAGTGTCCAGCAGGCATAACTGGGCACTATAAGATGGAGGTTCCTAGGGTTGTGTCTGGAACCGGAGATATTGGCTAGTGTAATTCGGTTGCACAACCCAAGGATCAGCTTACATGCCAGAGGCTGTGCGTGAACAGCCCAGGAGTAGGGGTTCTCACAGCAGAGCAGGGTAAGGCTGGCTCAGAGTCAAGGATTGGAGTGACCTAGCAGATCACTGGTCCAGATAACATCAGAGGGGAACGTCACAAATGGACTGGCTGATATGGGACTTGATTATTAAAAAATTAAAGGAGGGGTACTGTCATTAATGCAAATCAGCATGGGTTTATGGAAATCCTGTCAAATTAACTTGATATCTTCTTTTCAATGAGATTACAAGTTTAGTTGATAAAAATAATAATAATGATGGAATATATTTAGACTTCTGTAGTCATTTGCCTTGGTACCACACATTTTGATTAAGAAACTAGAATGATACAAAATCAACATGGAACTCTCATTAAATGGATTAAAAACTGACTAAGTTACAGGTCTCAAAACGTAACTGTCAACAGGGAATTATTTTCCAGCAGGTATGTTTCCAGTGGGTCCTGTGGAGATTGGTTCTTGGCCCTATTTAACATTTTTATCAATGACCTGGAAGAAAACAAAACCACCACTGAAAGTTTGCGGATGACACAAACTGTGGGAGTGGTAAATAATAAAGAGGCCAGGTTACTGTCGGAGTGATCTGGATCATTTGATAAACTAGGCGCAAGGCAACAATCTATATTTTAATATGGCCAAATGTAAATGTATACATCTGGGAACAAAGAATGTAGGCCACATTTACAGGATGGGGGACTCTATCCTGGGAAGCAATGACTCTGAAAAAATTTTAAGGGTCATGGTGGATAGTAAGTTGAACATGAGCTCCCAGTACAATGGTGTGGGCCAAAAAAAGGCTAATGAGACCCTTGGGTGCATAAATAGGGTAATGTCAAGGAGGAGTAGAGAGGTTATATTATCTCTGTATTTAGCACTGGCATGACCATTATTGGAACACTGCATCTAGTTCTAGTAACCATAGTTCAAGAAGGATGCTAATAAATTGGAGAGGGTTCAGAGAAGAGTCACAAGAATGATTAAAGGATTAGAAAACATGCTTTGTGGTGGTAGACTTATAAAACCATAAGGTCAGAAGGGACCGCAAGGGTCATCTAGTCTAACCCACTGCCAAGATGCAGAATTTGTTGCGTCTAACCATGCAAGACAGATGGCTACCCAGCCTGCCTTTGAAAACCTCTGGTGAAGGAGTTTCCACAACCTCCCTAGGCAGCCTGTTCCATTGTCCTACTGTACTTACAGTTAGGAAGTTCTTCCCAAAATTTAATCTAAATCTGCTACCCTGTAGTTTGAACCCACTGCCTCTTATCCTGCTCTCTGTGGCCAGACAGATCAGCTTTTCTCCATCTTTTTTATGGCAGCCTTTCAAGTATTTGAAGACTGCTATCATGTCCCCCCTTAATCTCCTCTTTTCCAAACGAAACATACCGAGTCCCTTCAGCCTTTCTTCTTTCCATCCCTTTGATCATCTTTGTCGCTCACCTCTGGATCCTTTTCAATTTCTCTATAGCCTTTCCATACATTGGTGACCAAAACTGGACACAGTACTCCAGCTGAGGCCTAACCAGCGCCGAGTAGAGTGGTCCAATCACCTCCCGTGCCTTGCATGTTATGCCTCTTATTGCAACCTAAAATTGCATTTGCTTCTTTTGCAACAGCATCAAATTGTTGACTCATGTTGAGGTTGTGATCTACCACAACTCCCAGATCCTTCTCAGCAGTGCTGCTGCCAAGCCAGTTATCCCCCATTCTGTATTTGTGCACTTGGTTTTTCTTCCCTAAATGTAGCATCTTACATTTGTCTTTGTTGAATTTCATTTTGTTGTCTATAGTCCAGTTCTCCAATTTATCAAGATCAATTTGAACTTGAGCTCTATCCTTCAAAATGTTGGCAACCCCCGCCACCCAGCTGTGTCTCATCTGCAAATTTGATCAGTATGGTCTCTATTCCTACATCCAGATCATTAATAAAGATGTTAAACAACACCGGACCAAGAACAGGTCCCTGTGGAACCCCACTTGAGTCCTCCTTCCAAACTGACATCATTCAATTAATAGCTATTCTTTGTTTGCCGTTGTTTGTGTAATACCAATTACGTATCCACTTAATAGTATTTCCGCTGAGCCCGCATTTCTCCAGCTTACTTATCAGAATGTTATGTGGGGCTGTGTCAAAAGCCTTGCTAAAGTCCACATATATTATGTCCACAGCATTCCCCCTATCCACCAAACCAGTTACCCTGTCAAAGAGGAAAATCAAGTTGGTTTGGCATAATTTGTTCTTAGTAAATCCATGCTGGCTGCTGAGGATTACCCCTTCATCCTCCAGGTATTCGCAAATTGAATGTTTTAGACATTGCTCTAGTTACTAGAGTCTAGTAGGTTCCCAGGTATCAAGGTCAGGCTGACTGGTCTATAGTTCCCCAGCTTCTCCTTTTTCCCCTTTTTAAAGACGGACAATATGTTAACCCTTCTCCAGTCTTCCAGCACCTCTCCTGTCATCCATGAATGGCTCCAAGATTCTTCAGTTAATTCCTTCAGCACCCTGGGGTGGATAGCATCAGGCCCTGCTGACTTGAATTCATTCAAATTAGTCAAAGGATCTCTGAGGTGTTCTTATCCTGATCTGCATCTCTTCCCCTTTATTGTCTATGGTAATTTTACCAGTCATCCAGTCACATATCTTTTGTGACAAGACTGAAACAAAGTAGGCATTGAGCAGTTCTGCCTTCCTATCACCTTCCATTACCAGCTTACCTTCCTTCATTGAGCAGCGGACCCTCACTGTCCCTGATCTTTCTTTTTTGGTAGACAGAAGGAGTTCAATCTATTTAAAGAGAAGATTAAGGGTTCAGAGTCTATAAGTAGCTATATGGGGAACAAAAATTTGATAATGGGCTCTTCAATCTAGCAAACCAAAATACAACGGTTGGAAGCTGACGCTAGAAAAATTCAGACTAGAAATAAGGCGCATTTTAACAGTGAGAGTAATTAAGCACTGGAACAATATACCAAGGGCTGTGGCAGATTCTTCATCACTGGCAATTTTTAAATCATGATTGGATGTTTTCCTAACATATAGGCTCTAGTTCAAACAGCAATTATTTCATGGAAGTTCTATGGTTTGTGTTATGCAGGTGGTCAGATTAGATGTTTTCAACGTATGGTCTGCGGACCCATGGGGGTCCACAGACCATGTCTAAGATTTCCAAAAGGGTCCACACCTCCATTTGAAACTTTTTAGGGGTCCACAAATGAAAAAAAGGTGAAACTCACTGGATTAGATGATCACAGAGGTCCGTTCTGACCTTACAATCTATGAATGACAGAATTGGAGCTAGAAATGCACTCTATTTACAGATGGAAACCTGACTCCTGGCATTTGTTTGTAACCATGACCGTTCACAAAGTATACCTCATAGGAGTCACAGACTGTTCATTCCAGTAATACTATCTTCTATTCCAGGTCAATGCCAATGCAACAAGTCCCAAGACTCGTAATTTCATTTTGTGAATAACCATCAATTTGAACAATTATTTATAGACAAGTCCCAAAAAGGGCTCAGCCCCCCGTTTTTACAAACTTCCATGTGTTCATGACCACACAGTCCTCTGAGTACACATTGCAATCAACTGTTTATCACAATACTAAAATATTTCCACCAGCTTGCAGTTTTCATTCAGCCAGTGAAGACATCGGCATCCTTTTTATTATTTGTATTAGTCTCAAAGTCTTGAGTTATTTGTTAGCAGAGCTTCCTCTCAACAGCAGAGTTTAGAACTGCCCAGAATAGTAAATCATGGCCATCCTCCTACTCAGATGGAAACTATTACTGACTTGAAATATAGGCCCTACTAACATTCATCTGCCCTTGGATAATAAAGGCTGAGTAAGCATCTAAAGCCAACTCCAGATGGCCTGCAAACCAATGTGTCCCCATATCTCTTGGACTGTAAGAAGAGCCTTGGTTTATGTCCAATCCAAACATTTCAGAAACAGTTAAGCAGCCATTGTTCCGTGGAAATATTTTCTGTTGCTTTCCTTCAAAGCCTGCCTAGTCACACACTCTCCAGGATGATAACTATTTACACTACTGAGCCACCACAACAGAACAGCATCTAATCAGAGGCAGAAGCTGCAGCATAGGTGGTGCTTAGAGAAGAAACTGTTTATAATGTTTAGGGCATCATCTGGGATGGTCCCATCTAGACTAAGTTCTAGCGATATTGCATCAAAAAAGATTGCATGATCCTCATTTGCAAAAGAATGGATGGATTGGGTCAACCTAATCTCCATTAAATAGGATGGAAGATTTAGCACATTCAAACCTATACAGCAAGTGAGGCATTACAGAAACTGACTTTCTGTACACTTATGGGAAGTAAATATCCTGATGTTTAATTTCATAAGTTATGTGGTAGTTATGCAACATCAGCACAACTAACTGGAAGACTTAAGTCATGTTATTGGAACTTAATATAAAATTTATCTCTAATGGAGTCTCTGAAGGCATAGCAAACTGGCAGACTGATGTGCCAGCACAAAACTATCCTGTGCCAATGGGCAAACCTCAAGTGGTTCTGAGGATCTCAGCCTACTTCCCAGCCAAGAAAGAATCTTGAAATTCACTTCAGAGGTTTACTTCCTCAGTTGACTCAGGAGATGGCTTCAGAGTGACAGGTGACACCATCCCCCTTGCCCTAGGAGCACAGCAGTAGCAGAAACAGCACTCATTCCTGCTCAGCCTTTCTCCCACTGAAGGCAGCATTCCTCAAAAGGTACAAAGCAGGTTAGCACAACAACTAAAAACTACAGAAGACCTACATGTATAGGTGTTATTTACACCTTTGTAAGTGCCCCTCATACCAGCTAACTCTGTCTCATGCAGGGAGAAATGGACTGCAGCATCTGTGAGTATCATTTTCAGTTTTCTAGGAGACTCCATCCCATCCTGACAGATGATGACCTAGCCTCAGTTATTCACGCTTTTGTCACTTCTGGGAAGGACTACAGCAATGTGATATACCTGGGCATGAAGCCTTCAAACACTTCGGAAACTTCAACTAGTACAGAACACTGCAGCGCATCTCCTCAGCCACCCAGGCTACCGTGACCACATCAAATCTGTCTTCCACTCTGTACACTTGTTTCCCACAAAATTTCTAATCAAGGTCTCAGTCTTTACCTTCAAGGCACTTCATGGCCTGGCCCAGGATAGCTAAAAGATTGCCTAAAGCTCCAGGATGAAGAAACTGGTCGACAGTTATACTCTGCCACAATGAACTCTTTATAATAAGGGTATATCTCATCTGTAGTACAGGAGACAGCGCTTTCTCAAGCCTGACTGAGACTGTGGAATTAACACCCCCCCTCCCCCTCCCCAGGAACTAAAGACCATCACAAACCTTAACACCTTCTGCTCCAAGTGCATGGCATATTTCTTTGATTTTGCCTTCTCACAAAGACATAGCAACATACATTTAAAAAAAAAAAACATAAAACCCTACCAAAACATGACATTTTACTGCACACACTTCTCTTCTGGGGGAGAGGATGAGAGTACAAACAACATGTGACTGATGTGTAGTCACATTGACTATCACACTACTGGAAGGCACTCAGATTTAAAAAATTTTATTAAGATGTTTAAAAAAAGTGAATAGTACAGAGATTAAGCATAGAAGTTTCTGGTTATCAGGGAATAATGTACAGATTATCGAGGGTGCGAAGTTCGGTTTAAGATCAGGTCTCGTAAGGAATACAGAATCTGCAATATCCCCGATTGGGGGTAAAAGGTTGATGGGTCAAAGTACAGACATTGAGATATGAGGGTATGATGTTCATATAATGGCTATGTTCAGGTGTGGAGTATAATGAGTGGATATGATGATGAGGATGGACTGATAGATTCTTATACCACACTCATCAATGTAGAATAGAAAATAGAATATACTGTTCTGCACGCTGCACATTCCCTCTGTCTGTCTAACTGCTTGCCAGCCTGTGAGCTTTTCACTGATTCACCCTTGGCAGCCTCTCCCTGCTCAACCCCCTAGGATCTTTGGGGTTTTACATCTCCTTTGATCCCAGACTAGGCCTTGGGAAAAGTAAACCATTCTAGCCTAGATGGACTGAGATAGTTTATCCCCCACTGATGACACAGGCGTTATCTTAGCTGCTTGAAGGTGTGTACCTGGGGCTCTTATCTTCGCCATAGTTTCATTTCCTGTGGGTTTTCCCATTTACAGTTCCTTTAACACAACTCGATAGCAAGTAACCCCTCATAATCAAACAGAGGCTTGCACCATGTTTCATTAAAAATAAATAAATAAATTTATATTTATATTTCAGTTCATCACACCCCAACTCATTTTATTTTGCAACTCACCGAGCTAGAGGAGCAGAGCAGCTGAAGGAAGACTGTCAGTAGAATTGATTCTTGTGTACCATTCCTCTCCAAACTCTCTGTATGCGGAGAGTATTTAAATTATAATATCATAGTCAGAGATCAAGACTCAATCCCCTTCCCCATCCACAAACAAGAAGATGAAGAGACAGGTGGAGACAGAGCAAGGGCTTTCAGAAGGCATTTTTATGGGCACTATATAGTAGGCAGACTATTTACATCTTATGTTGAATACATATGTTTTCTGTGCACAGAAACTTGCCTCCTACAGATTTTGGCAAAGGAGATATTCTTCTTAGGGAAACAGACTATATATTACAAACACCACCCTCTGTCAGCCATGTAATGCAGACAGCAGACTGCTTGCTGAAGTCTGATCCTTGTAGGAATCCACACTGTCTCCAGCTAGGACAGACACTGGAAGCGAGCTTTTCACAACCATCCAGATCACTGCTTTGAAATACAGCAACTTTAGAAAGGATTCACTGTTCTTATGATTTGTAGCAAATGAACTTTACCCCTAGACTAGAACGGGAGAAGATCTGACGTGAGAAGCTAGGGATGGTACTCGGATTTGCTAGCATTTATACTCCCCAGACCCCCGAGCATGAACTCTATTTTACTCTCTCCTGCCATCAAGGGATTCAATTAAGAAGCTCTTCCTAAGGTCAAACATTTCTTTCGTTAATCTTCTTTGGGCATGTCTACATTCCAGATTTCCCCCAATGTGAATTATTTAGGCATAAAGCTGCTGCAGTCAGTATATCACTTGTCTGTATGCTTACTTGGCTCCTTGCATCGCCACTGCATATACTCACCAGAAATGCTTGTTTTGATGCACAGTGCAGTGCACTATGGGTAGGTAATTCCAGTCTGTAGCTTGCCACCATTCAGTACACTGTCTTTTGGGAAGTTTGCATAATGGGACAGAAATGAGTCATGCAGGGATGACTGGGACTGCAGAGTTAAGTTCCCATCATACTACTTTCTCAATCCCATAATGCCATCTTTACCCTATAATTTTTACTCCTATTTTGAAAATCCCACAAACCCATGAGGGACTTGTCACTGTTCATCATTTCTGACAGAAGCATGGAGCCTGCACACCTCTGCACTATTGTCATGAGCATTGCAAGCACGGTTCACATGATCCTCCAGTATTTGCAGAGCCACAGGGAATGTGATGATTTCCTGGAGGGCAGATTGCTGTGGGCCACAGTGAGAACTAATTCAAGGCTGTTGGTGGCGTTCACAGAGCAGCTGTTGGGCCCGAGAAACAAGCACTGACTGGTGGTTTCACAGCATAATGCAGGATTGGGAAGACTAGCAGTGGCTGCAGAACTTTCAGATGCGCAAGGCCACATTCCTGGATCTGTGTGCTGAGCTCACTCCTCCAGCACAGGGACACCAGAATAAGAGCCACACTGATAGCAGAGAAGTGAGTGGCGATCACACTGTGGAAACTTGCAATGCTGGATTGCTACCAGTCAATGAGAAATCATTTAGTTGGAGTTGTAAAATTGATTGTGGGGGCCATTGTCATGCAAGTGTTCCAGGCCATTAGCGGTCTCCTTACACAAAGGACTGTGACTCTCGACAATGTGCAGGACCATAGTGGGTGGATTTTCAGAAATGGGGTTCCTGAGCGGTGGAGAGATAGACGGCACACACATCCCTATTTTGGCACCAGACCACTTTGCTACCAAGTACATCAACAGAAAGGCTACTTTCCTACGATGATGCTTGTGGATCACCGGGGTTGCTTAACCGACATCAGTGTTGGATGGTAAAGGAAGGTGAATGACACTCATCTTTAACATAGGACAGTACAGAAAGCTACAAGTAGGGACTTTATTTCCCAATCAGTAGATTACTGATGTTGAAATGCCAGTAGTAATCCTGGGGGATCCAGTCTACCCCTTACTCCTCTAGCTCATGAAGCCATACACCAGCCACTTGATAGCACCAAAGAAGGATTCAACTACCAGATCAACAGGTGCAGAATGACAGTTGAATGTGCCTTTGGTAGATTGAAGGGGCGCTGACATTGTTTACTCACAAGACTGCATCTCAGGGAGAAAAATATCTCAATGCTTGTAGCTGCCTGATGTGTCCTGCATAATATCTGGGAAGCTAAAGGGGAAAGTCGGACGTCAGATTGGAAGACAGAGGTGGAGCAGCTGTCTGCTGAGTTTGAACAGCCAGACACAAAAGAGCTCAACACAGAGCTATACGGCTCAGAGGCTTTGAAAGAGCACTTTAACAGTGAGCCACAGTAATGCATAGTGGTGTACCGTACTCCACCAGGCCCTGCAGTTTTGGGGCCTGTTAGGAATTGTCTATTGCGTAGTACACATCTATGAATATTACACTGACAATGAACTTAATTTTCTGGCGCTTGCTGTATATTTATGACCACACTTTCTCCCCACTGATCCTATGAGTCATGTCATACTGTACAATAACAACTAAGTGGTGTTTTCACTACTGCCAGGCGTTCTGCAGCATATGTTGGGAACGAATGAAGATTATTTTCCAAATAGTAGTTTTATTGAGTAACCAAAAATTCAAAAAAAATTCTGTGCATGTTAAAAGCAAATACATTATTAGCTTAATAAATTTATGGAACAGAGCTTAGAGTAGGGGAAGAAATATTCATGTCCACGCTAGCTACACATACAGCAACCATGGTTCTCAGAGGTCAGTATATCTGTGGTTGTCCTTAATGTCCCCCTGATACCACATGAAATGTGATTGTAGGGAGCTGCTATACTGGAGTTTTCCATGGACTGCAAAGGGAGGCGAGACTGGGATTTTTGAACCTGTAGGTCCACAACAGTCTGCAGCATCTGGATTTGCTGCCGGAGAAGCCCGATTACATCCTGATGCATCTCTCTCTCTCTCTCCTTTTCTTGCTGGGACCCCTCAGCCTGTCTCCTGTCTGTTCTCTCTCTCTCTCTCTCTCTCTCTCTCTCAAGGCTACTTGCAAAATTCATCTTCCAGCCCGTGTTCACAGTCTGATGTAGCACTGGCTTGCAGGAGCTCACTGAACATATCTCGAGACCTCTTCTTTCTTCTCCTTCCCTGGCTCAAGGTTTCTGTGGTATGGAGGGGGAACTTCTCAAGGCCACTGCGGCAGCTGCTACAGATAAAACACAGAGGTACCATTGTCAGTATACTCACAACAGAATGTGAAAGTCAAAATTAAGAACTCTCCCCTTCCCTTACTTCCCCTAAAGTGTTAAACAAGACATGTTTACTAACACTTCTGCTTCGGAGTGTGGCCCACCAGGGTTGAGGGAAATACTCAGCTGCATGACACTATGAGTACAGAGCAACGGCACTGAATCCTGGCACCATTTTCCACAGACAGTGGCGATTGCAGCAGATCTCTCACTCCTGAGTAACAAAGGCACAGAGCACAGCTGCTGCTGGCATCCCTAAGCCACCTGGGCCCATATGCTGTTAGCCATAATGCCTGCAAAAGTTATCTTCAACTGGCATGAGATATAGCTGCTGATATAGCTCATCTTAATTAATTAGCCTCTTACAGTTGATATGGCACCTTCCACCTTTTCATGTTCTGTATGTATATATATCTCCTTACTATAGGTTCCATTCTATGCATC
This sequence comes from Trachemys scripta elegans, assembly GCF_013100865.1. Classification (NCBI taxonomy): domain Eukaryota; kingdom Metazoa; phylum Chordata; order Testudines; family Emydidae; genus Trachemys; species Trachemys scripta. The sequence continues at coordinate 1,662,293 of NC_048299.1, read as the reverse complement.
CGAAGAAGTGGGCTGTAGGCCACGAACGCTTATGCTCAAATAAATTTGTTCGTCTCTAAGGTGCCACAAGTACTCCTGTTCTTTTCGCATGAGATAGTGTCCTACCGCGGGAGGAAGAAATACGGCTGCCATCCCTAGAAACCTTCAGGAGAGTACTTCCATGGCATTTTCATCAAGATCTCTCAGGAGGATTCAAGGGACATCCCTATGCACAAACTTCTCCATGTACCCCCTCTCCCCCATCTAACTCTAAAGGAGAATGAAAAGCAGATACTCTACTTCTCTTTGTTGTATCGCTACCTCTTCTAGTACAAGTAAATTAATGAAAAGTCAATAGCTGTATCACGCTAAGTTGGGGACATCATCACTTTAAGAGCAAATAAATTGACACTTACCCAATATTCCTTCACCTCCATCAGACTTGCCTTTGGTCAACTGCAAGGACTGACTGGACTGTGATGAAGTCTCAAACAGGTCCTGGCTGATGGCAGAGTTGGATCCCCCAGTTACATGTCTCATCCTCCTCTTCCACATCCTCGCTGTGACTCAAGCTCCTTGGAGATATCCGCGATGGTGTGCAGGGTGGTGGTCTCTGCCAAGTATGGCATGCAGCTCTTTGCAAAAAAGGCAGGTCTACAGCTTGGCACCAGATCAACTGTTGGCCTCCCTAGCTTTTGATATGCCTGCCTCAGTTCCTATGATTTCATGCAGCATTGCTGCTTACCCGTCTTACCCCTTCTCCTGCATCCTCATGTAATCTGCTCATAGATGTCCACGTTTCTACAGCTGGTCCGTAGCGGTGCTTGCACAGCCTCTTCTCCCCACAGGCCCAGAAGTTCCAATATCTTCTGCATATGCAAGACCAGAGTGTGTTTCGAGCATTTAGCTAGCACGCTCAGCTGGCCAGTTGCACATAACAGTGGAGGGATGCCAGGTATGCATGCAAAGATGGACAATCTGGAAAAGGCCTGGGGGGTGGAGGAGTGCGGCTTCTGGTCTCACTGACCCCTGTGCAGGAGAGTTCCCAACTGTGACCAGAGCAATCAGTGTCAGGCATTCTGGGACAGCTGCTGGAGGACTGGTAGGGTCAACGTAGGTAACACAGTCTGCATTTGCGCTGCATCAACCTCAGTACCTTGACAAGGGCTAAACAGTGTTACTAAGTTGGCATAATGGAGAGCTTACATCAGTGGGAGGCAAAATTTAAGGATAGACACGTGCACACTCAGATCGACACAAGACTGTTTATGTCAGCCTAACTTTGTAGCATAGTCCAGGCCTTTTAAGTCGCTGCAGTTCCTGTCCTTTACTCTAGGCTCAGTTTTGACACACTGATGTGATACAACCATTTGTTTTCTTTCAGCGACCCATACTCACACAGAGTGAAACCTGTGGTTGTAAGAATAGAAACAGCTCTGCCATAGTTCCCATTTCTCCTGTCATAAGTCAGCTTTTCTTAGAAATGGGCCACAGCAGGAGAAGTTACCATTGCCTGCTGAAGTATAAGCAAACAGTAAGTCATCCCTCTTTCTCTGCAGCACTCTAAAACCATATCAGTTTTCCCTGAAAAGTGCCTCCAGTTTTGTTTTGGTTTTTTTTTAAAGGAAAGGAGTTAAGATATTGAGTACCATTTACACTCCATGCACAGGCAATCCCTATTTATTTATTTCTAGAAAGTATATTAAATATACTACTTACAGCCTACAATGGTGGGCTTGTCATAGAATCATAGAATATCAGAGTTGGAAGGGACCTCAAGAGGTCATCTAGTCCAACCCCCTGCTCAAAGCAGGACCAATTCCCAGCTAAATCATCCCAGCCAGGGCTTTGTCAAGCCGGGCCTTAAAAACCTCCAAGGAAGGAGACTCCACCACCTCCCTAGGTAACGCATTCCAGTGTTTCACCACCCTCCTAGTGAAATAGTTTTTCCTGATATCCAACCTGGACCTCCCCACTGCAACTTGAGACCATTGCTCCTTGTTCTGTCGTCTGCCACCACTGAGAACAGCCGAGCTCCATCCTCTTTGGAACCCCCCTTCAGGTAGTTGAAGGCTGCTATCAAATCCCCCCTCATTCTTCTCTTCTGGAGACTAAACAATCCCAGTTCCCTCAGCCTCTCCTCATAAGTCATGTGCTCCAGACCCCTAATCATTTTTGTTGCCCTCCGCTGGACTCTTTCCAATTTTTCCACATCCTTCTTGTAGTGTGGGGACCAAAACTGGACACAGTATTCCAGATGAGGCCTCACCAATGTCGAATAAAGGGGAACGATCACGTTCCTCGATCTGCTGGCAATGCCCCTACTTATACAGCCCAAAATGCCGTTAGCCTTCTTGGCAACAAGAGCACACTGTTGACTCATATCCAGCTTCTCGTCCACTGTGACCCCTAGGTCCTTTTCAGCAGAACTGCTACCTAGCCATTCGGTCCCTAGTCTGTAGCAGTGCATGGGATTCTTCCGTCCTAAGTGCAGGACTCTGCACTTGTCCTTGTTGAACCTCATCAGGTTTTTTTCGGCCCAATCCTCTAATTTGTCTAGGTCCCTCTGTATCCGATCCCTACCCTCTAGTGTATCTATCACGCCTCCTAGTTTAGTGTCATCTGCAAACTTGCTGAGAGTGCAGTCCACACCATCCTCCAGATCATTAATAAAGATATTAAACAAAACCGGCCCCAGGTTTGTCCTATATTACAGACTTATAGTAAGGAATACAGGAATTTGTTTCCCAAAATGCAGGACTCCTTGCGGTTAAGACCCTTAACAAGACAGTTTCAGCTTAGCAGCTGTTAGCACGCATGTATAATTTTGTATAAACACTCATGTTCACAGAAAAGCCCTTCAAAAGGGGTCAATTGAAGTATATTACTCTAGTCCTACTAACTTTGACAGCATCCTTAAAAACACGAGGCCATTTCATCTGAACACACGTTTTGGCATCTAACAACATAAAAGATTTTGTTTGCATCAGTAATAATATTGAATTACTAGATAATTAGATACTGCACAAAGCACACTGAATTGGCTTAAAGCAGAAAAATCTGACATACGAGGCATAATACTTCACTGCTGACTTCAAATGGACATTTAGGGCATTCAGCACCAAGCAGGACCCAGCTCTAAGTCAGAAGTCAGGTCACACAGGATCAGGCCTTCCATGATCACAGCTGAGGACTTGAGTCACCTTCAGCCAATACAGGAACATCCTTGTCACTTAGGTTGTATAAATACCAATAGAGAAGATGCATAACAGACTCCTCTCTCTCATATCCAGAAATCTCTTCCTGAAGCAGTTTGGGTTCTTTACCCAAACTCCCACAACCAAACCAAAGGTCTGCCCACAAGGTCTTGTGCAGTGAGTTTGTGTGCTGTCTCTCTCTGAGATCCTTAGAAAAACTAAACCAGTATTCATATTGCCAATAAAAAGATTTAATTTTAATCATGATAAATCAAGGTGGTTTAAATCTGTTCAGTTTACCCAGGAAGTGGGAAACAACTTCAGCATGTTTCTTTCACATCAGCTACTAGTGCGATCCTACAAATTTTAAGAAAGTCAGCACTGAGAGAACAACCACTGCTATAAGAAAAGCTAAAACTTGCATGATTTGGATGAAAGATCCACCCACTTCCAGCTATGAGTTGTCATGTTGCGGATACTTTACATTCTTAAAAGAAACAAGGGTGCAGCATGCAAAGGAATCCTAATGCTCCCTCAGTGCAGGAAACTGGAGAACCTGCAGAAGCATGTGGCAATGCAGATGCTTAGTCCAACTCCATAATATCCTCATTTTTACAAAACCACAGGAAGTAATATGCAACTCTCACACTATACGTGCTGTATGCATTATACCACGTGGCAGCACTGCATAAGACACATACAGAGAGCTCTCTGTACAGTGGCCCATCTGATCTGATGAATGAGCATCCATAAACCAAGAATAGTAATCCAAAAGGTGAGAAAGCCAGGAATCCCCTAGATTGATTTTTTTTTTAAAGGAACTAAATATGATAGAACACCACTTTCAACACTAGTAGCATGCAGTAATAAGATTGCCTTAGTGCAAATCTCAGTTCACTTCTACCTCTAATTAATGCCACACATCAGATTTTAAATCTAATGTTGTAGCTTCTCATTTTATAAATGTTTTCATTTAATGAAGTTGTAATTTATCTCGTCAAGGGACTTTCAAAGCAAAAAGAATACAGCTGGAACCACTATTGCTTCCTCATAGCATTACTGCTCAGAACCATTTCCTCCTTACAGATGTCTGATCAGTAGATCCCTACGCAGATACAAAATTTGGATCCGCAGCCAATCTGCAAACATTGTCCATGGTTATCCACAGATTTGAATCTGACTCAAGATTACTAAGGATGCACTGATGTTACCATCTCTTTTGAGAAGTGACTTTGCAGGGTTCCATGTTTGTATCTCAGTGGCTTTCAGATCAAATGTGCTCCGTTTGCAGTGGGGAAAAAAATCTTTTTGCTTGTAAGCTAAAAATTCCATGGGCCAAATTAAACCTTATTGTATTCGGATTATGCTTTCAGTGACACCAGTGTAATCCCATTGCTGTCAAAGCATTTGCACAAGTGTAAATTATTAAATTTACTAAATGTTTACAAACCCAAACAACTGTTGATTCATAATAGAATCTAGTTCCTCCTTCATTATCTATGTTGGTTAAACAGGGCAAACAGGGTAAAAAAAAAGTGTAAATTTATTTTTGCCATTGAAGTCAGCCAATCTGACTTGAGAGAAGCAGCAGATCTGATGAGTAAGAAGATATGAACAGAACCACCACACTCTAAAAGCCACAAACTAAGCTTAAAATTCTTACTCAGCCACAGATAAGTGGGAGTATGGACCAGGTGAGAAGGGAGATTGGATAGAAAGTGGCTAGAGAGCAGAGCAGCACAGGAACCCACTGGATCTTTAAGAAAAGAAAAGGGGGTCAGCCAGCCAAGGAGCCCAAGTGTTGCTACAGCTTTTTCAGAAGAAGGCAGGAAAAACTGAGGAATCCAGGTGCTGCTACTCGTGTCTTAGAATGCTATAGGGAGCAAAGTGGCAGGAGCCACTGTTTTTGTCAGCATAGAAGGAGAAGTTGGAAATGGGTCACAGGGAATGGATCACTTGATGATGACCTGTTCTGTTCATTATCTCTGGGGCACCTGGCATTGGCCACTGTCAGAAGACAGGATACTGGGCTAGATGGACCTTTGGTCTGACCCAGTATGGCCATTCTTATATTCTTATGCATTCAAGAAAAACTGTCAGTGGAAGATGGAAACCACCACTCCGAGGCCAATAGGTCTAGATAGGAAAAACCATCTGAGAAAAATGAGATCTGGCTGAACAACACTCAATATTTTTGTAATTAATTATATTAAATACACCACATGCCTTCAAATTTAATTTGAAGCAATAAAAATAAATTCCAGTCATTTCAATGTAGTAGGTCCCTTGCAGAAGGTGGGAAGCAGGATCCATCTTTTAAGTGCGGACATCTAAAACAAAGGAGATTATATATCTCCTCCACCTGACCCTGGACATGGGAGAAGACTTCTGTCAAAAGAAAGGAAATAGCATTGGCTAAGACTGGATAACCAACATGCAGAATTTGGTGATGGCCATCTAGCAGATCTCAATACTGGAGACTTGACACACTGTCCTGAGACAAGTATCAGAGGGGTAGCCGTGTTAGTCTGAATCTGTAAAAAGCAACAGAGGGTCCTGTGGCACCTTTGAGACTAACAGAAGTACTGGGAGCATAAGCTTTCGTGGGTAAGAACCTCACTTCAGATGCAAGAAGTGAGGTTCTTACCCATGAAAGCTTATGCTCCCAGTACTTCTGTTAGTCTCAAAGGTGCCACAGGACCCTCTGTTGCTTTTTACAGATTCAGACTAACA